>NW_022631006.1:13985522-14579036 GCF_010015895.1 Lontra canadensis
TCTCTCTCTGTCAAATAAATAAGTAAAATCTTTTAAAAAAAAAAAAAGAAGAAGAAGAAGAACAACAACAACAACAACAACAACAACAACACTATACCAGCAGGAGCTCAAAGAGATACTTTTATAGAGGAAAAGAGAAAAGTAGGACATTTTTGATTGGCTATATCTGAAAGCCTGTTGGTGGCCCACTGGTTGTGACTGGTTGTCCTTGGGTTATAATTTCATAACATTGAAGCACGTGCAGGCCTAGATTTTAATCTGTTTACAAAGGCCATAATGGCAATACAGCCACTTCAGTAAAATGGACTTAAGAGTTGCCATGTCTCTGCAGTCCACTTCATTCTATAACACTTCTTCAGCCTTTCTTTGACCATGTCATTTTTCTTTTACTTTCTAGGATAGAACACCCAGACACCCCCAAATTTTAATTTTAATAAAATTTACTTCTCAATTATTTCTTTTGTGAATCATACTTTTGTTATCACAGCTAAAAAATCTTTGCCTAGGCTAAGGAAACAAAGGCTTCCTCTTACGTTATCTCCTTGATGTTTTAGTTTTAGGTTTTATGTTTGCCTATGATCCAATGTCAAGTTACTTTTTCGTACATGATATGCTATTAATTTTTTGTGTACAGTATGAGGTATGGACCAAAGCTCTTTTTTCCCCATTACATACAGCTATCTATTTGTTCTAGTACCATTTGTTGAAAAGATTATACTTTCCCCATAGAACTACATTTGATCCTGTGTTGGAAAGAAAGCAAGTGCCCATTTATAAGCAGATCTGTTTCTGTACCCTCTTCTGTCCCATTGATCTATTTGTCTCTTGTTACTCCAATACCAAACTGTCTTGATTACTGTATTCTTATAACAAGCTTTACAATATTTTAGTGTTAGTCTTCCAAACTTATATTTTCAAAGTCATTTTGGCATTTGATGTTTTAGATAATTTGAATTTTCATTTTCAAATGAGTCAGTTTGCCAATTTCTACAAAAAGCTTGCTGCAGTTTGATTTGGAATTGTATCTATAGATCAATATGGGGAGAACTAATAACATATCATGTCTTCTTATCCATAAACACAGTATATAAATCCACTTATTTAGGTTTTCTTTAATTTCCTTTACTGGTATTGTATAATTTTCAGTGTATTGATATTATATGACATTTTTTTTCAGATTTATCTCTAAGTTTTTCATATTTTTGATGCTATTCTAAATGGTTTTTGACTTATTTCAATTTCCAAATATTTATTGTTAATATATCAAAATACAATTGATTTTTGTATACCTGTAAACCTTGTTAAATTTATTTCTTAGTTTATGTAGGGTTTTTTTTCCTTTTTGATAGCTTCCACTAGATTTTCTATATATTTGTATTGTCTGCAAATAAAAGAGTTTTATTTCTTTTTTAAAAGATTTTATTTATTTATTTGAGAGACGGAGATTCCAAGTAGGCAGAGAGGTAGGCAGAGAGAGAGGAGGAAGCCGGGCTCAATCCCAGGACCCTGAGATCATGACCTGAGCCAAAGGTAGAGGCTTTAACCCACTGAGCCACCCAGGCACCCCAAGAGTTTTATTTCTTTTTTCCTACCTAGGTGACTTTTTTCCTTGTCATTCTTTGCTGCCTAAAATTTCCAGTGTAATATTGCACTGTTGGTACTTAACTGAATCCTCAAGGTAGATACTCTGCAGATCTCCAGAGTTCTCCATACAATTCTCTCTTCTCAGGATGTTTATCCTGAGAACTCCAGCCACCTTGATCTCCTCACACATTCAGCTTCATATGGGAGTGTATCATGCTCCTCCTTGATGTACCCTCTTCATACTGTGGCCTAGAAACTCTCCAAGAGTCGCCGGGGCAATTACCAGTCTCAGTCAGTTTTTTCCCATCTCTCAGGAATTACTGTCCTTCTTACCTCATATACGTTGTCTTGAAAATCATTATTGCACATATTTTTTACATTTTTGTGGCTTTTCAGGTGAGAATATAAATCCATTCCTTTTTACTTCATCTTGGCTGAGAATCCTTATATATTTATTTTAATGTATGCTAAAATATAAATAACAGTTACAGTGATAGTAGAACAGTGATATGATTATCTTTCAGAATAATTTTAAGTAAAAAAGAGTACCTGGGTGGTGCAGTCAGTTGAGCATCCAGCTCTTGGTTTTGGCTCAGGTTATGATCTCTAGATGGTGAGAGCAACCTCCAATTCAGGCTCTGTGCCCAGTGCAGGGTATGCTTGGCATTCTCTCCCTCCCCCTCTACCCCTCCTGCTTCTGCACTTGCTCACTCTCTCTCCCAAATAAATAAATAAATCTTTAAAAAATAATTTTAAGTTTAAAAAAAATAGTCTATTGTTGAAAGCATTACATGTATAATACAGATAAAACTGATGTGGCAAAAAACCTGAAGATACTGTTAAAATCATTGTTTATGAAGCACCATAATAGCGGGTAAATTAAAAGCAGCAGTTGGTGAGGGCTTACACAGAAAGGAGATAAACTGGGAAAATGCAGGTGACTCGAAGCAAAAAAGCAAAAAAATCTAGATGCCTTGAAAATAACTTGGATCTATTTAGTGTAGAGGCAAGAGGGCTGCACCCAACAAAAATTATTTTAGTTATCACTGTACTAAAGAATATAGTAAGTGTTGTTCATGATGATGATAATTTTAGATCAAAAAAAGGTAAACTGGGTTCAGAATACTATGCTAAAGTAAGTAATCATAAGACATTTTAGGAACAAGGCAATAAACATTTGTTAAAATTCTTGTTGACAGAGAAAGACTTAGATATTTGCAGAACTTATTCAATGAGAACATCTTAATAGTGTTTCCTAAAAACTAACAAATAAGATGCTATTGTTCATTACTTTTTAGGTGATTAAGGATTAGTAATTTGGTGTTCTAGGGAAACAAGAAACAGTTTCATTGAACTTAAAGGCTCAAAGCTGGATCAGCCCAAAAGGGTTCAGGCACAGAAGGTGGAAGGAGGGTGGGATGGCAACAAAACATGAGCTTACCATTAGGGACACTTCATTTCCCAGATGCCACAAGCAATATTATGAGCCTAAAAGCAATGTCCTATGAAACACTAGAATAATAGCTTTGGCTTTGTGTAACTATGTATAAAATAACAACAACTTCAATTCAAATGGTGCACAAGAATCACTATAGAGTGATTCTTTAAATCCAACAAAACTGTTTAATAATAGAAGCACATATTTATTCATAATTTTACAGTTAAGAAAATATTTGATCACATTTTATCTCAATTTTAATACTCAGGAAAATCTAAAGAGAGGAAGAGAATTATCCTTACATTGTAGATGAGAAGGTTTGAGGAGATTGTGACCTGTCCAAAATCATACAGCTGCTAAGTGGCAAAACTTGGAAAGGAACACAGTCCTCTCTCCCCAAGCTAGTGCTACTTACAACATGCAAAAATATATTTGGATCTCATTCCTAATTCCATTTTTGATCCTCTGGTAGTTGAAAACTTAACCTGAATCCACTGGTAGGCATGAGAGGTCTCTAGGTCTCCTAAAATAATTTCACCTATGTAGACATTTTTAATGAGTGAATGGTCCAAGTCTTTAAGACCAAAATGGGTTGAAAATTTTACTTTAGAGACTTTGGGGATGATAACTGAAGCTGGAGTTCTAAATCTCCCAATAGTACCCCCCATTCCAATGGTACAATGGGACTTTGTATATTATATCAGTAAACACAGAAACCGAAGGGGGACAATTTCTATTTGAATCAATTCTTTCCTACTGCCCACTTCTCTCTTTCTCAGGACAGTTTATTTTAAGCCTAAGGCTATGGTCCTAACAGCATTATTTAACTCCCTAACCCTACATTTGCATAATGTTTCTATCAGCCAAATGAAACCAATTCTGGGGATTCAGCTGATGGCTTCCAGATCTGACCCCTGAAGAAAAGCAAACATGGTGTAGAAAGAATGATTTTGACTAGGAATGTAAAGTTGTAAATATATATTATTGTCTCTTGACAGTAGGAGTTGACTACTTTCCTGAAAAGGAAAACAGCAAGGAGATGGCAATATATGACTAAAGGAAAGAGTAAAGGGTCCTCTGTTCTCCCTAGAGAGGTTGCAGCAGAATTATCATTCCAACTATGCATTCTCTAAGCAAATTTCTCTTTGTGTTTTTATTTTTTTAATTAGCACTTGGGTAGTTTGTTTTGCCTGGTTCACATGCAAAGCTGGTTCTGAAGAACAATTACTTGGCTCAGAGTCATCTCCAGCACTCTCCCCTCTCCTTAATTTCCAGGCAATTCTTTCTGATACAGTAGCTTATTACCCATCAATTGACTGCCCCCCCCACCGGCCCCCGGCTCTGTAACCTCATCTCCTCCTACCATTTTTTCCTGTGCCCACTCTACTCCATCCATATATACTTGCTCTTCTTTGAAACTGCCAAGTCTTTGACATCTCAGTGCCTTTGAACCTAATGTCTCCTCTCTGCCCCAGATAGCCCCATGGCTTGCTTCTTCGCTTCATTTAAGTCTTTGCTCAAATGTCGCCTTATTAAAGACTACCTTGTGAAAAAATAGTGACCTCCCTACTCCTAACACTATCCCCCTCTCTTGCTTCATTTTTCCTTATAGAACTTTGCAATGTCTGGCCTACTCTACCTTTACTAATTTACTTGCTTATCTCTGCCCTTCCCCCAATTAGACTGTAACTTCCATGATAGCATGTGTTTTATCTGTTTTGTTTCCTGACAATCACCATTAATCTTTGCCTGAATGACTTAGTAAAGGAGTGATGTTTGCCATCAAATAACTACTTATTTTTCCATTTCTTGTTACGACACTTGCCATCAAATTTTAGGTGGCACTTCTGGGTCCAATACTAATCAGACAGACTATTGCTATCCAGATATTTAGATAAGCTGTTACAGAGTGCACTATGAGGTCTTAGCTATATAGCCTTTGTTCTGAACTGCTAGGTCTGAACTTCTTGTCAATAAAATGGTAATATATTAGCATGCCCCAGCTCTCCCTTACAGTTTACGAATTTTTTCTTAAAGTTTTTCACCAATATTTCTTCAGATTTTGATCAATTATTCTATTTTACATTATGACATACATTTCACAACACCATGGACTATTATAAATGAATATTTACTCACTAAATCCTTCTAGCTTAATTTAACTGGAGTAAGTCCTATAGACTTGAATAGAGCATATTTTAAACTCATGAATTTTTAGAGTCATAAGGAACAAAGGTTGCCAAACTCAGTCTCCCACCTCACTTAGAAACTTCTCCCAAAGAAAGAAAGAAAGAAAGATACAATAACTACAAAAGCAACAGCACCCATGCAATGAAGTTTTTGTCTTGCTGTATTATCTAATTATCTCAGATTACAATAATTTTTTTTTTTTACTTCCACTGGCTCCTTCCAGTAACCCAGTTAAGTAGATAGGCCATAGTCATTGGAGTGCCAGCAGTGTAACTGACTGGTTACTTGTGCATACAGCTGAATGGTGCCTGTGTTTAGAGTACTGTGTTGTGCATGTATGCAGATCTGTTCTGTGATTCAGGACCCATCCACGTAAGGCCCTAATCTACTGCCACAATCCTTTATCCAATAAGTATGATTATCTTGTGGGCACCCCAGGACCCAACCCCGCAGACCGAGGATTTCAAGATTATGGAAAGGTTTGTCCTTCTCACCCATATGACTCCTTAAGAATAAATGACCCCACAGCCACAGCTAAATTCCAGAGGGAGAGCTCTGGTTTTGATTTAAAGCTTAGGTGGACTTAGAAAATCATCTTGAGTTACGTCCCAAAGGGGGGGAAAACACTGTTTGAATAGTTAAAGGAAAGCTGCCATATTGCCCTTCTTGTGCCACCCAGGGGCACGTTCCCAAGTTCCTTCTGGTTGTTTAACCGCAGCAACGTCAACAACAGACAATTAGGTGAAAGCTCTGAGCTTAAAAATAAGCTGTCAGGGCCAGGACCCATTCCCTCCTGGACTCACTGCTCAGACATGATGTTTTAGCAGCCTGCCTTTTCCCGCAAAACCTTCCCTGGCTGATGCGTCCAAGGCTGGAGTGGGAACCTGAGTGTGTTTCTCCAATCTTGCAAGCAGTTTCTGATCTCCACTCAAGGTCACATAAATATGCACAAACCAATTAAGGCTCAGTTATTATGTCAACAAAGAGGCAGTGTTTGTTGGCCCTGCAGCACACTGTAGCATTATTAGTTAAGGAAAAGTAGAATCACCAAAGATGTCTTGTTAGGTGCATTAATGTCATTTACACTCATTCTTCAGATAAGTAAGCTAATTAGAAACATACTTTAGCCTAAGCACTTCTCATTCAAAACCCTAACACATTGGAAGAATGATAATAAAGAAGAGAGGTGAGTTTCCTGCCAAAGTTGTGCACAGTTTGGGGGCAATGGCAGGATTCTTTTACTAAGCTCGTTCTTTCAAGATTGTAGCTGACTCAGTCATCACCACATCAGGCTGCTACTGGTGCAAAATGTATTAAATGACTGGAAATGTAGGTTATTGCTGTTGGTATGTTTTTCTATGTTGTCTCTTCTCATAACGGCTATGGAGAGAAACATTTACTGCAAATCCATTTTTGGCTTTGGTTCTTACTGAGGGATAACTCAGTCTGCTCGTTTGTTTGTTTTAACTTTTAAGTCATTATAGAAAATTTAGACAATGTTGAAAACTATAGACAGGACAATAAAAATCACCTATAATTATACCATCCAAAAATACTGTTATTTTGCTTTGTTGCATTTCCTTTTATAATCCTGTCTCCATACACATACATTTACATGAATGTCCATGCATTATTTTTTCCAAAAACTGAGTATAATACTATATATTTAGCTTTGTATTGTGTTTTTTTCTAAGGTATATAATGAACATATTCCCCATGTTTCCCCATATAATTAAGAGGAAAATAAGATTTAATGATATAAGATATGATGAAATTCTAACATATGAATGTACAATTATTTGCTTAAGTAAATTGTTTGAACTTAAATGAGTTTCTAATTTTTCACTATTACGAATAATGCTGTATTGTATATCTCTCTGTATTTATCTTGGCATACATATGAGATTATTTTCATACAGTCTACTTTTAAAACAGAGAAAAATATATAATGGTTCAATACTTATGAGTGCTAGCTCAAGAAAATTAAAAAGCAAGAATAATGTGACCAAGGGTTGGACTATTCCAAAAGACACCCAGATCTTCCTACAGTGACCCTTTATCACTTTGGCCTGGGAGGTAGGTAGAGTGCATTAGGAAATTACAGGAAAGTAAAATTTGTCAGTGAGATCTTGAGGGAAGGGGGAATCAGAGATAAAACTTGTGACCTAGAGTATTCAGATCTGAAGCTCTTGTCACAGCTAAAGACTGAAATTGGACAACATAAACAAAGCTATGCAACATGGAGAAGAAGCCACACGTCCAAGTACAACCTGCATTCTTTCACATCCATAACTAAGTATGCACTGTTGATACACATTGCCCATGCCTGTGTCTACACTGTGGATCCTCTAATCAGAAACTTTCTCTCTCCTGTCTACCTTCCATTTTACAATGCACACATCAAAACTTACCTCATTTCCTCTGAGAAAGCTTCGCTAACCTTTCCAAAAACTTGTGGCTACCTCTGAGATCCTATAACATTTTGTACTGAGAAAGCATTATTTGGTTGTGTGTGCAGATTACTGTCAAATAATACTCCATGACAACAGACATTATGTCTTGTTTATCTTGGTAGGGCACAGATTCTGGAATATAGTAGGGATTTAATAAATGATGGATGAATTAAGGGGTAGTGATTGGGACTGATATCAATACCATGAACCATGGTCCACTCACCCCTACACAGCCTCAACAGTTTCCTCAGCCTGTTTTGGAACATGGAAAATATGAAAGCAGAGACTTCCATTGTAGTGCCTGGCTCCTCAGTAATGCTAGTCTCCCCCACCCATCAGTGACTCTGATCACTATCACCATTGCAACTCAACTCCATGACTTAAATGAGGATCCTTCTCATGAGACAGTACCTTTCCAGGAATGCCTTATCCTATTCAGGAAAACTGTGCACCGCTTGATTACCAATGGACTAAGGATTACCTACGTCATGTACATACAAACACACACACGTGCACACACGTGGATATACACAGAAACACCGCTCATTTCTATAGTCGCATGCAAATGTCCACATGCACAGTCCCGGACAAGAGCAAAAGAAAGACAAAGAGTAAAATGAGAAAAGCAGAATATAAAGTAAAAAGCATAACAAGAAATTGTGAATATTTTGTGTATGAGAGATGGGACTCTGGATAGGGGGAGGGGTAAATGTGGGGGTCAACAAAAGGGACACCGGTTGCTAATTCTAAATAAAGGCAGCCCTAGATGCACAACTTAGTTCTGTTTTCTTTTCATCTGTCACTTACCAAGTGGGCAACCTGGAGGCATCAAGCTGATCACAAAGGCAGTGTACAGTTCTTAAGCAGCATCTTTATCAGCTGATTGAGACAATGATGACAACTTAATGAGACAACAGTAGAAAAATATGACTCTAAAGCAGTGTTTTCAAACTTTAGTGTGCCGGAGAAATGTCTTGGGATCTTGTTAAAAATGCAGATAGTCCCTACCCTAAGTAATTTTGATTCTGTGAGTCTGTGGTAGAGGCCAAGAAATGACATTTTTAACAACCACCCAAGTGTATTCCGAGGTAGGTCTGAGGGCCATTCTTAAAGGAAACAGTGCTATAAAGGGAATAAAAAGAAATACAGAAGGGAAGAGGCATGAGCTAAACTACCTAACGTAACCCAAACAATGCACACTCTGGTCTCTCACAATCATTATAGCAAATCACAATGATTTACTCTACTTCAACTAAAATGTTCTGACATTAATTTTATTTCACTGGCTTGAGGTAATGATGCCAAAGTTTATATAATTTCTTATTTTCCCATGTATATGTTTTATAGTCAGTATATGTAGTGCCACCATTAGACCCATGACACCTTTGTTACAGGTTCCTGCTATGAGCTGCATGGCTTATTAGTGAAGAGGTTAAAAGAAAGTGGTAAGAAGATGTTTTTTCCATTCATTTTGAACACTCCTTCCGCGGAGCTTTCCCTGATCCCTCAGCTCATTCTACCATGAGAAAGCACCCTGTAATTTCTCAAATTGGTGTTTGTCGTACCTGAAATTACTTGCCTCCACTATGTCTTGCTCACCAGCTAGAAAGCTCCATGAAGACAGAATCTTATCTGCCTTGATCAACAGTCTACGACCAGCATCAAGAACAGTGCCTGGCACATTTTAGGTCCTTAAAATTTTTGCTGAAGAATGAACAAGCTTTATCTTGAATGATGAAAATCTACCCTCAAGATAATTTGGCTAAAAAGAGAATCATAAAATAAGAAGCTTAGATTAATGAAAGAATGAATGAACTCTATCTTGATTGATGAAAATCTACTCAAATGACTTGAAGGGAGAATAATTAAATAACAAGATACTAAAGATTGAAATGATAAAACAGGCATGGTAATATTTGCCCCTGACAAATCCACTGTCACCTCTTTGGTGGGTCATTTCTTTCCCTCCTACTCAGTGCCAAGTCAGTAAGAATGAATGGAGGGAGACAGGCTGGCCAGCAACATCAAGGTGGATCTCATCCACAGGTAGCTGAGCTGGAGGCCCAACCAGAGGAGCTGCAAGCTAAGCCTTGTTCATCTTCCTGAGGAGTCCTGGGAGATGCTCTGATGATGGCCTAAGCAAATGCTTTAACTAATGCTTTAATCCAGGTGTCCTCCATTGTTTCTGTCTTAAAGTGGACGCTTTACGCCTCCAAGGCTCAATTAGGACCCTGATGTGCATTAAAGAAGGCTTCATCCTCTCAGCAATCACTGGTTTACCACCCAATAGCATAATTATGTCTGCTGGGTAGGAAAAGCAGAGTTTTCAGGGACAAAGCCCACCTTTTAGTGTTTGGAAAAGCTTCCCCAAATATTCTGATAGACTCTCTTGGTTAGGAGTTTAGAATTCATGTCAACTTGGCATTAAAGAATAGATGACATGATCTTGCTAGCTATATAGTTATCCTGAGAAAAACTAGCTTTCCTGCCTTCTTTGTTCTAACTAAGGTATACAGAATCAAGATTCAAGATTGGTTTTGTCTTTATGCCTAAATTATCAGACTTTAACAATTTGTTCTGAAGCTTTCCTCATATTTGCAAAATAAGACCTAATCTTTAGAGGAGTGTACACTTGAAAGCTAGCATATCTGGATTCAAATTCTGGTTCTGCTCTTTACTGGCAGTACATCCATGAATGAACAAATGAGCTGGCCTCACTTTCCACATTGTAAAATGGAGATAATGGTAACAAACATAATGGGTAAAATTCTGTGAAAATTAAATGAGGAAAGAATAAAAGTACCTTGATCCTGGCATTTAATAAGTATTCAATAAATATTACTTCCCTCTCCAATTCAGTTTCTCAGAGAAGGCCTAGGTTTTGCCTAGGCACTCATGAGCATTTGAACATTGCAAATTCTGCAACCCTTCTCTGACAGGCAGTGTGTCCCATGACACACCCATGTTTCCCAGTCCAACATATCATGCTTTTCTTTAATGAGGAAAGGATTTCTCTACTAAGAAAAAAAAAGTTTCTTTTTATTGTTTGTATCCCATCTGATATTCATCTTGCATTTATATTTTCTAAGTCACAAGTTAAGGTATAAAAAATACTATCTTATTAGTATTGTATACAAGTACAAACATAGGCTTTCTACTATCACACCTGTAAAAAAAAAAAACAAACCCTTTTTTTTAAAAGATTTTATTTATTTGAGAGAGAGCATGAGAGGAGGGAGGGTCAGACTCCCTGCTGAGCAGGAAGCCTGGTGCAGGACTTGATCCGGGACTCCAGGATCATAACCTGAGCCAAAGGCAGTCGCTTAACTGACTGAGCCACCCAGGTGCCCCTAAAACAATCTTTTAAAATAAACAGAAACACAAGCAAAACCTTCAGTTCAAACACATATACATCTATTCATAATTAAATGTGGTTAATGGAGCAGAGTGGCATCTCATTTGTGAATTTTAACAAAAAAAAGTTGGAAAATGTGGGGCCAGGGATATTAATGTAATGAAAATAACTAGTATGTGTATCACACTTGTGCACCTGGCATTTGGCTAAGTGGTTTACATTCTCTCTGATTGGATTCTTATAATAACGTTAAGCATTAGATGGGATCATGGGTATTTTACAGGTGAGAAACTTGAGAAAAAGAGGTTAAGTAACTTATCCAATATCACTTGGCTAGCCAGTGGGGAGCCAGGGTATGAGCCTAGTACTGATGGGCCCAAAGTGCATAGAGAGCACCTATGCAGTATCTGCTTCCCAAAGACTTAAACATCACTGGGATAACCAATACCTGATCACCCAAGAGACCTGGTCTCACCAAAAAGACAGCAAGAATCTGACTATGGGCTGACTCTTCCTTTCATGGGATGAATTGGCATAGGACTCTGGCTGGTTGTTGGAGCCTGTCCTTGAGAAATGGGACATTCAGATGTCTAGAGCACAGTCCAGAATTTTCCAGAGAGGTGTCCATGGCTTACCCACTATAACTATGTCAATAACCAGCTTTGTGTGCCTTTGGTGGTTGTGGGGAGGGGGGTGGAATGGAAAAAGGGAATTAATCTGGCATGGGGAAAATTTCTTTCTACCCCAAAAAATAACAACCCGCAATTACTAAAACACACATACACCCACATACACTTCTAAATCACTGATTTTCCTTCAGTAATCAGTGCCTTACAACCAACAGGTTACAAACCTGATCCCCACATTCAGAACTTGAGCGTGGCACTTTTGAAATTTCCTGTCAAATCTATTTTCAAGGTTCACATGGCAACACCGCTTGTAAACAACTCAGCCCTTACCAACAAAATGTAAGCGTAAACCATGCTGTAACATAATGGAAGACAGTAAGCACATTTTGAGAATAGGGAAGAGAAAGACATACTTGCCATCTGACCTGTTTGCAATTTGGATCTTCACACATCATGTGAATACATTAGAAAAGCAACACCTTTTGAACAAGAATATGCATAGAAAATGCTTTTAACAGGCCAGGACAGATGGGATGAAATTATCTCTTTTTTCTTTCTGATTGAGAGCAGTAGTGTGACTGCTATGCTACCCAGTTAATAGTAGAGCCATTATTGTCATAAGTAAAATGAAATAATGTTTATGACAGTATTTCTGTAACTCCTAACTCGTTTACAACTGTTCTGATTTGAGATTTTAAACATGATTGTGAGGGAATTTAGTTCATTATTTTCATGCCCAGCAATAAAGAAATTAATGAAAATTGCATTAGGGAATCTGTTTCCACAATGGTTTCTTATGTGAGTCCTGTCCAAGGTGGTACAGCTTTAAGGAGGTTTTCACAAGGAAGAGTGGATGACAGCTTTGGTTTGAACCCTTAATGTCCAAAGTAATTTAATAGTAGCCACTTTTCTAGAAACCTCCTGACTCCCTACAAATCCAAATCCAATTATGTGTAGAGGATCTAATAACTAGTTACATGAGGCCTTTTTTTGTTGTTATTCTTATTTTCTGGTACTTGGGCAACTGCTTCAGGCGACAAATTCATGTCTCTTATAAGCAATTTTTAGATTTCATTTTTGACTACAGAAGAAGTCCTAAAGATAAAACAATAATTGCAAATCAAATACCAACATGGAAATCAGTCCCTTCATTAATAACCTGGCAATTCCAGGAACAGAAGAGGTACAAGGAGGGAACAACAGGGGTAAGAACAAAACTGAACATTTAGACTCAACCCCAGGATGAAGGGACAGCCAGGCAATCAGTGTAAGGGCACTTAAATTGGCAAAGAGGCTTTAAGATTGTTTTCATTTTTGCAGAAGAAGCCTTGATAGGTAATGCATTTTTAAAGGGAAGGCTTTCTGTCACAGTCTATTAGAATATGTGAAAGGAAATAATTCGGATCTTGGATCTGAAAACTTCCACCCTATGCTTTTGTATCCAAAGATCATGTAATGGTTAAGGACAATGGATAACTACGTGTTCCCTATTCTAGACAAAAACAATGAATTGAGTAAATTAGAAAAATTTTACAAGGATAAGTTTAAAGTGTCTGCTGTGACTGAGGGGCACTATGATAGAGATCAATTTAGAAAATAAGTATTTTTTTCTACAGAATTATGTTGAGCAAAGTAATTCAGAGAAATATAAAAAAATGGCTAGAAATACAAAGAAAAATATTCAAACTATCTAGAAAAGACAGAAAATAAAAGAATGAGGTAATACCTCTTTTCCTAGCAAAAAGATTGCAAAGAACAATGATACCAGTATTCAGGGAAAGTATTGCATGTCTGGCATGTGCATATGCTACTGGCAGGAGAGTAAAATAGTACCACCTTTCTAGAGCGTGATTTCAGAAATTTGGATAAAATGGGCTTATCCTTTAACTTGATAGTTCCACAAAGATGTGTTCATCTGAAGATTGTCTGTGATAGCAACCACTAGAGCCAAAAATCAAATGTAAATGAATGGAGGGTTTTAAATAAAGAACCACATAATAATGGAATGATAACAGCCTTTAAAAATTATATTGAACTATATTCACCTGCATAGAAGGAAGCTCACAATGTACTTTAAGTGAAAAGAGCAGATTATAAAACAGTATATCCTATCTTACTATATCTAGACATATCCTACACTTATATATACATACACTTATGCATATATATATGGTAAGTATATGATATTTAGGTAGTATACAACATAAATAGCATACATTTATATTTACTATAATATAATTTATATAGATATATATGCATATAAATATATATACTATATATATCCATCTATATGGATATATATCATATACTATTTGGCTCCCTGTGTTTGCTTGAGAAAATAACTAACCCTTATTAAATAAGCAAATGCCTGCTGTTACCCATCTTAGACTGCAATAATATTTTTATATAGATGAAAATTGATTATGAACTTTTGAAGTCTACAATTTTAAAGATATAAGTCTTTTTACTTGGTTTTTATATTGGAAACCAATATGCTTTTCAACCATGGCTTCTGCTACCACATATATATCTCTAAATAGGTAAACACAGGTCAAGTCACTTTTTTGGGGAGCATAAAAGATGATACCAAACTAAAATTTATCTTTATACATTTATAAATTTATATTTATGAAAGAAAAATATTTAGGTAAGCATCTAGTTGTAACAAAATGTTAATATGTTTATCTCTGGATTATGAAAATGTGTTAACTTATGTTATACATCACATATTGACTATCTTCAGTTAACTTTGATGTTTATTTTTATTTATTTATTTTTTATTTGAGAGAGAGAGAATGAGAGAGAAAGAGCATGAGAAGGGGGAGGATCAAAGGGAGAAGCAGACTCCCTGCTGAGCAGGGAGCTCAATGCGGTATTGGATCCCAGGACTCTAGGATCATGACTTGAGCCGAAGGCAATTGCTTAACCAACTGAGCCACCCAGGTGCCCAGCTTTGATGCTTAAGTTTGTTCCTTTTGGTCTTCTAGTCTATGTACTTTATTTAGCAAAACCAAAATGACCCAAGCAAAATACCAGTAACATCAGATGAGTGCTTTCCTCTCAACTGCCAGTGGCACCCACTGGAGTCCAGGTGCATGTAGCAATATGCTCTCATAAGGAAAGAAAAACGGAAAGATAATTGTCCTTTGAGGGAAATACAAAATCACCATTAGGCAAAGGCCACCATTGCAGGCAACACCGATTAATGGACGTAAAAATCAATGAACAGATGATTAAGGAGAAATACAATGTTAGCATTAATTCAAAGTATCTCCTCCAAGGTATTTATCCACCAAAAAGAGAAAATTGGCCATTCTACCGCAGAGAAATCTAGCAGATATAAGGTTAAAATCACCAGCAATAATACATACAGACATCATGTAGACATGGTATAAAGTACTGAAAAGGATACAACATTATGTCTGTGGTGTTCTTCCCAAAAGTGCATAACCTCAGTTGATTCATGGAGAAACACCTGATAAGCCTAAGTTGAGAGACACTGTACAAAATAACTGGCCAGACCTCATTAAAAGTGTGAACGTCATGAAAGACAAGAAAAGAGTAAAAAACTGTCATAAATTAGAATAGACTAAGGAGATGCAAAATAACTAAATCCAGATTGGATCCTAGTACAAAAAAATAACAGTAAAGTTAATTTTTTTGAAAAGCCGGTGAATTTTAATAAGATCTGAAGTTTACCTAATAGCATTTCCCCAACGTAAATGTCCTAGTTTTAGTGGAAGCTGGGTTGAGGGTATAATTACTGAGTTCTCTGTGATATTTTTACAACTTTTCAGTTAAGTAATAAATTATTTGGAAATGAAAAGTTTTTCAAAATGGGGGAAATTGCCATGCCTTCCTTCCAAACTAGATTCTTGTTCCATACATGTCAAAGAAACCTTCAACTCTTTGCCTAGTTTTCTGTTTTATGTAAGCACAGACACACTGTGCCTGAGTCTTGATATAGCTAAGAGAGGCTTCTCACAATCCACAGTGTTAAATTGATATGCTAGTGTCTTTCACTGTTTTAATGGTGCCCTCTAATCAGAAAAGGGCTTTCCTGCTCTCGGCGGACTATTAGAGAAGGAGGGAGATTGTGTTATTAAGCAATTAAAAATAATCCCACCTGAAAGGTTGAGAAGGTTTAATCTAGTCATCTTCTGGAACAATCACATTATAAGTGGCCAGTACCTACATAAGTGCTCGTCACACAAATCTGTGTTGACTGGTGAATAAGAAAACAACTAGATCCTCCATCTCCCCATAATGAAAAGGTAAAGATTATTTTTCCCATAAAGAACTAACACTTCTTCAAATTTATGTTCATTGGCCTATGTGGTCATTTCTTTTTTTTTCTTTTTTTTTTTTTAAGATTTAATTTATTTATTTGACAGAGAGATCACTGTAGGCAGAGAGGCAGGCAGAGGGGGGCGGGGAAGCAGGCTCCCTGTTGAGCAGAGAGCCTGATGCGGGGCTCCATCCAAGACCCTGAGATTATGACCTGAGCTGAAGGCAGAGGCTTAACCTCTGAGCCACTCAGGCACCCCTATGTGGTCATTTCTTATAAGGAAGACACATAGTCTTCTAATAAGGATGAAGACAGTAACACATAATTTATTATAATAAGTTCTTTGAAGAGGGAAAAAATGAAACAAGTATAGACCTCTTAGTTTTGACTCTGAGACTGTGGTTAACGACCACATTTCTTTTTCTTTTTTTTTTTTAATGACCACATTTCTTTACTCAATAAATACTGCTGCATGATGGCTAATGAAATAAATGTGCTTCATTATCCATCCCTAAAGTATCTAGGCAAAACCCTATGGCCATAATTCTCTGCATTCCACCCCCTCTCCCCTTTCTAGGCAGCTCCAAAGTCTGCAATCTAGATGATACTCAGTTCTGTCTTATTTGAACTAGAAAGAGACAGAGACCATAAAGATGGGAATGAATCCCCAAGACTGTACCAGGTACTCCTTATCAGAAGGGCTTCCCCTGATTGATTTAAGTTATTGGGACCTGGGAGATTATATAGGTATTAATAGATATTAATGTATTAATTATATTTTAAATTCAATTTTACCTAGCTAGTGCTGTGTAATAAGAGATAGAACCTTGTTTATAAAGTAGTTTTTAATTCAGCATAGAGGACAAAAATAATACTTTAAATTAATCACAGGATACATAAATATCAGGCCATGTCGTAGGGTCAATATGCTATCCAGCATCACAGCAAATACATACATATTGAATCACTGCTTTCTATGTAACAGGCACTGCTTAGTATTAGGGAGATAAAGACAAACACACACAGGGGCACCTAGGTGGCTCAGTGGGTTAAGCCTCTGCGTTTGGCTCCGGTCATGATCCCAGGGTCCCGGGGATCAAGCCCCACATCAGGCTCCTTGCTCAGTGGGGAGTCTGCTTCTCCCTCTCCCTCTGCCTGCCACTCCCCCTGCTTGTATGTCCTCTCTCTGTGTTAAATAAATAAATAAAATAAAAGACACACACTTTCTCTACTCTCAAGGAATTCACAAGTATAAGGGAGAAGAGAGGAAATTAAAAAAAAAAAAAAGAAAAAGAAAAGGAATACAGGGAGTGAAATGTTAAAACAAAAGAGGAGGCTCTTAAACTCTTCCTGGATGTAAGAAGGAAGACTCTGGAGAGGAAGTGATTTTTGAACTGAGACTTAATGGATGAAAGGGAATTTTTAAAGAAAGAACACAGGTTGGAAGAAAGGACATCCTGAGCATAAAGAACAGCAGGCATTAAGTCAGGACAACATGAAAAGAGGTAAAGCGTAAGGAGTCGAAAATCTGTGGGTAACTGCAGCCTCTGGTATAGAGGGAGAAGGGGGCAGATGTCACAGCTGGAAAGGTAGATTAGGGCCAGGGCAGAAAGGACCTTTATGACACACCGGGGAGCTGAAGCTTTATGAGATAGATAATGAGGAATCACTGCATATTAAGTGAAATTGAGTGATATAATTTTGACCGCTGCAAAGATAAAATATGGAACAGGGCAATGGAGAAAAGAAGACAAGTCAGAACAATATTGTGTATTATTAACAGCGGGGTCCTTAGAGTAAAAGAGGATCTCAATGAGGACTGGAAGTTTTCTGGCCAGGCTGCTAAGTGGAAGGTACAGGGATGAGAAATGCAGAGACAGAGGTCATGAAGTCTCCCTAGGTATGAGAGCTGGAGAAGCAGCCCTGCAGATGTACCCAGTGAGTATTCAGAGAAACTAGGGCAACAGAAAGGCACAAGTAAAGAAAACAAAACAAAACACCCAGCCTTAGTCTAAGGCCATGCTGCCTGACACGGAAACCACTAACTCCATGTGGCAACTGAGGTCCTGAAATGTGTGTCCTCTGGATGAGACGTGCCCAAAGTATAAAAACACCCTGATTGCAATGATTTCATTTAAGAAAGTAAAATATCTCATTAGTAATCTGTATATTGATTCTATGTTGAGATAGTAATATTTTGAAATACTGGATTAAATAAAAATGTAATTAAAATTCCTTTCACCTGTTTATAGGTACCTTTGTAAATACAGCTCTTAGGAAGTTAAAATTTTGTATGCAATTACAAATGCTGCTTGCATTAGATTTCCATGAGACAGTGCTGGTCTAAAGGCTCCAGCCTTAACACTGTGGTAGGGTTTAAGGAGGGAAGCAAGGCTAGTCTGGGCCTTGTTTGAAAATAGAGGCTGATCAGAGACTGGAAAAGGAAACAGGAAAAAAGTCAGAAATACTAAAGACATGATCGATTATCATTTTGATAGGTCATGGTGAGGAAAATAGCCTGGACAGAGTAGACATGCATGAAGATGGATACATAAAAAGAAGGGAATTCGATTACGGAGAATAATGAATGAATATGACTAAACATGTCTGCAGTGTAAAACAGAGAGCAGCGGGCAAGGGTGGCATCGTGATGAGAACAGTGTTTTAGGAAGAACCGTAAGTCATCGGTACACAGGATGAAATAGAGACACAGAGTGACTGAAGACAGGAAGGCAGAGGGAGCCGTGGTTGTTGTCTAGCAGTAAAATGATGTATTTGTAGAGGAGGGTGAAGGTTAAGAGTAGAGGAAAAGAAATGCCTTAGCAAGAAGGGATGCTGTCAAGGGCAGGTGCAGTCTAAACCGAAGACCATCATTTGGAGGTCTCAGAGCTAAGACATCAGGCCACATCACTTCTGCCTTAGCCCACATCTATGAGGTGTTTTATTGCATCAACCCTGCTAAAGATGGCAAGCTGCACAGTCTTCTCACAAGAACTTCAGGAAACGGCAAGGTCGCGGACGATATCTCCATAATTAACATCCATCCCCGGGACTGTCTCCCACGGCTTTGAGCTACTCCAGACGTTTGGTTTGCCTCATGTAGACACAGGAGAAAACCCACCAAAAGAGATTTCCCATAAGCAAGGAGGAAATGTGAACAGCCTAGGGTAATTCTTCACTTTTGTTGTTAAATGTTGTGTGGGGTGAAAAAAAAAAGCTATATATGGATTTTTTTTTTCATTACTGTTTCTGTAATTTTAATGAGACCCAAAGTTAAAGTAAAAAGATTCAAATTTTCAAATCCAAAAGATAACTTTTAATTTGTAAGAGAAATGGAAATACATCTTTGACTTCAGGGTAAATATCACTGTGCTGATCTGCAAAATGACCTGATTCTGGAACTGAACACATCAAAATATATGTTAAAAAAAATCCACACAGCTTCTCCTGCAGGCATCATATTCAATATCCTCCCATGATTCCCTGTTGGCTCCAAAGCAGATTATATTCAAGAATCAAGAGGTGAAAACACTTGATGAATAAGGGTATTAAAATGAATGCTGTGTCTCTGAGATAGCAATTACATTAATAACTTCTCCTGAATCCTTAAAAAAAAAAAAAAAAGTTAGCTTTCTCTCACAAAGGGTGTCAAATTGAGTATATGGACAACTAAATCCTACTTTACCTACATAAACTCTTTAAATGGAGGAGAACACATTTATGTGTGCTACCTAAACCAACCAATCAAGGCACTGCATAAAGGATTAAATGCATAGATGATGCAACAGAAGTCAAACTCTTTGAGTCAATTCTTTCCATGTCGTGTTGTCAGGAAATCTTGAACAGGCAGTGGCAGGACAATGAGGTCCTTAATGAATGGTCTTTGGTTGCAATTTCAAATCAAAGTGCTATCCCACTTTGTTTGGAATTTTGCCTCCCAAGCAAGCATTGTATTAACTTTGTTCAGAGCTTCGGCCAAAGAATTAGGCAGTATGTGATATAATCAATCCTAACCAAACAAGAAAATCTGTACTCAACTATGGCCGTAAAGCCAAGGTAGGGATATCTCCATGATTTTCTAAGAAAAGGAACAATGGAGGGACTAGAATTTATGTCTATCTTCAACTTCTGCAAATCATGTTCAGATATATATATTTTTTGTCCTTCTGATTTTGTCTCAGTCCTCTCATAGATTGTGATGCAGTGTAACATTTAGAAAGGAGCTGCGTGATCTTAGCTCTCAGTTTCCTATAGACAGTATATGGAAAATATCGTCTCTCTTTATGGGACCAGAGTTAAGATTAAGTGAGATGAAAATGTCTCGTATATAGTAGATTCTCCATAACAATAATAACAACTATTACTATTCAAAGAGTATATAACATTTGATTTAAAAAAAATCAGGAGCTTTATCTGTATGCATTTAGAGCATTATTTTTGCCCCCAGGCAATTCCTTAGGATTTTACAGACTCCTTCAAAGTAGTCTACAAGTTTGGTAAACCATGGGAGCAAATGTGAAAAGAGCAGTTGGCTCATTTCAAATAAGTAATATCCTACATTAAAAAACAGATGCCTACTTCACCAAATGTAGACACTGGATGAAACACAGCCTGGACCAGGAATCTAACGTCTTTCTCATCATCACCCTCATAGCCTGTGCAACTTTTACCTGCCCTTCCAGTTCACAGTTATGAAGGGGTGTATGATTTCTAAATGTAAGCTGAGCTTGCAGCCTTTCCATCTCTAAGTCAGGGTTAGTTTACATATGTGGTTTTGTCAGCAAACAACTTGTCACACGGAAAAGGTGCACTCCATCTATCCTTCCACTTTGCTACAGATCTGAAAGGACATGTTCATAAGACTCTCCCTTACAGCATACACATACCTGAAATTTAGAAGTTTGGGGAACCTGGGTGGCTCAGTCAGTTAAGTGTGTGCCTTCGTCTCAGGTCATGATCCCAGGGTACTGGGATGAGAGTCCTGCATCAGGCTCCCTGCTTAGCAGGGAGAATGCTTCTCCCTCTGCTCCTCCCCCTTCTCTTGCATGCTCTCTTTCTCTCTTCCTCTCTCTCTCAAATAAACAAATTAAAAAGCATCTTTTTGAAAAACAAAATTAGAAGTTTGTAAGTGAGGAAACTGAAAATGAGTGTAAAGAGATGAACTTTGTTTCTTACAGGCAGTCAGGGGTTCTTCTGAGAAACATGATCCTATGATGCCCTTAGGAATGATATATTTTATAATTTTATAACCACATCTCTGAAAATAAATGAATCCTGTAGTAATGCTCTAGGGATAACCAGAGTGTTGTACTTGAAAGATATTAAGGGATTTGGTAGGTGTGTTTTTAACTTTGGCTATATCCATATGATGTTAAGACAATAAATGACAGAAAAGAAAATAAAAATTTCCAATGGATTAGCTGTAAAATTTTTAAATAACTAGAGCAGACTTAGCTATTTGATTTTAGTTTCTGTCTGAAATAGTTGCATTCTAATGGAGAAAAGTTACATTTACATCATTTCTCCCAATTAACTCTCTTTCCACAATTATAGGAAAAGGTAAAATTTGACTTCAGTTTTCTACCAATGATCACTATGATCTGTTCAAGTGACACATGAAGAGCCCAACCCCATACCCTGATATCATTGCCAAAACCGTTATGTAATATCACCTGAGTCATTTGGCTAAAGGCTACTGGGAGACATGACTATGGAACTGTTCTGCCAGTGAGCCGTTGTGTCTCAGGAGGTTGGTTCTAAAGACTTCAAGGGAATTTTCTTGACTTGCTTAATTAAGAAGATAGGCCTACTCGAATCTTCATTTATTTTAGAGATTATAGGTAGAACACAATGTTTTAAGACTCAACAGATAAGGAAGGGTAATTGTAGATATTATTGAATGTCTACAATATGTCAGAAATTATGCAGTAAATATTACTCTCATTTAATGACAAGATGACACATTCTCATTAGCACAACAGCAAACTGAGATATGGGGGGAAAATTGGTCATTTATAAACCCAGCATATCATGACTAGGTGACAGAGCTGGGATTTGAACAAAGGGTCTTTGCAACTATATAGACATATAGACATATATCAGGGAGAAAAGACCAGTTAGGGCAGTACTTATATATTGGAAGATATTTCCTTTGTCTTCTTAACTTTTTACAAAATATCTTCTGAAATGTATAAGCTTAATGCCAATCTGCTTATCTCTCAACCATCATGGGGAGAAAAAAAAAAGTAGCCAGGTCAAATCCTGACACATTTCTGCAGGTGACAAACATGAAAAAACTCATCAGAGGGGCGCCTGCGTGGCTCAGTGGGTTAAGCCGCTGCCTTCAGCTCAGGTCATGATCTCGGAGTCCTGGGATCGAGCCCCGCATCGGGCTCTCTGCTCAGCAGGGAGCCTGCTTCCTCCTCTCTCTCTCTGCCTGCCTCTCTGCCTGCTTGTGATCTCTCTGTCAAATAAATAAATAAAATCTTAAAAAAAAAACAACTCATTAGAACTTCTCAAACTCAACACCCAAAAACCAGATAATCATGTCAAAAAATGGGCAGAAGACATGAACAAACATATCTCCAAAGAAGACATACAAATGGCTAACAAACCCATGAAAAAATGTGCATCATCATTAGCCACCAGGGAAATTTCTCATGGAATTTCCATCACACTGAGATAACACCTCACACCAGTTACAATGGCAAAGTTTAACAAAGCAGGAAACAAGTGTTGGAGAGGATGTGGAGAAAGGGGAACCTTCTTACACCATTGGCAGGAATCCAAGTTGGTGCAGCCACTTCGGAAAACAGTGTGGAGATTCCTCAAAAATTAAAAATAGAGCTACCTTATGACTCTGCAATTGCACTACTGGGTGTTTTCCCCCAAAGATACAAATGTAGTGAAAAGAAGGGCCATATATATCCCAACGTTCATAGCAGCAATGGCCACAGTAGCCAAACTGTGGAAAGAGCCAAGAGTCAGAATGGCTAAAATTAACAAGTCAGGAAATGACAGATGCTGGAGAAGATGTGGAGAAAGGCGAACCCTCCTACACTGTTGGTGGGAATGCAAGCTGGTGCAACCACTCTGGAAAACAGCATGGAGGTTCCTCAAAAAGTTGAAAACAGAGCTACCTTATGAACCAGCAATTGCTCTACTGGTTATTTACCCTAAACATACAAACGTAGTGTGGGGCGCCTGGGTGGCTCAGTGAGTTAAAGCCTCTGCCTTAGGCTCAGGTCATGATCCCAGCATCCTGGGATCGAGCCCCACATTGGGCTCTCTGCTCAGCAGGGAGTCTGCTTCCTCCTCTCTCTCTGCCTGCCTCTCTGCCTACCTGTGATCTCTGTCAAATAAATAAATTAAAAAAAAAAAAAGATACAAACGTAGTGATCTGAAGGGGCACATGCACCCAAATGTTTATAGTAGCAATGTCTCCAATAGCTAAACTATGGAAAGAACCTAGATGTCCAACAACAGATGAATGGATAAAGAAGATGTGGTATATATATACAATGGAATACTATGCAGCCATCAAAAGAAATGAAATCTTGCCATTTGTGACGACGTGGATAGAACTAGAAGGTATTGTGCTTAGCGACATAAGTCAATTGGAGAAAGACAACTATCACATGATCTCCCTGATATGAGAAAGTGGAGATGCAACGTGGAGGGGTTGGGGGTAGGAAAGAATAAATGAAACAAGATTGGATCGGGAAGGAGACAAACCATAAGAGACTCTTAATCTCACAAAACAAACTGAGGGGTGCCAAGGGGAGGGGGGTAGGGAGAGGGTGGTGGGGTTATGGACATTGGGGAGGGTATGTGCTATGGTGAGTGCTGTGAAATGTGTAAACCTGGCAATTCACAGACCTGTACCCCTGGGGCTAATAATACATTTTATGTTTATAAAAAGTAAAAAAATTTAAAAAAAGAAGATATGTTCCATATATACAATGGAATATTACTCAGACATCAGAAAGGATGAATACACAAATTTTGTATCAACATGGATGGGACTGGAGATTATGTTGAGTGAAATAAGCAAAGAGTGTCAATTATCATATGGTTTCACTTACTTGTGGAGCATAAGGAATAACACGGAAGACATTGGGAGATGGAGAAGAGAGTTGGGGGAAATCAGAGGGGGAGACAAACCATGAGACACTGTGCACTCTGAGAAACAAACTGAGGGTTTTGGAAGGGAGGGGGTGGGAGGATGGATGAGCCTGGTGGTGGGTATTAAGGAGGGCATATATTATATGGAGCATTGGGTGTGGTGCATAAACAATGAATCTTGGAACACTGAAAAATTAAAAAAAAAAAAACTTCTCATCATAGGATTCCTGATGAAACTGCTACAGAAAATACTCATCGATCAAACAAGTATGTCATCACATATAGATCCCTTTTATGTAATTCCTATAAATCACCTTTGAAAAGATGAAATTGAAGACTAATTAGTATAATTGTCATTTTGCAAGTAACAGCCATTTTCTTTTACTCAGGAGGAAATGAAAGATGTTTTGGAGATGAGGAGGAGATATTGACAAAAGCCACTAGAACTGTTTTTTCTTTATTATACCCCCTCTACCCAACTGTTCAGCTTATAACAAGCAACTAGCTTTAAATGAACATTGTGTTCATAGTGACAGTTACCTTCTTTCCTGCTTTACATTCTGAAGTTTGGCCATACTTTCCTCAGTTTTGTACATTTGTGAATTTCCTGGGGAGCTCAGGGAAAAATCGCCTCAAAATTGAACTGAGAAAATTCATAGTACTTTTCCTTAGGCCTAGGATTAAGCAGAAGTTGGCAGGGAAAACTGTGAAGAAGAATTTTGGGGATTCCTATAATTTCATCAACACCCATCTCTCAAATGTATATCTCATTTTCTTTTCTTCTCTAGGTTTCCTAACACATGATGGTTTGTTCCTAACAAAGAAAAAATAACAACATAAAAGACTAATTCTAAGAGTTTTGGTTTGCCCAAATGGTATCACACATTTGCAGTTAACAAAGTCCTCTAGCCTAAATGTGTAATAGCAAAGAATTAATCAATAATAACAGCTAACACATATTGACTATTCCCTATTTGTAGGGCTATTCCCTATTTGTAGCACTTATTTCTAAGTGCTTAACATATAATTAATTATATCATTAATCCTCACAACAGCCCAATGAGAAGAATGCTATTATTATCCCCATTATACACTTGAGGAAATGGAAGCACAGGGAACTTCAGTTACTACTTGGGCCACACATCTATTTAGAGATGGAACCAGGATTCAAATGTAAGAAGTCGGGCTCAAGTGCTTGTGTTCTTAAACACCACAATGCACTTCTACCAGCAAAATGGAATATGCTCATAGATAAGTTATCTTTTCCAAAAATATCCACCTGGTTTTGAAACCACAAGTATTCCTGTCTATATTGAGTTGCAAAGTCACATATCTTCTATAAATTATATTGGAGAAGGGAAAGTATGTAATGTGTTAGAAAGGAAAATATTAGTGATTGCCTCTACTTAGTGGGATTATGACTGATCTCTATTTTTATTTGTATATACACGTTTATTTATTTTTAACTGTATTCTCTGTTTCTTTTTACAATGAATATATATTGTTTATGTAATCAAAACAGTGGGCAGGGGGAAGTGAAAAACAGAATTCCTAGAAGGGACCTCTATACCAGAGCCAGCCAGAAGGTTAAGTTACAACTAATCCTTGACTCTTTCATTGGAAGCCCCACCTACCTATTTCAATAAAATCTTTCCTCTTGCAAAGCACTTCAGGGTCTATTAAAAGTTTTCAAATGTTATCTAAGTATTATCCACTAGAATGCTCAGTTCAATTTATTATTCATTGTGACACTGTGACAGAGAAGAGATGAAGGCCAAGAGCAGGTGCTAGTATGAAGGACATAGAAAAATGTGTGATGGCCCAAATGGGAACAGACTCTAAAAAGACCCCTTTTGGGTAAGCAGCTAGCTCATCTTGGCTGCTTTGGTGGCAACTCAGTCTCAGAAAGTATCTTGACCTGGAACTTCCATGTGGTCCGGAAAAGGTCAGAGCCTGCAAAGCTTTATCAAAGCAAGGTTGTTTTGATGGTGGCAACAAAACTGGCAAGTTAGGAATATTCTTCAGTAAAATGTTTCTCATAAGGAAAAAAAAAAACTACCTTAAACTAATTCTATTTAATTCACTATAGTATGAAAATTGCTAAAACGCAACTGGAATGAAACAGTCAGCCCCGAATTACAGCATTCTATAATAGAAAATAGTTTTAACATTAGTTATAATCTAGTAACTAAGGAAAGGGGTTGGTTCTCTTGTTTCTCTTTTACCAGATGATGTAATTTCTGGGGGAATGACCAGTAGAGCAACTGGACTTCTCTCACAATGTAACTTTGGTGTGACTCAAGGAAGTGTAGCTCAGCAATCAGTGCCATGTTTCCCTACAGATATTCTCCTGGCTTTGCTATCATTAAGTCATTCTAGGGCCACACACGTGGCAATTCACATGGCAGTGCCACACCAATCCATCTACTCACTAGTCACCAACCCAATGAGAGTGACTATAGGGGAAGGACTCCACTATGTTCTAACCCAGTAGGCCAAACTTCAAGACACATAATAATCTTCTGTAAAGTTTATTTAAAATGTAGATTTTCTAAACCCTACTCTTGGAGAATTCAATTCAGTTGGTCTAGAGAGAGTTCCATGAATTTACATTTTTTAATAAGCAACCCAGATGATTCTTTCTAGCCTTGATGGTAGACATAAATGAAAAACAGGTGCTCATATAACAACACTCAGCATATATTCTTGTTTGCCTTATAAATTCTCATCTAAGTATGAATAGAGATGGTCAGGGTGAGTTTTTCAGCTTTGCCTCATTAATAATTCAGCAGAACTGAATATTGTTGTTGAATATATTGGAGTGATTGCAAACTTGGCAGGTCTTGTAGGCAAATTTCCTCCTGTATTTCACATCACCAGAACAGTCTTAGTCATCAGCACTATCGTAAAATACATTTACTTGAGGGCGATGAGGTGTGAGGTGATAGTTCAGATAAGAATCTTGTTTGCACTTTCAACTCAAATGCAACTGAGGAAATAAAAATATTCACCCATCCTCAGAACAAGAGAATGCCTAGCAATTTGAGATTCACAAATAATGAGAAAATAAAAAAAATTATATTGCGTAGCAGAAATTTAAGATAAAATTTGGAGCATTGTAAACTAATTTGAAGAAAATACCTACTAGAACTACTAGAGACAAGTAGTAGTTCTGTCAAAATCATTGTATGATTGACCATGTGCTTGTGTCTGGCTTCTTGGTCCCTTTTCTTAAAAGAGTATGTGCCTCTACATTGAGCAGAAGAATCTAGATGTGGCATGCTCAGTTCAAATCAAAATGAGAATAAATACTAGGCCACCTTATGGACTCTAACAGAAGCTTTTATACACAGAATTCCTAGAGGTGCCACTTATAGAATGACTAAGATAACATGACAACCTCTCTCTGGAGAAAGAATGTGATTTATGCATAATTATGGAAAACCTGTGCTAAAACACTGTAACTAGTCTGAATCTCTCAGGCAGTTTTTTAAAATGTACTATCCTGCACACTCACTCAACCTTGCATGTATGTCATTTGTCATTTTTTTCCATGGGCTCTGACTGGTCAGAGAGTGATACACAGTAAGGGACATATAGGAGTAAGTGGGAAAGTTACTTCGACATCAAAGGAGATAGCAAAAACTAGCCTGAGCTCTCAGGTGTAAGTAGTTCAGGGTCCCATCATTGTTGGTCTTTCCTGGAACTGAGAAAACAATACCATCCCCAACAGTGGATTTGAACTTGTATAGTGAGTGACATAATTCAAAGGGGAAGGCTTATACTTTACCAACACTCCACCAAAGTCTAACAATTTTTTATTACTCAATAAATATTTAATGGACGTCTACCTAGTGCCAGGTAATGCTGGGAATGTATAAGCAAACAGTCAGACAAAAATCCTGCCCTTCTGAAGCACTGAATTTATGAAAGAAGAGAAAAAGTCAAGAAAATAAATATCAGCTATATTGTATATCCAGTGGTGATAAAGATGATGGAGAAAGAAAAAGAAAGGGGTGGGGAGTCCAAAGGTGGAGAGGGGGCGTATTTTTAATAGATTGGTTAAGGAGAGTCTCACTAAGAAGCTGACAATTAGGCAAAAAGACTTGAAGAAGTGAGGAAGTAGACCATGTGGAAGTCATCAGGAAGAGCATCCCAGGAAACTGGAATAGCGAGTACAAAGGGCCACGGAGATCATTAGAGACTCTGAAAATATCAGCATCTAAATCTGTGGTGTGGCTTCACAACAATAGGCATTGACCCCTATCCTGGAAATTCACATCTATGTATAATATCGGATTGTATTATTAAGAGTGTGCTTTCAGTAATTCCACAGCTTTATAAGAAAGTGAGGCTGTGGTGAAGTTTGATGTGTGTATATCTTTAGGAATCTCGTCAGGCATACTTTTGTTCCTATCTTTCCTTTTTGTCCAAGAAAAGACAAGTTCCCATATGAATCTGGAGAAGCAAGATGGATGAAATTAAGATTTTTCATCTGCCCCAAAACAACCAGCATGAGCACAGGACCAGGTCAGTTTCCAGGGTGGGGGCCATGTGTCCTTGCCATCAATACTTCTGGTAAATTTACACTATTTCCTACAGTGAATTCTTTTTCTATGGCTTACTCAGTCGTTTAAAACAACACATACTATGTTATAGTTCTGGAGGTCAGAAGTCTGACATGAACCTCCCCGGGCAAAAATCAAGGTGTTTGCAGGATGGCATTACTTTCTCTGGAGACTCTGGGTAGGATCCATTCCCATGCCTTTTCCCTATTGTAGAGGCTGTCCATATTCCTTGGTTCTTTGCTCTCTTCCTCCCTCTTCACAGCCAGTAAGGTCAAGCTGAGTCCTCATATCACATCATTCACCTTTGTCCTTTTCTGACTTCCAGACTCCCCTCCGTTTCCCTCTTCCACTTTTAAGGATCCTTGTGATGACACTGAATCCTTCCAGGAATCCTGGGCATCCTCTAAGTCTCAACTTAATCACATCAATAAAGTTTCTTTTGCCATGGAGACAACATATTTTTAGGTTCTGAGGATTACCAAGTGGACAAATTTGGAGGCCATTACTCTGCCTATCATGGTATGCTTTTTTCTCTTTTTTCTTTCTTTTCTTCTTCTTCTTCTTCTTCTTCTTCTTCTTCTTCTTCTTCTTCTTCTTCTTCTTCTTCTTCCTCATTTTTTTCCACTTCTCAGGATCTGATCAGATTTTTTAAGAGAAGATTGCATTAGTCACTGAAAACCTGGCAAAGGAACAGAAAGTCCTCTTACATATAAGCAGGGTAACAGTCTGCTCTGGGATAACAGTCCCTAAAAGGGCAGCATGTGATTATAGGATCTTAAAAAGCGGGGAGGGGAGGGGATGAAGGAATTCAAGCAACCATTGCCTCTTAGGATATTCTAATAATGTGTAAACTGGAGCATATGAATTGGCCACTGTGAAGCTCAGTTTTCTTCAAGCAAACTTTAGGGTCATCTGTAGGCCACACGGACTGACATGGCAGTGGCCAGAACCAAACAATTATTTTGCTGTTACTGTTTTTGTTCTTATGATCATCAACACATTTTTTTCTTCCATTGCTTCCAGGTTCCTCTAATCTAGTCTCTGAATAAAAACCTAGATCTTAAACTATTTTCCACATAAACTAGTCCTAGATATTGCATTTGACCTAAATAAATATTTCTGCTTTTTTCTCCTTTAGAGTTTGGGGGACTATTGAACGCACTAGGCAAATAAAATCCACCCAAAAACCAAATCAGTATGCTATGGCATGAACCCTGAAGCTATTTTTAAGAGAACTGCCCTGTGGTCACTGCTCCTTCTCTTTCCTTCCCTCTCACAGCTGCTGCTGAGAGGGACAGTCACCTGGCAGAGAGTGGCAGCAGCAGCTGTCTGTAACAAAGAAAGGCTCAGCCTGGAAACCACACACTCCCACCTCCTGCTGAAGGCAGCCAGTGAGCTCAGATCAGGTGAGCAGCACATTCAAGATCAGACTGCCCCTAGGGCAGCTGGACACCTGCCTCTTCAGAAAATTCCTGGGTAGAGGGAAGCACAGCAGCTATCTGTTGTCACTTCTACTCTATTTCTGATGAGTGGTGAGTTCATCTCTTGCATTGGCGTTAAGCTCCAGATGCCTCAACACCAGATATCTAGTATGACTAGTATCTGACATATCACACATGGATCCTGAAGCCTCTGTGTCCTCTGGTGCAGACCCATGTTTAGACTCATGTTAGCCCTGGAGTTGATGGGGTTTAGCTGTCCCTGTTTACACTGGTTTAGCTCTCTCTCAACTTTGCTGACATGAATCACAGAATCACTGAATGCTCAATTTGTGCCTTAGAAGTCACCAAACCCAACCACCTAATATGAAGTAGAAGGAGATAAAGACCTAGAGAAGGAGAGTGGTTGGCCCAGAGATAAGACTTGGAACCCTGCTGACCTGTCTCCCAATTCACTTACCTTTCTAGAACACCTCCCTCACTTATATTTGAGTTTATGCAGCTTGTCCTCTGGACCTTAAGATATTCTCATTGCATGGAGGGAGCAGGTGATTAGTCATGTTATTTTCAAAGCTTATGATTAAGCATTCCTCTCTTGCAGATAAAAAGACTGGAGGAAATAAAATGCTGTAGCCCTCTGCCAGTGGTTTAGAATGATGGCAAGGATCATTAGGAACAATACTTCTTTGAAGATACAGCACCATGAACTGGGCTTGATGGTTGCATTACATATAACAGCTGCGTTGGCCTAACTAGCCTTTGGGAACTGTACAGAAGGCAGATGGGAAGCAGAAGGAAGAGTTGGTGAGTGATCAGAGGGAAGGCAAGTAAACATGTTCCTCAACCCTCTCTGAAAAATGGATCCACCAACTTCCCTTTGCCCAAACATTCACCTACCACTGATTAATAAAGTGAAACCTAGCGAATGGGAGCCTCAAAAAAAAAAAAAAATCTCAAATATCAAATCTGTCTGTTCTGTGAACACCTAACTATATAAATAAAAAAGGAAAAACTTAAGAAATATAAACTTGTGTGGTCTAGTGGCAGGGGCCATGTTTGAGTCAGGATTTTTTCTTTCTTCTGGTCCTCACCAGGTCACTAAAGCCACTCCCAGGACTCAACACTGTGCTGTACACAAAACAGGCACTCAGTAAATGTTTTTAACTTGATAGCATTCTTTTACACTCACCTAAAATAGGCAAAACTCTCAATTTCTCTTTCTCGTGATTTTTCAAGTGGCCTGGGTTCACTTGGCACTACAGACAATCCAAGAGCAATCAGCCAAGGATAAAATGCCCTAAAGACTGGGAAAGCAGACATTAAAAACACTCGCTGGAAAAAGTCCTCAGTATGAGGAACAGGCAAGCTCTTTAACCAAGCCACGGGCGGGCACAGACCAGGCGGAACACATCTGTTCCCAGAGTTTTGTTGATATCATTACTCCACAAGTTTTCTCAGATTAATCAGAATCTCCAAATCTTTTGAGGCTCCCTATCACCCAACTAATAGTTACATCAAAGATAAATTTATGTTAATCTCTTAATGGGCACACCCCATAGTCATTAGGTGAGGAGATTGGCTCCTCTTTATAGGATTGCTAAGGGTTTCTTAAAAAGGGAACTAATGGAATTGTCCTTAATAAATCTCCACATTAACTCTGTATTGTTTTTAGTGCTCACACATATGTGCCTGCAAATTTTCATCAAGTATCTATAGAATCTTATTATTTCACAAGATGGCTTCTGGTAGACCATAGTTTCTGAGGGAGAAACAACTTTTTAAAAAGATGTAAGTTGGGGCGCCTGGGTGGCTCAGTGGATTAAAGCCTCTGCCTTCAGCTCGGGTCATGATTCCAGGGTCTTAGGATCGAGCCCCGCTTCGGGCTCTCTGCTCAGCAGGGAGCCTGCTTCCTCCTCTCTCTCTCTCTCTCTCTGCCTACTTGTGATCTCTGTCAAATAAATAAATAAAATCTTTAAAAAAAAAAAAGATTTAAGTTATTCTGGGGCACCTGGGTGGATCAATTGGTTAAGCCACTGCCTTCGGCTCAGGTCATGATCCCGGCTGGGATGAGTCCCACGTCAGGCTCCCAGCTCCATGAGGAGTCTGTTTCTCCCTCTGACCTTCTCCCCTCTCATGCTCTCTCTCACTCTCTCTCTCTCAAATAAATAAATAAAATCTTAAAAAAAAAAAGATGTAAGTTTTTCAAGTGTGTTTAATAGATTCCACAGAGGGTATGTTGTCATCAAGAATAACAATATAAATATTTTATCTAGAACTCATTAATTATTTCCATACCAGTCCATATTCTGGAGAATTTCCATATAAGCAGAATTGACTTATTTTCATCTTCATTTTACTGAAGGCCTTCCTGCAATTCTGACTGAAACAACTGTTATTTATTGGCCATGCAGATCAGCTTTAGTTTCCTTGCCAAAGGTAAATACCCCAAAGGAATCCAAAATTATAGTGAATGAAAATTTGGATGGGCACCATTTGTGCTTTAATTTGGGTAAAAACAGTCTTCGAAGGTTATATGCTGTGAGGGAGACTTGGCTTATTAAGTAGGCTTAAGGTTCCTAAATGATTGAAGTTATTCCAAGTAGACTGGATTTTGTCCCAAACTGGTTATTTTGTGTGAATGTACACCAGGAAATAAAATGACTAGTTTGAAAGCAATAGTGTGTCTGGTTGGTTTAGTCTCTAAGGACCACATGATTCATTCATGTGCTAAGTGTCATAGCTAGACCAGCCCAGATGTCCACTGGATATCCACCCAACACACAATCACCTCAACATCTCCCATCCCAACCTTCCCTCTGCACCTTTCTTGCACACCACTGTCTCCTGTTTGAACTTTTCTTCCTCACCTATTCCACTGGTTCATTATGGCCTTGAGCAAATCACAGTCTCTCTAATACTAAGTTTTAATGTTATAAAGTTAAGAACACTTTCAGGAATGTCCTAAGGAATGAATGCGATAAGACAGGTAAAGCAGCACAATGTCTGAAACACAGTAAATGCTCTATCAATGTAAGTTGGTATCATCATCATCATCATCCTCAACAATGGCCACAAAGTAAGGCACAAGGTAACAACAGGGTGATAGAGAAGCTAGACACAGAACTGGATTTGGTAATGAGAGAGGGTCTGGTTATTGAAAGAGAGGCTAAAGGAACCCTTGTTGATGGAAAAGGGATATAAGACTGAGGCATGAAACATAACCATAATCCAAACTCTCACCAGTCCTTCAGCCTACTGGAAGACAGATGTAAAAAGAGAGTTGATAGAATATTAGGCTGGCATAAGGGGCCATTTCACCACTGGGCAAATAAGAGCACAATGTCTCCTACAAAAAGCTTAAAGTGACTGTTCTACCCAGTGGATACAATCAAGTCATGAAGTCACACTGCCTGGAACTCTATATTGCATCTACTTTGTACCAAATAGTTGTTTCCTGTAGGTAGCTCATGCTTCAAGCTGTCTTAAATGCTTTTGGCATTATTTTTACTTCCTCTTTATTAATGATTTACAATAAAGGTTCTGTGTGCCCAGTGAGTAAAAGAAATATTTTGTCTATATTAGTCTGAGCTTTGAAATGTCCAAGTTGGTCCCCACTACCAACTACCCCACCTAAGTGCTCCACAAAGCCATGTAATGGTAGTCAATGACTGTCTTCTTCCCAGTGCAAGCTTTGTTCCTCATCCCTGTGGGTCCAGGACCAATCTCCTAAGAGCCCTTATCACCTATTCCTATTGCTTACTAATACTGCCTTTTTCATTAAATGTCCCTTTGACAGTGATCCTATTAGAGCATAAATCAGATCATGTTACTTCACCTGTATAAAACCACTACACTTTAGAATAAAATTAAAAGTTCCTATCTATAAGCTGTAAGGCACCAGTATGCTCTGGCCCTTCTTTACATCTCTAGACTCATCTAGGACTCCTCAAACCCTCATTCCAGCACCTCCACTGGTTTACTTTCTATCCTTCAAATATACCAACCTTTTTCCTACCTCATTTGTGTGTGCTTTCCTTTCCATGCATAAATGTTTTCTCCATTGTCCCCTCGTGGCTACTTGTACTCATCTCAAATGTCGTCTTCTCAGATGGGCTTCCCTGATCATCTGATAAAAAGGAACCCTTAGCTAATACCACTGGCAACTCTCTAACTCAACAATATCTTTACTACCTTTAGAACTTTTATAACAGTGGGTACTCATTTTGTGTATTTGTTTACTTGTTTAGTAATAACTGTGGTTCTTTGAGAGGAAGAACTTCTAAACCACCGCCACATCCATAGCACCCAGGCCAGTGCCTGGGACAGACTCTGCAGATTAAGAATTTAATAAATGAATAAATGAATGCTTCCATCAACTACTTTCCCATTTTTTTTAAAGATTTTATTTATTTGACAGAGAGAGATCACAAGTGGGCAGAGAGGCAAGCAGAGGAGGAGGCGGGGAGCAGGCTCCCCGCAGAGCAGAGAGCCTGATGCAGGGCTTGATCCCAGGACCCTGAGATCATGACCTGTGCTGAAGGCAGAGGCTTAACCCACTGAGCCACCCAGGTGCCCCCTACTTTCCCATTTTATGCAAAGCAACCTGATGTTTCATAATTGTGCTCACAATTATAAACATTTATAAACTCTTTATAAACATTTTGGCGGGATAGTTATAAGATCGCATAGAATAGAATGGGAGGGAAAAGGAATATTGGGTTCTATAAAAAGGCCAGAGAATCATTGGTTAGAGGTAAATCACCTGGTAATTGTTGTTTAAAAGAGAGTTTCTGGAATCTTTTACAAGAAACAAAACTGAAAACTAAGGAATATGTGTAGGTAAAAATGTCAGTTTTATAAGCAATTGAGATATCATAAAAATGTCTTATCCCTTTAGGACCTAAATATTTCCAAGACAAACACATATTTTTAAATGTTATTTATTCCTTTTTAAAGAACCTGATTCAGAGTTCCACTGTGCACCACTGATGATAACCTAATCACCAAACTGGCTTGCAAGGGGGATTCCAGCTGAGGTTTGTGTGCCCTTCAACAGGGGAAATACCTCCTTTCTGATGATTCGCTTAGAAAAGTGGGAAGAAATTCTCCAAATGGGCTGAGAACTGTTTTTGGGGAAAGAGAAGGCTGTGTTATAATTGCAGTCATTTAATTTCCTTTTTATAGACAAAAATGTAAAGATGATTTTTAGAATTCCATTTGCTTTTCTCCCTTTCCTCTCAACCATGTGCCTATCAATTCCCCTTACTGAACATTGAGCTTTAAAGGGATGCAGGTGTTAAAGCATATTCATATGGAAAATGTTCCTCAAACATGGTCCTAAATTATATTTGGTGACCAATTGTGTGAATATTTATGGCAGAATTTGCTCATCCATTAAAGGAAAGAGTATTTTTCCATTACAAGTCTTGAATCTTGATAAAACACTCACCATATTATTTTCTGCCATTCTAAAGGAATCCTCTGTTGGACAGTATATCTAGTATATATCTTTACCTTTACATTGTTATAACATTCAGGTATTAAAAACAAACAAACAAAAAATACATTCAGGTACATAAACTGTTTTTTAGCTAACGCCCCCTCCTGCTTTACTTTCCATTTTATAAACCTACACAAACTTCCACGGATGTACAAATGTCAGCTGATTATCCGGATAGGCTCAGCAGCATATGCAGCCACGGGTTTTTGTAAGTGATTAATTTTCAACATACTGAAGTTGTATCTAGTTTTCATAATGGTATAAAGCAAATATCTACCGAAAAGGAGGCAAGAGGGGTGTCTGCGTGGCTCAGTCTGTTAAGCATCTGCCTTCGGCTCAAGTCATGATCTCAGGATCCTGGGATGGAGCCCAACATCTGGCTGCCTGCTCAGCAGGGGGTCTGCTTCTCCTTCTCCCTCTGCCTGCCACTCCCCTTGTGTGTGCTCTCAGTCAAAAAAATAAATAAAATCTTAAGAAAAAAAAAAAAGAAAGAAAGAAAAAAGAAAAGGAGGCAATATGGTAGCAACTGCTATTTCTAAAGGCGGCCATACCTTGGTGAACTCAGCCTAATTGCTATATATACACATATACATACACACACTCGATTATCTACCCATCTCTTCAAAAACTAAATTTTTCAGGTCTGTGTTGTTATGACCTCCTACACTAGGTAACAAGTCTTCCTACAGAAAAACAACTAACTAAAAAAATCAGAGTGGGCTGGGGAGGTACCAAAAAGGGGTTGGATTTGAGATGCAAGTCCTTAATTGAACTAGAAACTTAATACATGGACTTTCGCCTCGAACATTAGCATAAGTATGTAATTAAATTAGAAAACTGACACCTGGGCCCTGAGGGGTCAAGAGTAGTTGAGTGGGCCTGCCTGAGAAAAAACAGTACCAAATTCTAACCCTAAGGGTCAGCAGAAGGGCAAGAGACTGGTCATGGAGACAATACTGGGCCCCTATCTATATAATGGGAGAATCTTCCCAGGAAGGAGCTAGAAACAGAACAGATTTGTGATAGGTATCTGAAAGGCTAAGAAAAAAACCCTTAACCAAGTTCAGGAGAAACAGTTAACCCTGATTAGATCTGTACCCCATTCTTAATTCTCCGCTTAATCTAACATTTTACTTTTCACATAAAGATCATATGGCCCTTACAGGCATCTTATACCTGTTTTTTTTTTTTTTTGGTTTTTTTTTTTGGTTTTTTTTTTAAGATTTTATCTATCCATCTGACAGACAGAGATCACAAGTGGGCAGAGAGGCAGGCAGAGAGAGAGAGGAGGAAGCAGGCTCCCTGCTGAGCAGAAAGCCCGATGTGGGGCTCGATCCCAGGACCCTGGGATCATAACCTGAGCCGAAGGCAGAGGCCTTAACCCACAGAGCCACCCAGGCACCCCCCTATACCTGTTTTTTAATTCCATTCCTAGATCACTGTTTAAAGATCTCCACCTTTCTGTCATTGGAGTTCTCGTTCTTGTAAAGTATTTATTTCAATGGATAGGTTTTGTTCACTCTCCCAAGGATCTACCAACAATTCTTCCAAGAGTTTAAGCCTATAAATTAATAGTGATAATTAGGCTTTGAGAAGGACAAAACTATGCCAAGCCATGTGCCTATTGGGATGGGGGGGCGGTCAGAGCAGAGCAGAGGAAAGAGAATATCTTCATTCTTCAAACTGTGGGATCCTAGTTCCCATTGAAGATGGGAAAATAAGGTCAAAAATTTATATTTATCTAACCTATAATTTTCAAAAATAATTTGTCATTCACGATCTCACATGATACTCTCACACATGTAAAAATATAACAAAGCATTTTTTAAAACCTCCTTAAAAGATATATAATTACATTTATTTTCCTTCGTTGTACAGTTGGCAAAGCTGCTACAGAGAATACAGGACTTTGGGCCAGTGTGTGAGTGACTGTGACTCAGCCCTATGTGCCCTCTTTCTAGCCCTGTTGTGTTTTTGCTACTCTTGGCTCCTCCTTCTCTATTAACAGCCTATGGCTAGGCTAAGGCTAAAAACTATCTTAATGATTCCTCTCAAACTGGAGGCAGCAAAGACAAAGGAAATATTGTGCAAGAGAATGAAACGTTTCAGATTGTGTTCCACTCTGGGCACAGGATAAGAGACATGAACGTTGTCAAATTTGAAATGGCTGCTTCCCACCTCTGTCTTTGTCAATTGTTGGCAATAGCTAAGAAGAAAAGAATAAAAATTTAAGCAATATACACATTCCATCTTATCCCTGGACTTTCAGCTAGAAGCAGGAAGGAAATGAAGATCTCTGCTAAGTACAGAGGTAAAGTCCTACAGGAAGAAACCCAGAGGCATTTTGCCAAAAGAGTGCATTGAGCTTTATTTCATTTTTTTTGTTTTTTGTGTGAGACAGAATCATCTCTCATGATTTACAATAAAGGATGTCCCTCCTCCTACCACAAGAAAAAGCCAGAAAATGAGAAACAACACAAACTTTCTATAACATTTTTAATTTTATTTTTTTAGTTTTGAGATGGAGATTTAAAAGAACTAGCTAGCATTGTCACAAAGCAGGGGGAGGGAGAGAGATTCCTACAGTCTTTTTTTCCCTCTTGGAACTATAAGGTTCTTAACTTCTCCAGTAGTACAGGGCTCTCAAAAGCACTTTCAGAACACAGTTCCAACATTTCTTTTCAGGCAGTTCTTAAGAATGTTGGAATGTGAACAACAACAACAACAACAACAACAACAAAAATGTTGCTTCAACTGCAGTCTTCCCTCTGCATTTGGCCCACAAGCTCTGCTGATGTTGCAGAATAAATACCAGCAACACCATGAGCAACTTGAAAAAAAAAAAATCTTTTTGGACTGACAAAGTGCATGTTATGCAAGACTTAATTACATACACTTCTTTACACAGAGAGAAACAGCACAATGGTCCCAGGACCAAATCCAATGGATTGAATACATCGGGCATTTTAATCACAGAAAACTGGGCATTCTTACCATAATTGTTTATAATAACCATATCCATTGTGCTGGATTAAACCAGTTCTGATTTTAGGACTTAAGCAAACTAGACCCAGACACACAGACTGATTTCCAACTCCCCATTGCCACTGTAGACTAAACAACTATTGGTCATTAATAAAACATCAAGATAAGATATAAATATACATATCCTCCCTCTCAAAGGTATCATGGCAAAGGCCCATACACATAATAAAACTGTTCATAGCACCTCTTTTGGAAAGACAGAGTACAACCATTGTGCCTGTCTGGGACGTAGAGAGTCCAGCTTTTAATAATCCAAAGCTTGGACCACTAAGCCAACTCTGAACACCAAGAAAAAGTGGTGCATTTAGGCCCATTCTGATCAAAAAGACAAAACACACTATTGAAAGGGTAGATAGCCCAGAATAAGGCTGAGAAAGCTCAGTTAAGATTTAGAACAGAAAGAGAGTGACAAGGTACATCAGAGCAGCAGACTTCCGAGGGTAAAAAGAGGATGCTCAGAGGCCAGTGTGATGGGGAGCAATGCTGGAGGAGGCTGGTGAGTTCATGAGGGGGAAGGACTGGGCAGGCAAGGAGGCATCTACTCTGCCTCTATTACTGGCATGCTGATACTCAGCTTTGATGATGTGACCGGGAAAAAAAAAAAAAAAAGGCAACCACCAGCCTCCCAAATTAGACATTTTTCCAAGAATTGAGTTATTCTACTCTAAGATTGGATTCAGTATTCTCAGACAGAGATGCAAGAAAATCAATTTCCTGATAAAGAAAAAATATCTCATCAAGAGCACTCTTGGGAGACAGACTGCATGGCCAAGTGAATGGGTCCCGATACAAGGAAACAAAGATTGCTGAGCAACATGAAATGAATAGCAAATATTTAAATTGCAATATCCATCCACTCAGGAAATGGGGTTTTAATGAAAAAGCTATCAAAACTAATGATAAATATTTTCTCCATCTAAGTCCAGTCACCCCTCATTGCTCGCCCTGTAGACAGGACCCAGACCCTGGCTTAAGCTGCCAGTCTTCATGGAGCTATGGTTCACTACTCAAATAGTGCAAGGCTGATGCTTGTCCTCATTATGTTTGTTTGTCTGTCTGCATGGAAATACTACCTTCAAGTCCCTGCAGTGTTTGCAGCAAGCTAGCTCCCAGGTCAGCTCTCAGGGCCCAGCCCATCAAATCCATGGTTTACAAGCTTTCATAAAGGTCCTAAATGCAATCATTGTTTTAAAAACTCATCTGCTTAAAATAAAAAAGGAAAACATTGCCAGGAACTGCTTAAAGAAACAAAAAGCTCATTTGATTTTTTTTTTAACTTTGCCCATCAGCTGCCAAGTAAACTTATTAAGTTTTTGTTTTATGAGAAATCATGAAACATGTCTAAAAGCAATTTTATATAGCCAGTAGGTATCAACCAAATACACTGCTATTCACTTTTACAGGTGTTTTTTTTCCCCTACATCCCACTGTAAACCTTTCAAAAGGAAGATACCACATCTTTTATATACTCCTTTATTTTCTTTCACAGTTCCCTGAGCACAGGGGCCTTTCAATCGATATTCAATGTTCAATCAGTGTTTCCAGGAGTGAAACACTGCACCTTCCAATCACACATTTATTTGTTTTACTAAAAATAATATGAATTATTTAATCCATTTTAATGTGTCCTTCCCACACCATAGAAGAGATTTCTTCACAAATAAAAAGTAGAAATTCTGTATGTGCACACATACAAGATTTCTTTTACAAGGGTATAAACAGATGAGTATAACAACTAGATTTTATAGGAAAACAGAGGCCAAAAGTTTGCTTACTATTGCATACTTCGTTTTGACTTGGGATAGAATGAAAGACAGAAAAGATATAAAGACTGATCTAGCTTCGATAGACATAATCAAACACAGCAAGAAGCCTATCATGATGTTAGGATATTATCGAAAAATGATAATAGTAAAAACTACTTTCTAAAACAATGTCAAATGTGTGAGTGGTAGAAGGTATAAAAAGAAAACTATTTGGGGTGCCTGGGTGGCTCAGTGGGTTAAGCCGCTGCCTTCGGCTCAGGTCATGATCTCAGGGCCCTGGGATCGAGTCCCGCATCGGGCTCTCTGCTCAGCAGGAAGCCCGCTTTCCCCTCTCTTTCTCTCTGCCTCTCTGCCTGCTTGTGATCTCTCTCTGTCAAATAAATAAATAAAATCTTTAAAAAAAAAAAAAAGAAAACTATTTAAAGTGCTATTCATATTGGGGGGAACAACAGAGTGGCCTATAAGGAAGAATTAAGTATTTAAGAGTAAAGGATATTAGTTTAAAAGGAAGGGATCCCTATTCCCTAAAACTCTCATTGGAAGAAAATCAGGACAAATGCTTCAAATAAAGGCAGTTGGTTAGGAGAGCAGAAGAGGGAGAAATAGACAACGATATAGGCTTAATATCAACTCCTATCAGGTTTTCCCTCCTATCTCAGGTATCATCTGTGAGTGTGAGTCCTGTGCTAGTGTTGTTGACCTCCACACTCAGTCTTCATTTCACAGGAATGGGTTTGGGAATCATATGTGTGAGGGGGCTGGAGAAGATATTGAGGCTTCAGATAACAAACGTAAGACCTTGGGCATCAGCCCAGCTTTCCTCCCTGGCTGCAATACATGATACAGTATGTGAGACAAAGACGGGTTGAGGAAAAGGTTCAGCAAAGGCTGGAGCGGTCTCTGGGTCACCTTTGGTGTAATTCTGTATTTTTATTTGTGGTACTTAGGAACTGTAGATAGAGAATAAGGAAGGATTTGTAAGGTGTAGGGACACGTTGTTGAGTGGATGGATGGACTGTCAGAATACCCTGGATGTGTCTCTACTGTAAGAATTTTCATCCCACATTACTATTTTCACTAGCCCTTCTCTCCATGGGGACAGACACCCTATATTGCCTATTTCATACCAACAATGCTTGACTTAAATACAACATTTAATCATTTAAATCATTTATTTCAGTTCACTAATTTATTTACATTATTGTGACCAGAAGGCTCTGGGATTACAAGAAATATTTGAAAATGGCAGACATGGGCACCTGGGTGGCTCAGTGGGTTAAGCCGCTGCCTTCGGCTCAGGTCATGATCTCAGGGTCCTGGGATCGAGTCCTGCATCGGGCTCTCTGCTCATCAGGGAGCCTGCTTCCCTCTCTCTCTCTTCCTGCCTCTCTGTCTACTTGTGATCTCTGTCAAATAAATAAATAAAATCTTAAAAAAAAAAAAGAAAATGGCAGATACAAGTTTGGGGATGAAGGTGATAGTTTATAAAAAAAAATACCTTAATGTGGATAATATCAGAGGTGCAAGTGCTCTCTGATATTTTAGGAAAGAGTTAAAGGGAGAATAATCTAAAGTATGCAACTGTCTTAGTCAAATTTGCCTTGCTAACAAACAATCCCCATACAAAATATAGGTTTTTTGCTCATTCGTGTTATAAGCTGCCTATAGCTTGGCTATGGCTCTACTTTACCTGCCTCATTTGAGAACTGAAGAAGCCACCCAAATCTGAAACATGCAGAGGGAAAGAGCAAATGTGGTGGCAGAAACACAATGCTTCTAAAAGCTTCTGCACAGAAGTGGCATGGGTCACAACCACTCACAGTTCATTGGCTAAAACAAATAATTTGCCAAACCTCAAAGTCAATAAAGGTAGGAATGCATAGTCCTCTTACAGGAAACTGGAGAGTAATTGCAAACAGTAATATATCTACTACAAGATACTTCCATAAGATATAAAAAAGACTATGAAGTTCCTCTGGTTTCCTGGATCCTAAATGGGACCAGGCCAAAGAATGCTGTATTTTACTTCAAGAGCCATCCAGGTCCATAAAGTTTATATCTGAGTACCAGAAAGACCAGTGGAAGATCAGTCATAGTTACTGGGAACCACAATGCCCTTCTGTTTCTTTTGAGTCAAGACAGAATCATCATTAAGTAAATTCAAGGATTTCTGGCTTCAGAAAATGCCGCAGGTCACCACTCAGAGTACATACCTTCTCAATGATCAGTTCCTCTGGTGGTTTTATTCTGTACTGTGAAAATGGGGAAAGCACTGGTCACAGTAAGTGTCTCAGCTCCAGGAGTCAGTTCCTTCTCAATTTTTCCTCCAACCTTGTATGTATATATTACCTACATGGGACAACTGCTGAAGCTTGTAACTAACCAAAGGCAATTGATCAATTTTGTGCTTGGATGTCCTAAACTATTTCTTACAAATCACTCGTAATATCATGACATCAAAGCCCTGCATGTTTTCAAAGACATGGAGATAATGAATCAATGCTCCAGTATTCAATGATTCAATGACTTGTGAAGTGTTTTGATCTGAATTTTTAGGAATTACCTCTTTAATGTGGCATCCAAGACCTATCTTGATGCTGAATTACTGTGTCATTAGACCTAGTTTTTAGTATGAAGAATATTACGCTGCAGTCCTTTCTCCCAAGGCTCTGAGTAAAAATGTAAAACAAATGGAACAAATGTTTCACTTACTCTGTGTACATGTGTGAGTCTGTATGTTTTTGTTTTTCTGGTCCCACACATTGGCTACATGTATTGGAAAGAAGATCAATGGAAGTATTAATTCATGAAGGTGAGGTCACTTTTATTACCTTATATTGATGTCTCAGTCACTTGTTCAATTAAGTGTCACTAGCATGGTAGGAATGGTATTCAATTTAAATTTGAACATATTATATAAATATAATATGTATTTATATGTAAATATAAGCTATAAATTATATTCAAATACATGTTATATAATAAATTTATATTTATTAAATATAAATCATGTCCAGTGACACATATATAATTAGCATCTATTTAATTTTAGATAAGTGTTTTTATTATTATTTATAAAAAGACATATAGTTGTTTACATTTCAAGCATGTTATTCTTCTATTTACATAGAATTGGACAATTCTCAACCTCTCAGTTTCTGCATCTCTCTTTCATTTCACTTAAATTCTGATGGACTAGAAGTTAGATGAAACATTCTCATTTTACTTACAGCAATAAAGAATATAGCATTGTTTTCAAATCTGATTAGTGCTTGACGTGCTAATGATGACATAATGACCCCACTGAGCTTTTCTGTTACCCTTTCTGCAATTTCTTTTTTTTTTTTTCAAGATTTTATTTATTTATTTGACAGAGAGAGATCACAAGTAGGCAGAGAGGCAGGCAGAGAGAGAGAGAGGAAGGGAAGCAGGCTCCCCACTGAGCAGAGAGCCTGATGTGGGACTCGATCCCAGGACCCTGAGATCATGACCCGAGCCGAAGGCAGCGGCTTAACCCACTGAGCCACCCAGGCGCCCCCCATTTCTGCAATTTCTATTATGTATACCTGAGATGTGAACGTATCCTTGTATTTTTTAGATGAAAAATACCTATGTCAAATAGGCAGCATGTTGTAGACATATCACAGAGGCTCTAAAGAGAAGGTCATTTCTTAACGAAGATCGCAAGGAGATTTTTCTTTACTTTTGGATTATTGTGCTGCCCTTTCCTTTTACACTCAGCTAATGTATCTGAGAAAAGTCTGTCTTTCCCAGGCAATTATTTCATTCCTCCCAGGACAAAGTTATAGTGACCCACCTTCTAAGGATCAGCCTGACCTCATCAACATTCCCAGGATTGATTATGGAAAGAGATAGGTATCTAGAATGTATGGGACCCGGTCCTGAATGCTGGCATTCCATTTCCTCTCTTATCTTTGGTACCTGTACACAATGCCCAGGTTACCCCTTACCAAGGTTTTATTTATTTATTTAGGTGTTTGTTTATCTATTTACTTGCACCTCTATACTATTAGTATTTCCTGTGAGATCCAGCTCCTGCTTTGTGCTTCTGAAGTTTCTGCAAGGTTGAACACACTCAGCTGTTTCATCTACTTCTATAGAAACAATATAGTCATCCCAAGGGAGAGCTGCCATTTCACAACCACTCTTGCTTTCCCCGAAGCCACCCTTTTTTTTCCCTTTAACTCAACATTTAATCCCCTTGGCTCTTTGTTGCCACACTGCTTCAGAAGAAAAATCTGATTATGCTAAGAATATAAATACTGAAAAACAAATGTTCTAAGCCAAATTTAACTCACTTTTTAATGTTCACTTTGGAATGATCTGTTTGTGCCCTAAAATAAATCCTCTCTGACATTTGATTCTCATTTAATATTCACCTTGGTTGAAGCTTCTGGGTCTCCATCGTCCTCCAACCTCCCTCCCTTCAAGTCTTCGTTGCCCAGCAACCTCAAACAGCTGGTTGTCCAAACCGGAAAAGTAAATGGGATTAACTCTGGAGGAAACTAATTGAAGGAAGCATTAGTATGCTCCCAATCAGAATTATTTCAATACCAGCTAATTAAGTTGCGCTTTGCTGTCCTCAGTAAGAATGTGGATTGTGGAGTGTATAGGTGGAAGAACTGTCACAGACTTGAAGACACAGAACATGGTGACAGCAGCTACTTACTATATAATAACACTTAACAGGCCATAGTCCTCTACCTGAGAAAAGGCGTAAAGTTATATTACAAGTCTTTGCCCACTCTTCCTCTCATTTCTGTATTCATGCATGAATTCATACATTCATTCACTCACTCCCTTATCCAATCCAGTTATGTATTTATTGAGAGACAGCAGGCTATTACAGAAATTCTATGGACACTTGGGTGAACCTGACATTGGTTTCAATCCTAACTCTACCACTTTCTAGCTAACAATGAACTAATTTTCTTAAACTCTCTATGTCTTCATTTCAACATTGGTAAAATCAAGTTATCAAAACCTACCTCAAAGAGATATTGTGAGGATTAAGTAAGATAGAACATGCAAAACAAGCACCATAGTGATTCGGCCAGGCTAGACCTTCCATTAATTCACTTTCTCTTCTACTACATGACATTGGAATGTGAGAGAAAAATGGGAAGTGGATTAGCTAGTTTGTGGCTATATTTCAAGCATAAAGCTAAGACAAGAATGGAATTTTAAGAGTAATGATTAAGAGGACTGGATAGATAGGAGACTTTTTAATGAATAGAATAAGGTGAATGATACACATCAGGAGAAATTGTCAAAGGAACCTCCAATGTTTTGAGACTGGATAATCTCAGAAAATGGTTGTATCATTAAAGAACTAGCAACCAAGGAAGGGAGGTTAGTCTGTCAAACAATTTAGGTTTACGTACTAGAGGCAGAGCTGCCCGTGGGGTAGAACAATGGAGGGCATCATCTTAACTTTTATTTTCCTCATTTCCACTCTGCTCTCAGACACAGCTAGAATGGAGAAGGAAGGGACAGGTGAAGAAACAGGTGCATTCAGCTGGAGTTAAAAGAACCTAGGCTGCTTACATAAGCTAGAATTCTGAGATCCAAAGATCTAGCATCAGCCTTTTAAACCACTTTCAAGATTCCTTTTCCTCAGAGGAAAAAAAAAATTACAACTGCTTTCTAGACCAATTCATATTGGCCATATATAGCCCCTAGAACTTCTGTGTGCTGGGAAATTTTCCTCAGGGGATGGGGTTCCAGAATGTCTGTAGACAGGAAGCACTCACTCAGAGCCTATGTTCTCATATTCTCTGCTGGTCAGACAAGTGGATTCGGGGACTGGATAAGGAACCATGAAGGCCAGACTAGTCCAGTGCAGAGTTCCAAAGTTTAGACAAGTCCTTTTAGGGACATGTATTCTGAGTGAGGCACATACGCTGACATGTGGGATGGAATAGTATAGCTTTGAATAAGCCCAGCATGGTTGTTGTTTATGATCACTTATAAAAGTGATCATAAAAACTGCTTCTTTTTGAAAATGGTCATCCAGTGTGCTACAAAGTGTTAATAAAAATTAAAGAGGTAGTTAATAGGAAAAGGATAACTTGAAGTGTAAAGATAGGATACAAATGAGACTGGAAAGAAAGGCAAAAACCTGTGCAATGATTTTGCCATTTGCTAATTTGGAGATGCTTGAAGGACTTCTGAAAGAGTGATAAGGTGTGCAGGAGTCGCTGCCTGGCAATTTCATTCCTTGGGATGAGTGATGCTTTTTGTAATTCTTCTTCTCTTATTTACCCTTCAAAAATGCCCTTGTTAAGTCTATCCACTTTTGATCTGAATAATAATATAAAAAGTTCCATGAGGGAGGGGGTAGCGATAATATGCAACATAGATTTCAAGAAGTCTGCCCGATTTCAAGATCTGCCCTTGTAGTAGGATGTCCTGTTACTGTCTCCTTCCCTTTTTCTCTTTTTTGAACAACTACATCCTTCCAAATGTTTTCTTGTATAAGTTAAAAAAAAAAAAAAGTGTGAACTCCTCTCCAATACAGAAAGAAGCAAGATTTGTTACCCGTATTCTTTTTCTTTCACCATAGACAAAGGCCATCTTTGTAATCTGGCCCTGCTGGAGATTATATATTTCTTCCACTCTGAATCAGTCACTAGAAAAGTAGAAAAGTTTAAAAAAAAAAAAAAAAAAGGAGGCAGAAAATAGGGATGTTTAAACTATACAGAATAAATTATTCAGTGATATTAACCTCTCAACTACCTGCAAACCTTTCTTTGTAGCTCAAATGGTGAGCTGGCCTTGTGAGAGAAATGGTGTTTATCATTTATTTAATACACATGGCTGCAGCCTAAGGAAGAAAAGTTTAAAAGTAATGTCAACAGGCAAAGGATCACACTAGGAGTCATCGAACTCACCTTGCATTTCTCCCTGAGGCAGAGCTGACGTGAATTCATTCAGGGCCATTCTATTATTCATGCAAAGAACTGTCTATCACAAATGCAATATGAAAAGGAGGTGCGCCCCATGTGAGGCATGAAATATCATCTCTAATAACTGGCAGTTTAATTCCAAGATTTCGAGCCTGCTCATTTAAAAGTACCTGAAGCAAAGTTCTAAAGCACAGAATGATAAAGGAAATCATTGTTGTTATATTTTAAGAAACCATGTCTTATGTCTGCCAGAAAATACCAGAAACTGGGTTAAAAGGAAGATATGAAAAATAATGCAAAAACCGACAATGGAATGTCATGGCAGCCAGCGCCTCAGAGTAAGAACTTTTCATAACTCTGGAGCACATTCACTATATAGTCTTTGAATTATCTTGGAAAATGGGTCTCATTCCTCTCTAAACACAGAGCAACTGGAAAAGAAGTCAAAAAATTTACAGCAGAATCTAGAATTTACAGGAGAACCTAGATCTTGAAGCATAATCATTTTTACCTGCTGATAGACTAAAAGCATTGCTGACTCATATATCTAGCAAGGACCATAGGAATCACCCACTATAATAAACATTTACTAGTGGTTAAGGAACTGAGACCCAGTGGCAGACATAAAGCCAGAACTGTAGTCTCAAAATAACCTGTTATTCTTTCTATCAAACTCCATAAATTTTTAAAATTATACTAAAAATAACATGATGTGAATAGTGTTTAAATGTCCACTTTATAAACGTTCTCAAACCCCCTTATGTCTATAATGCTGTATGCCCTGCTTAATGGATGCCTCTTACTTTTGCTTTAAAGGAGGAGGATAACTGTCTAACACCCCTGAATTAGATTGTTGTGGTGGTTTGTGGGACAATAGGTAGTTTGTGGGGTTCCTAGGGTCAAGGTTCTATAGGAAAAGCAAAATTAGACCAATGGGTAGAGATGATCATAGAAAAGAAATCCAAAGCCCACTCAGCCAAGGGAGTTAAAAATAGGTGGTCAAACATAAACCAGGGTTATGGACCCAGGACTTCCTCTCCCAGGGAGACACGTGCAAGAGCAGCAGCAGATATAATCAGGATCCCGTCTGGACGGCCTGGAGCAGATGCTGTCTATGAATTGTCTGTATGTGCCAGCTGTGGCAGGGTGAGTGGGTGGGCTGATTATGATTAAATACAGGATTGAGACAGGCTCACACATATGGGAAAGGTTAAGCTGGTTTGCTTGCTATATTTCTGGTCTAGCCCCAAATTTTCTCCAGCTGGACACTTCTAGAATAGTGAGAAAACATAAGCAACCACCAGAACCTCAGCCCACCCACTACTAATGAGGCTTGGCTTTCTTCTTAGAGTCAGCTAGACCCCAAGAGTACCTCTGACCACTTCCAATAGGATGTAGAAGTCAATGAAGTTAGGGATTTGTAAGTGAAGAAAATGAGAGTATGGGAAGAAAAGTAGCAGAGATGGAGTGAGACAAGACAGATGTTAGCTATATGTAAATACCACAGTATCCAAATGAAATCAAAGAACAATTCAACCTATTAACCAGCCTTTGTCTACAGCCCACAATGCTGAAGAGCTGACTCTTGTGATGCCATAGCCCTCACGGGTGTTTAAATTTAGTGATTCAGGACAGGGCATGTGCCTGAATGAAAACACACACACACATACACACACACTTCCTCCCACCAATTTTGCTCAGTGTGTCTGTGAAACAACTACCCTCTGGGTCCTGCCACTTTGGGGTGTAGAGGGCTTCGGAATGTAGGACAAAAAAAAAAAAAAAAAAACAAGGTGGAGTAGGGTAGAATATGGAGCACTGCCACTCCTCAAAGGAGAGAAAGGAAACTGCTACGGAGGATTTTTTCTCAGTTTGGACTCTGAGAAACCAGGACTAAAATTCACTCTGGGCTCTAGCAATTTCAGATCCTGTTATGTTCAACAGCAGGGAACCATGGTGAATAAACAGAGAGGGTAGGACAGCAAGGATTTGAAAAGGGCTGAGGAAAGCAAGGTAGAGGGAGGAGAATGCACAGAGAAATAGCTTAAGCAGAGGACTTAGATCACATAAAAGGTGTAGTTTTGGGTGTAGTGCCCAAAAGCACTAATATGAGTCCACCCAGAAACAAAAAAGACATGGCTGGAAACTTGGAGCTGATTTGGGAAATAATGGGGTAGGAAAGATATGGACAAGAATCCGTAACATCCTCTACCTTGAAAGTTGCCAGGAAAGCATCTAACAGAGTGTCTGTTACATTATAGATTGTCAAACCATGTTAGCACCCCTCCTTTCCATAAAATTTCCTTGAGTATTCTTGGTGATGGATGGGTCATGACAAGAAAGGTTTCTGGGGAGTTGATAATATTAACAGTGATTGTTATTTCAAAATTAGCCAATGCCCTGCTTTTAGGAAGAACATAGACATGCATATGCACACATGTATTCTTTGTGTTTAAAGAGCAGGGCAAAGCATATCATTATAATGTAATTTATAGTAACAAGGATAGAATAACTCTTCCATGGCAGGCAGTATGGTATTACAGTGGAGAAAGGATAGGGTCTAGTGTTAGAGCTGAATTAAACCATGAATCACCTCCTCATTTGTTCTGCAACTGGCGTAGACTTCTATATGTTTTAATTCCCTTGTTTGTAAAATGGGGATAAAAATTACCTATATCATAGTATTGTCAAATTTAAGGAAATCATAAATGCTATGTACTGACAGTGGCTGTTAATAAAAACACTAATTTCATTTTCACTTTCTCAGTCTGCTTATACATATATGTTATATATATATATATATATATATACACACACACACTATATATATATATATATATATATATATATATAGTGTGACAAAATCATAAGTGCACTTTACAAGGCTTTTGCATCTCCTGTTCACAGAAAATGCCAGGCAACCTTTAAATAAATCCTGTCTCTGCAACACACAAATTGTTAGTATCATTTCTTCTCACAAGACAACAACTACTTGGTTTTTGAGGTTGGATGTCAATGGATTCTGTTAATGTTTCCTTTGCCTATTTTGCTTATAGTTAGTCAATTGCATTTAGCATATGTAGCCTGACTCATTCTCACTCACGTATGCAAACTTCACTGCCCTCCCCAATAGATCTAAACTACAACTTCAGTGCTGGTGTATAAAGTGCATCTACAGGAGAACCTGCCCTCTATTAGAAATTAGGTATAATGAATTATTTCCCCTTATTCATAGGCAAATCCACTTGCAGGGACACTGAATCATCTTCAAACACTTCAAATCATCTATGTCAGTCATAGATGATCCAGGGTGAGATGGTGGAACATTATGGGAACTCAGTTATGCAGAGCTGGGGAGGCAGGGACGGAAGAGATGAGACAGGAAATGAAGGTCACTTCTCTACTTTTCCACCCCTGCTTTCCCTACAACTTCTGTATCTTCATAACAGTCTCATTACCTAATTTCTCATCCCATTTTCTTTTCACACATCTTACCCTCTCTCCCCGATTCTGATTCCTTTTCAAATTTGCTTAGTTTTATGTTTCTATTTCTCTATCAATCCAGATTTTGTATTATATATTTACTGAGCCTATAAACAGCACTCATGCCCCAGAGGAACATCCTGAAAAATTAAATACATTGTATTCAACTTATTTTGAAATTAATATGACAGCATGCGAACCAGAATTTCATTTCTTTATATACTGGGTAATGAACCTACATTTTGGCAGACATGAAAGCTTCTTTCAACACTTTCCCCTCCTTCTTTTAAAGGCTTTTTAAAAAGTAGCTTTATGGGCAAGTTTCAGTAGGGGGTAAGCATGGAATTTTGATACTACAAACCTTCCCTTTTCTCTGGAATCTCAAGCTTCCCTTCTTTTGCTGAGCATCTTAAATAAGCAGGCGGATGTTTTTCCTCTTTTATTTTTTAATTGCTTATGTTGATGTGCAAGACAACATTTTCAATGAGATGCAAAAGGAGTTGCCCACACAGTAATAATAATGGGGGCTTTGTGGGCTGCTCAGCATGTGCTATGTTTCTCTGAAGCCTTTAGGTCCTTATCCTCAGCTCTACAAAGGGGTCAGTACATTTCAGCTTCCCTCCCTCCCATACCAAAGAGATGCTCTGACTGTGAGAAAAACAGCAGGTAGAATAGCCAATAACCCTTCCCCCACTATGTATATCACTTCTTTTCCACGGACAGTCAATTATTACATTTTAATCAGTTGTATTTTATGAGGATTTAATGCAATGCTGCCATGATATGGTAAACCAGAGCTGACTAGAAGAGCTATTTCACTCAAAGATTTTTGCTATTCAATTAGCTTTTCTGTTAATACATCATGATAGCTACTGTGATTAGAAAAAATAACATTCACTAATTTACACCTGAATGACATATAAAAGGTTGCTAAGTGCTTTGGAAGTATAACAGGATCATTTTTGATGTGGGAAGTAGTATATTTTCTGTCTAAGGACAGGATTCTGGCCAAAGTCTACAAAGAATGAACAAATAGAAATTACCAATCTTGATTTAGTGTTATTCTAAAGGCCAACTATTCATTTAGGTATTTAGGTAAAGATTTTTGCTCTCTATATGGTTATTAGTACTTCTGACAGCTTTTATTCAACATAGGCAGCACAGACTGTTGATATCTATCCTTTCTGAGGTCTTCTTCACATAAATTGTAAGTGTCAAACCCAGGAAATCTCTATGAAAATTAATGCTATGGGAGAAGAGTGCAGATGTTGTCTGGGTAACAGACTTGAGCACTGTAAGTACTAGAGACTTCTGTGGGCCTATTTTCTTAAGGCAAGACAAAAGAGGTCCCCCTTCAGAAGGGTTAGCTCACTCTTAAGGCATTAAAATTGGAAATGAAGGGTGAAACTAAGGGCACATTTTCCCTTAGTATTCCCTAGAAGACTCACAGCAATGGTACTTCCACAAACTAGTGAATAAACAATGATATACAAACTTAAAAGATCCTTAACCTTACAGGGGAGTAAGGAAGGTCATGTTCTGGCAGGCTCAGATATTGCTGAGACCTTGAGAAAAAAGGAATTCACCCAAATTTATAGCATGATAGGGGAAGTCAAGTGGCAAGTTCTTGGCTTGGCCTGCTATTTTTAAGAGGCTTTTAAAATTCCAATCTGACATTTAGGTCTTTAATCCATTTTGAATTTATTTTTGTGTAGGGTGTAAGAAAGTGGTCCAATTTCATTCTTTTACATGTGGCTGTCCAGTTCTCCCAACACCATTTGTTGAAGAGACTGTCTTTTTCCCATTGGATATTCTTTCCAGCTTTGTCAAAGATTAAATGACCATATAAATGTGGGTTTATTTCTGGGTTTTCTATTCTGTTCCATTGACCTATGTGTCTACTTATATGCCAGTACCATACTATTTTATGGCAGTATTATTTATAATAGCTAAATTATGAAAGCAGCCCAAGTGTCCATTGATAGATGAATGGATAAAGAAGATATGGTATGTATATATACAATGGAAAATTATTCAGCCATAAAACCGAATGAAATCTTGTCTTTTGCAATAACATGGATGGAGCTAGAGATTATAATGTTAAGTGAAATAATTCAGTCAGAGAACAACAAATACCATATGATTTCATTCATATGTAGAATTTAAGAAATAAAACAAAGCAGCAAAGTAAAAAAGAGAGACAAGCCAAGAAACAGGCTCTCAACTATTGAGAATAAACGGATATTACCAGAGGGTAGGTGGGGTGGGTGGGTGAGTAAAAACAGGTGATGGGGATTAAGGAGTACACGTGTTGTGATGAGCATTGGGTGATGTATGGAATTGTTTAATCCCTATATTGTATGCCTAAAACTAATATAATACTATATATTAACTATACTGAAATTAAAATAAATTTTTTAAAAGAATCCAATCTGAGATTTTTTATGAAAATTTCCCGCAAAGCAAATGTAAAGTCTTTATAGTAAATTACTATTCTTGCTGCACTTAGGAAAATGATCAGGCCAAATCTCATGAGATAAAGAATAGTTTTTCCTTGGGACTGCTTTTGATCAAAAGAAAGGTGAGACTGGGACGCCTAGGTGGCTCAATCTGTAAAGCGGCTGCCTTAGGCTCAGGTCATGATCCTAGGGTCCTGGGATGGAGTCCCACATCGGGCTCCTTGCTCAGTGGGGAGCCTGCCTCTCTCCCTCCGTCTGTGACTCTGCTTGCTTGTGTACTCTCTCTCTCTAATAGATACATAAAATCTTAAAAAAAAAAAAAAAGAAGAAGAAGGATGACTACAGAAAGAAATGTGTTTGATGGAAAACTATCCATCATCACTAGAACACTTTTCTGGGCTATCAGAGTCCAGCCCTGTTCAATGACTTTTGAGATATTTTGCAACTCTGTAAATTATAGACAACTGATAGATATGCAAACTTTGTCTCGTCTGGTAGAGACCTCATTTACTTCTTCAATGGTACCAAAAAGATCACTTTTGGTACTTAGATATAAACTGGACTAGATTTTGTTCCTTTGACAAATCAATAATAAAATTACCAAATCTTTAATTCTTTCAGTTTTCTTCAATATTTACCTACAATCCTCCAAGCCAGCTTTAGTTTTACTCCCTCCTTCCTAACTTGGCATCACCAAGACCTAAATTCTAACTGCCAGATCCTTTGGCTGCCTTGAAGTTGGTCCTGTTACTCAAGATCTAAAGAAGTCCTGCAAGTGGAAGCCAGGCAATTTGGCATAAGACCTAAAAGACCACAGAAGACCATGCATGAGCCAAAATTTTCCTTGAAAAGAAAGTTTGGCAAAATACTTAGGCCATACATGCCCCCATATAAGAATGTGGCTAACATCGTCAAGACCAACAATATCCCAGCTTGAGAATTTCAAGAAAATCAATAATGGTGCCATATAACCAAAACATTTTCCTTCAAGGTTCTTACCTTCAAGGATACACTTCTGTTTCTTTACTCTAGCACAACTTTTTATATTAGTATTTCCTCCTTTTTCATTTCAGGCATCCCTCTTTTTAAATATATCATCTCTAGGACTCTAAAATCACTGCCTTTTGCCACCAACTCTCAAAAGATGGTTGCACTAATTATACAGAAATGATGTCAACAAGAGCGTTTGAGAAACTAGTTCTTAAACCCCACTTTGCTCCATTTAGGATACTTATTATCTCATACAGCCACACACACAAAAAAAATCTTCTTAAACAAAAAGTGGAGACTGACAATTTTGAATTTTACCTGAGCCCCGTGTTCCCCAAAATCAAAGATGGTTAAGAAATTCCTTCACCCTCCGTTTATCTAAAAATAGCTAACTGCCAATGACCACCCTGCCTTCTAATATTCTCATATAAGACTATCCTTCCTCAAAATTCCCAAAGACTTGTGGATGATTCCCGTTTACCTACTTCTATAAAACCCTAGGCCCACATCCTTTTCTTTCAAATACTTCTCATTAATGCATATTTATCCTACTGCAATAGCCTGAATAAATCTTCTCCTACTTCATCCAGTGCATGTTGTCTTCCAGAACAGGGGCTAGATTACACAGGTTAATGCATTTGGGCTGGGTTACACAGGTACATGCATTTGTCAAAAAATCATGAAATGATGCAATGCACGTTTGTGTAGTTCATTAAAAATAAATGTTACCTCAAGAGATAAAAAGAGGAATGTAAATTAGCAATGAACCATAGATAATATTATGTATGCTTAGTTGTTTTGGGGTGAGGCAAATGAATGTCTGTAACTTACTGAGAAATATACTCAAAAAAGGAAATGGATTGATGATGCATCGTTAGATGGATTGCTAAATAGTTTGTGATTAAGCAAATACAGTAAAAGGTTAAGTACTAAATGTAAGTGGTGAGTTTATTATTGTACACATCCAACTTTATAATGAAATATTGAATTCTTTTCCTCTAAGATTAGAAAGAAGGCAAGGATATCCTCTCTCACTACTTCTGTTCAAATTTGTACTATGGGTTTTAGTGCAATAAGGAAAGAAAAGAAATAAAAGGCATAAAGATTGGAATGAAGAAAATAAAACGGTTTCAATTTTCAGATGATTGGACCCATTTATGTAGAAAATCCTAAAGAATCTACAAAGCACTTGATAGCACTAGTTAATGAAATTAGGCAGTAGGATAGAAGGTCAGTATATGAATATTAATTACACTTTTATATAACAGCACAAATACTAAAAAGTAAAATTTTAAAATAAAGATCTAAATAAATTAATCTATACCATGTTCTTGAATTAGAAGGCTCAACTTTTTATGACGTCAAGTCTCCATAAACTGATTCATATATTCAACTAAATTTCAAGTAACCTCAGGCTTATGATAATAAAAATAAAATAAACAATTAAAATATATGCCAGATATTCAAATTCTAAAAATCTTTAGAGACTTTTAAAGAAAACAGAGCTAGTTTTTACTTAATAAGAATTCATCTAATTTGCTGATGTTGCAAAGTATCATTAAAAGAAGGCATTTTATTTGAAAGAGCATATTAGTGGAGTAACTCAGATTTCAGTGTCATCTGTGTCCATTTATCTAGTCACTGACCTTAGACTTATTACTGAACCTTTACTTATTACTCAATTGGTAGGCCTTTGTTAATCCCAGAAAAACCTTACTAAAAACTGAAAACAAGTCAATTAAAAGACATATATAACTACAAAAAATAGAGGAAGTAGGATCAAAAATAATGTGAAAATAAAATACTCATCACTGTAAAGTAAGTATGATTTAACTTATTATATATTGATAAACAAATTTAATCTGTAATAAGATTCAGTTTGTTTTTAAGAATCAATAAAGATGTTTTAGCTCTTTTACCTTAAATGGGGCTCTATTTTTTTTAAAGATTTTATTTATTTATTTGACAGACAGAGAGATCACAAGTAGGCAGAGAAGCAGAGAGAGAGGGGAAGCAAGCTCCCCAGGGAGCAGAGATCCCAATGTGGGCTCCATTCCAGGACCCTGAGATCATGACCTGAGCCGAGGTAGAAGCCTAACCCACTGAGCTACCCAGGCACCCCTCAAGCTCCATTTTTAACTGTAATTTTTTTTTCAATAAATAGCAACATTTTAATTTATGTTGTAAATCAAATTTATTTATGCTTGGATAGATCTCATCCGGTGCACTGACAATATCATTAATATGAACACTCCTGAATATGCAGGTACCCTATTTGAAAGACAAATTATTTTTACATATGTGCTATAGTGCCTATACACAAACACAATATTTGTAAGATTAAGAAATAGGCCTATGTTGCTTGAATCAACTAACAATATTTTTTTTAATTAAGGCATAAATAATAAACACATTTTACAGAAAGCTTTTAAAAACAAATATAAAATGGCTGATACTTAAAGAAATTTGACTGAGTCTATAGTTTACAATTTAATGTATGTCAAATATGCCAAATAATTTTGCTTAAAATACAAACACAAATTTAGTTTGTATGAATAGCCAAATAACATCTAGATTAATGGCAAAATTAAACAGTGACTTTCTAATCAATGTCTCTAATGAAATGAAGGGGAAAAAAAAGTAAATATTCACCACCAGTAAAAGTGGACAACCTTGAGACATAAATATTTTTATACAAAACCTAAAATTCTATTATGAAATGGCTTAACATAATTCCTAACCTCACCATCAACCCACAAAAGTAGTACTAAGACCAGAAGGTTAAAAGAAAACATTAAAAAAGAAAAAAATCTAAGACTTATTCACTAATTTCCTGCAACATGGGAAGAAGCAGTTCTGGCCAGAAGGTACATACATGGTCCTGAAATGAGTAAAGGAATGACCTTTAAGAGCGAAAGTTCCCAGCATTCCAATGGAATGGGTTTAACTTCTTGCCATTTTGAAAAATCACATCCACAAGAATTCAGAGGCAACCCTGGCTGATAAAGTTAGACATTTAACGGATATCAGAAGAAGGAGCTGAACCCAGCTCCACCACTTATAACTGAACTACCCCTCCTCTTCTTCCACCTCTATCCTCTTAATACTCCTTCTTACATCACAGAATAAATAGAAGGCAATACCTAGTTTGCTGGGTATGTACAGAGGAAGGTAAAATGGAATAAATAAATGACAAACTAAATAAATAGAGAAAAATGACAAAATGAAATAAACCACACAATATCAGAAATAAATGGAAGGTTTAGGTCAGTGATTCTCACACTTTGCTGCATTTTAGAATAATTCTCATGCCTAGGCCATATCCCTTACTAATTAATTCAGAACTTCAAGCATTAGTATTCTTTAAACCTTCTAGTTTACTTCAGTGTGCAATGAAGTTTGAGCAGTGCCTCTCAAACATTAATGTGCATAATGATCACCTGGGGATCTTGTTAAAATGCAGCTTCTGTTTCAGTAGATCCTGGGTGGGGTCTTTGATTCTGCATTTCTAATAAGCCTCTAGATGATACCAATGTCTCTGGTGTGAAGACCACACTGTAGGTAACAAGAATCTAAATAGAACTGATGATGTAAAGTTAAGAAAAAATTAAAGGAGAAAAGCATGGAAATTATGCAAATAGATTTTTTAAAAAAGAAAAAGAAGATAAGGAAACAAAGAAAGATAAGGAACATAAAATCAAAGACAAGTTAAAAAAAAATCCAGTTGGAAAAAATATAATCAAAGAAAAAGTAGCAAAATCTGAAAATTTGTTATGTGCTCTAGGACTTAATAAGAATTTGAAAGAAGTAAAAAATCAGCTAAAAATTAAGATACAAGACAAAATATTTTTTTTAAAAACAAAAAGGGAGAATACCAAGCTAAGTAGAAAAGATGGAGAACCAAATTGCTATCAGATTATTAGAAAGCTTAGAAAAAATAACAGATTACAGTTGTTAAGTAACCAGAGCAAACCACCAAAAACCAGTCAAAACATTAAAACAAATATCAAGAAAATGATGGATCTAAGGAATATAAATAATTCAACATGGATAATTGGTATTTTCTAATTAAATAATAAAATAAGTGCATTGAAAAAAATATTCAGAGACATATGAGAAACATTCTTTTTAATATGGGGGGGGAATAAGTGAATCTATAGCCTGAAAGGGTATATCATACATCTAAATGTAAAACAATTAAGGTTAAAATATATCCTCAATAGTTTATTTAATTTTAGGAATTAAGGAAAAAAAAGTTTTCAAGAAAAAAAATGAAGTTACTTCCAAGTACAAAGAGAAACAGCAGAACTCAGACTATTCCATAATATCTGTCATGTCAGAAGACGATGTAAGAAGGTCAACGAAGTCCTAAGGAAAAGAGAGGGTCACACCAAGAATATTTTAAGTGGCTAATCTTACTATAGTACAAATGCAACAGGGAGATATACTTGATCATGGAAAAATTCAGAGAATACACATGAACACTTCCTGGGGGGAAAAAAAAAAAGATTTAGTGATGATATGGAGACAACTAAGGCATAAAGCAAAATGAGAGAGTCAGAAATGGAGAAAGCCATGTTAAAGTTACTACAGCTGGTTCCACTTCTGGCATGACACAGAGAAGAGCTTTGTAGATGTGCTTCCCAGTGAGACTGGAGAAAATTATTTTAAAACAGCAGTTTAAACCTCTGGAAATGGTTTTAAGTGCAGGCAAAAAATGAGGAAACTTTTATTCAAGAAAATCTATTAAAACTTGATAAGGGGCGCCTGGGTGGCTCAGTGGGTTAAGCCGCTGCCTTCGGCTCGGGTCATGGTCTCAGGGTCCTGGGATCGAGCCCCGCATCAGGCTCTCTGCTCAGCAGGGAGCCTGCTTTCTCCTCTCTCTCTGCCTGCCTCTCTGCCTGCTTGTGATCTCTGTCAAATAAATAAATAAAAATAATAATAAAAAAAAAAAACTTGATAAGGACAGGGGCGCCTGGGTGGCTCAGTGGGTTAAGCCTCTGCCTTCAGCTCAGGTCATGATCTCAGGGTCCTGGGATCGAGCCCCACATCGGGCTTTCTGCTCTGCAGGGAGCCTGCCTCCACCTCTCTCTCTGCCTGCCTCTCTGCCTACTTGTGATCTCTGTCTGTCAAATAAATAAATCTTTATTAAAAAAAAAAACTTGATAAGGACAGCAAGAGTCTGGGTATTTGAACCATGAACTGTTCCCTCTCTTTTCTATTTCAGGCAACAAGACAAAAACTCTAGTCTAGACTTGGTATAGCCAAGAACACAAGCTTCCAACTAGAGGGGTCTCTTTCTGGGTGTTGGGGAAAACATCAGGATTTCTCACTCTGAACCAGCTATCTGTTGCTAAGGGCAAGTTCTGGGTGAATGTGGATGAGAATCTGGGGTTTCCTTTTTCTGTCTAGCCCCAACTTGTGGGATAGGATCTGTCTTGAACATGGTGCAGTTGAGAATATTGGGGCCCCAATTGTCCTCACCCGACCTTGTAAGGCAGTAGTTCCTTGCTGGGAGTGCCAGGCTAAAAGGACTTAAAGCTACTGCCGATCCCAAAACACACTCAGCATCAAAAGCAGGATCATCACCTAAAAGAAGCACACCATTGAGATTTTGTCCAGGAGACAAATAGCCCTGAAACAGATAGAATCTAATCTCATCCTAAAAACAAACAAACAAAAAACCTGACTTAATTCGCAACAGAGTATGAAGTTTAATTTTTCAGGGGCCTTGGGGAAAAAAAAATAATGTCATGGTGAAAGGCAATTGTAAGGAAATTAGATTCATTGGAAATATAAGCTAAATAGGCTGGATGGTTTGACAGAGAGAATGGGGAAAAGAGATAGCTAAGAGGAGCCCTCCAGAGATCAGAACCAATCTTATATACTGACCTCAGAAATTAACCCCTCAAAGGACCACACATTTGATTGGCTTCATTTGTAAAACAATTTATTCGATATGGCATTAATGAAAACATTGAGAAAAACAGCCAGCAATTATGAAGCTTCACAACTGCACATATTCAGGAATCGAGACAGTGATGAGAAGCCCTGCCAAAACCGCTCTCACCTCAGAGTGACTGTGGTCACATCAATGGCTGCACCCCATAAAGAGTAATATCAGAGAGATATAGGCTCCACTAAAACAATCCAGCCAGTTACTGAATGAATAAACAAGCAAGTAACAATAGCAATAGTTACTAATTAAGTTAATTGGTTAATTCTAAAATAAAAATTAAGAAAAATGAGCCTGAGAGAAAGATGAGACTGAATTTAGAACATAAAAATACATATAACTGGAATGCCAAAAGGAGAGGAGAGATAGATAAGAACAGACAAAATCTTCAAAAAATAACTGCTCAGTGAAATAAGTCAAGCAGAGAGAGTCAGTTACCATATGGTTTCACTTACTTGTGGAGCATAAGGAATAACACAAAGGACACTGGGAGAAGGAGAGGAGAAAGGAGTTGGGGAAAATTGGAGGGGAAGACAACCTATGAGAGACTGTGGACACTGAGAAAAAAACTGAGGGTTTTGAAGGGGAGGGGAGTGGGGGACTGGGTGAGCCTGGTGAGTATTAAGGAGGGCACATATTGCATGGAGCACTGGGAGTAGTGCCTAAACAATGAATATTGGAACACTGAAAAAAAAATAAAATAAAATTTTTAAAAAATGGTTGGAAATTTCCCAAATTTAATAATAATTAGTTAATAGTTCCCCCTTAGTGGAAGACTAGTACTCAGAGTGACTGCAATATATTATCTAAAATGTTTAGCCACAAACAAAAAAATTAGAGGGCCTATAAAGAAATAAGGGAGTATGATGCACAGATTAAAAAATGAAAAAATAGACACTAGAAACTACGTGTAAGAGTAACCAGATGTCATGTTTAGCATATAAGATTTAAAATTAGTCATAATAAATATGTTCAAAGAACTAAAAGAAACTATGATTGAAGTAAAAGAAAGTATGAAGACAACTTCACACCAAGTAGAAAATATCAATAGATAGGAGTTACTAAAAGAAAAAAAGAAACAACAAAAAACTATAAACTACAATAACTGATATTAAATTTTACTACAGCAGTTTCATGGTAGATTTGAAATGACAGAAGAATTAGTTCACTTGAAGATAAGTCCACGGAGATTCTATAATCCAAAGAAGAGAAAGAAAAAAAAAAAGCACTAAGAAAAAATGAACGGAGCCTCAGAGAAATGTGGGACTCAAGAACATAAATATACCTGTAATAGGAATGCCAGAAGGAGAGGAGAAAAAAAAAAAAAAAAAAAAGCATACAAAATATTCAAAGACAGGGGCACCTGAGTGGCTCAGCGGGTTAAAGCCTCTGCCTTCAGCTCAGGTCATGATCTCAGGGTCCTGGGATCAAGCCCCACGTCAGGCTCTCTGCTCAGTGGGGAGCCTGCTTCCCCCTCTCTCTCTGCCTGCCTCTCTGCCTACTTGTGATCTCTGTCAAATAAATAAAATCTTTAAAAAAAAAATTCAAAGACAAAATGGCTTAAGTATCCCCAAATTCGCTAAAACCCATTAATCTACATAACCAGGAAGCTCAAGGAATTCCAAATAGGATAAACACAAGGAGATCCACAAATAGGCCCATTGTAATAAAAATGTTGAAATACAAAACAAGAGGAGGGGGGAGTCCTGAAAACAGCAAGAGAAAAAGGACTCACAAATTGCATAAAAACCCAAAAGATTAACAACTTTCGTCAGAGCAATGGAGTCCATGGACAGCGGCTTAACATGTTCTAAGTTCTCAAAGAAAACTCTGTCAACCAAAAATCTTATATGGATAAAAAAAAGTTATCATGCAGAAAGAAAAGTGAAATAAATGCATTCTCACATCAAAAAAATAACAACTGAAAAAACTCGTTGCTAGCCAACAACATATAAGATATACTTGTTCTTGTATCTTGAAAAAAATTTCTTCTGGCTGAAAGCAAGTGATTCCAGACAGTATTATGAATCCAAATGAAAAAGTAAAGAGATTGGTAAGAGTGATCACATAAGTATAGAAGATAGTATAAATGCATATTTTTCTCATATCGGATTTAGAAAGCTGCTGTATAAAACAATATGGATATAATGTATCACTGTAGAAATATATTTGCCAATAACAGCATAAAAGATATGGGAACAAAACTGTACTGGGCTAAGGAAATAACTCCAGATGGTAACTTAATTCCAATGAATAAATAAGGAGAACCAGAAATGCTAAATAAGAAGTTAATGCAACAAAAGCTATAAATACATACTTGTTCTCCATTCTTCTTTCTGTTTAAGAGACATTAAATTATATATAGAAATAATGATAGCAATGTCTTCTTGTGTTTTTAACATTTAGAGATACAGTACACATACAATTAATGCCACAAAAAGTGAGAAAAGGAATAGATCTATTTAGGAGCAATATTTCTATAGCTTTCTAGAATTAAAGTAGTGTAAATCTAAAGCTGATTCAGAAAAGCTAAGAGGTATATAATAAGTACTAAAGCAATCGCTAAGGAAATAACTCAAAAATATACTGGAAAAAATCATTTTCAAAATTAAAATGCTGGGGTGCCTGGAGGCTCAGTTGGTTGAGCATCTGACTTTGGATTTCTGCTCAGCTTGTGACTTCAGGTCATGAGATGAAGCCTTATGTCAGGCTCCATGCTCAACATAGAGTCTGTGTGAGATTCTATCTCTCCCTCTCCTTCTGCCCCCACCCCCAATCATACTCACTAAATTAATAAATAAATAAATAAAATCTTTTTAAAAAATTAAAATGCTACATTAGAAAATATTCACTTAATGCAAAGGGAAACAATAAAGGAGGAACAGAATTACAAAAAAGATATAAGATATATAGAATACAAAAAACACTAGCTGATATAAATCCAAGTATTCAATTACAACATTAAATGTGAATGGATTAAACAATCTGTTTGAAAGGCAGAGACTGTCAGGATTTAGGAGAAGAAAAAATGGCCCAACTATATGTTGTCTACAGAAGAAACAGTTTAGATTAAAAAATATAGATTAAAAATAGAAGGATGGAAAAAGATACTATCAAGCAAACAGCAACCATAAGAAACAGGGCATGGCTATGATAACATTATAAAGAGCACATTTTAGAACAAAAAATGCAAAAAATAAAAAATTTTAAAAAATAAAACAAAAAATGCCAAGACAAATAAAGGACATTTTTATAACGATAAAAGGGTCAATAAATCAAAAAGATGTAATAGTTATAAAGTTCATGCACCTAATAGCAAAGCACAAAACTATATGAAGCAAAACTGCAACTCTACAAATAGAAAAGTGACCACTTTCTACAGGGTAGGAGGTGTGGAGAAGTGAATCTGAGGCAATATATGGAAAGATAAACTGCAAGGGTTAGGAACCTCAGTAAGCCAGCCCTACAAAGTGATACAGCAGTGGAGTACAAAATCAGACTTTTACAAGTCTGCTCTGGTGAAGGACATCCCTGCTTGAAAAATGCTCAGGTGGTGAAGCAGGCCAGAATCCAAGGTGGATCATTGTGGTCTCAGGATCCTCGGAGTCACAAGAAGACTTGGGGGGGGGGGCAGCCGAGATCCCAGGTATGGGAGCAGAAAGCCAGCTGCAATTAGTGAGCCCAGGAGTGGGTTCTCAGCTCAGGGTTGCCATATATTGTGAACTGTGGCCCTGTCAGGTGACTGATCTCTAGCAGAGGCCCAACGAGCAGGGGCCCAGCTAGCAGCAGAACCACAATGAGACGCTCCCTTCTCCCCTGGGGAGGAGAAGCTTGGGTGCACACTGCAGGTGTTTACAGGGCAGTGCAATTCTGCTAGGGGCAAAGACACCTGAGAATCAGTGCAAGAGGCCCCACCCCAGAAGATTAGCAAGAACATCCTGCTAAGACCAAGTTTACTAATCACACAGAACTGTAAAACTCCAGGGCGAGGGGAAAATAGTATATAGAGTTCATGGTTTTTTGCCCTATCATTCTTTATACTTTCAATTTTAATTTTTTTCCTCTGTCCTTTTTCAACCAATTTCTTATTTTATCAACTCTTTTTAAAAATCTTTTTAAATTTTCATTGTTGCAGTTACATTCTATCCTTTCATTGTATTTATTTTATTTTTGTGTGTATATATATATATATGTGTGTGTATATATATATATATGTACATATACATATATATGTGTATATATATATATGTACATATAAAGTTTTTCTTTCTTTACAATTTTGGGAGGCAATTTCTTCTACCAAACAGACCAAAACACATCCAGAATCTAGTGTATGGCTGTTTTCTACAAGTATCTGGTCATAGTATCCTCTTTTTCTTCTTCATTTTCACTTTTTCTTCTTTTAATTTTAATTTTCTTCTTTTTTTCCTTTAATTTTCATTTTTACAGTCACATTTCTACCCTTTCATTGTATTAAAAAAATTTGGACATATATAAGTTTTTCTTTTTTCACAATCTGGGGAATCAGTTTTCTAACAAACAGACCAACATACACACAAGATCCAGTTTATTTTTCTGTTCACCTGTCTGATTATATTATCTTTTTTAAATTTTTATTTATTTATTTATTTGGTTTTGGGTCTCTTCTGATTTGTTTAGTGTATATTTCTCCGGGCTCATTCTTGCCATTTTAGTATTTTGTTCTCCCATTCATCTGCTCTTCTCTGGACAGAATGAAAAGACAAAAAAACTCCCTCAAAAAGGAGAACAAGAGGCAGTACTGACTGCCAGGGACCTAATCAGTGCAGTTACAAGTAAGGTGTTGGAACTAGAGTTCATAATAATGATTATAAAGATACTAGCTGATCTTGAAAAAAAAACACAGAAGACACTAGAGCATCCCTTTTTGGAGAAATAAATGAACTAAAATCCAATCAATTCAAAATAAAAAAGGCTAATAATAAGATGCGATAAAAAATGGAGGTTCTGACTGCCAGGACAAATGAGGCAGAAGAGAGAACTAGTGATACAGAAGACAAAATGATGGAGAATAAAGAAAGAGAGATAAACAAATACTGCTTCAAGAGGGGAGAATTTAAGAGATAACTGATGCCATAAAGCAAAACAATATTAGAATAATTGGAATTCCAGAATGAGAAGAAAGAGAGAGGGGGCAGAAAGTATTTTAGAGCAAATTATAGGGGTGAACTTCCCTAATCTGGGGACTTGAAAATCTCAGAGACAAAGAGAAAATCCTGAAAGTAGATTGGGACAAGAGGTCTATAACCTATAGGGATAGAAACACTAGAATGGAATCAGATCTAGCCACAATGACCTGGCAGGCCAGAAAGGACTGGTATGATATATTCAGGGTACTACATAAAAAAAATATGCAGCCAAGAATACTTTATCCAGCTAGGATGTCATACAAAACAGTAGGGGATATATAAAGCTTCCAGGACAAACAGTAAAAGAATTTGTGATAACTAAAACAGCCCTGCAAGAAATATTAAAAGAGATCTTTTAAGCTAAGAGAGAGCCCAAAAGTAACAAAGACCAGAAAGGAACAAAGACAATATACAGAAACAATGACTTTACAGGTAATACAATGGCACTAAATTCATATATTTCAATAGTTAATCCAAATGTACATGCCCTAATCAAAAGACACAGGGCATCAGATTAGATAAAAAAGCAAGACCCATCCATATGCTGTATGCAAGAAACTCATTTTAGACCCAAGACACCTCCAAATTGAAAGTGAGGGGTTGGAAAGCCATTTATCATGCCAATGGACATCAAAAGAAAGCTGGGGTGGCAATGCTTATAACAGACAAATTAGATTTTAAACCAAAGTGTAGTAAGAGATGAGGAAAGACACTATATCATACTTAAAGGGTCTATCCAACAAGAAGACCTAATAATTGTGAATATTATTCTCTGAACTTGGGAGCAGCCATCTATATAAACCAATTAATAAAAAAAATTAAAGAAATACATTGATAATAATACAATAATAGTAGAGGAAGTTAATAGTCCACTCACTGGAAAGGACAGATCATCTAAGTAGAAGACTCACAAGGAAACAAGGGCTTTGAATGACACACTGGACAAGATGGACTTCACAGATATAGTCAGAGAATTCCAACCTAAAGCAACAAAATACACATTCTTCTCAAGTGCACATGGAACACATCCAGATCTATCCACAATAGATCACATCCTGGGGTCACAAATCAGGTCTCAACCATTACCAAAAGATTGGGATTTTTCCCTGCATATTTTCAGATAACAATGCCTTAAAATGTGAACTCAATCACAAGAGGAAATTTGGAAGGAACTCAAACACTTGGAGGTTAAAGAGCATCCTACTAAAGAATAAATTGATCAAGCAGGAATTAAAGAAGAATTTTTAAAAATTCATGGAAACAAATGAAAATGAAAATATAACTGTTCAAAACCCTTGGGATGAAGCAAAGGCGGTCCTAACAGGGAAATATACAGCAATACAAGCCTTTCTCAAGAAACGAGAAAGGTCTCAAGTACACAACCTAACACTAAAAGGAGCTAGAGAAAGAACAGCAAATAAAAAGCCTAAACCCAGCAGGAGAAGATAACTGATCAATTAAATAGAAATCAATGAAATAGAAACCAAAAGAACAGTAGAACAGATCAAAGAAACTAGGAGCTGGCTCTTTGAAAGAATTAGTAAGATTGATAAACCCCTGGCCAGACTTATCAAAAAGAAGAGAAGGGACCCAAATTAATAAAACCATGAAGGAAAGAGGAGAGATCACTGACACCTGAAAAATACAAACAATTATAAGAACATATTATTAGCAACTATATGCCACAAATTAAGCAATCTGGAAGAAATGCATGCATCCCTAGAGATATATAAACTACCAAAAGTGAAACAGGAAAAAATAGAAAATCTGAACAGATTGATAACCAACAAGGAAATTGAAGCAGTAATCAAAAATCTCCAAACAAGAGTCCAGGGTCAGATGGCTTCCCAGGGCAATTATACCAAACATTTAAAGAATTCATACTTATTCTTCTGAAGCTGTTTCAAAAAACCAAAATGGAAGGAAAACTTCCAAACTCATTCTATAAGGCCAGCATTACCTTAATCCCCAAACCAGACAAAGACCCCACCAAAAAGGAGAATTACAGACAAATATCCCTGATAAACATGGATGCAAAAATCTCACCAAGATACTAGCCAATAGGTTTTAGCAGTACATTAAAAGAATTATTCACCATGACCAAGTGGGATTTATTCCTGGGCTTCATGGGTGATTCAACAGCCACAGACAAATCAATGCGATATACTACATTAATAAAAGAAAGGGCAAGAACCATATGATCCTCTCAATAGATGCAGAAAAAGCATTTGATAAAGTACAGCATCCATTCTGGATTAAAACTCTCCACAGCGTAGGGATAGAGGGGACATACTTCAATATCATAAGTGTCTTATATGAAAAGTCCACAGTGAATATCATTCTCAACAGGAAAAATTGAGTACTTTTCCTTTAAGATCAGTAACATGAGAGTGATGTCTACTATCACCATTGTTGTTTAACATATCACTAGAAGTCCTAACCTCAGCAATCAGACAACGAAAATAAATAAAAGGCATTGAACGGGCAAAGAAGAAGATGAAGTCTCACTCTTCACAGATGACATAATGGAAAACCCAAAGACTCTACCCCAAAATTGCTAGAACTAATACAGGAATTCAACATGGCAGGATAATAAAATCAATGCATAGAAATCAGTTGCATTTCTATACACCAAAAATGAGACAGAAGAAAGAAAAATTAAGGAGTTGATCCTATTTACAATTGCACCAAAAACCATAAGATACCAAGAAATAAACCTAAACAAAGAGGCAAAGACTGTACTCAGAAAACTATAGAACACTCATGAAAGAAATTGAGGAAGACAAAGAAATGGAAAAATGTTCTATGTTCATGGACTGGAAGAACAAATATTATTAAAATGTCTATGCTACCTAGAGCAATCTATACATCCAATGCAATCCCTATCAAAACACCATCAGCTTTTTTCACAGAGCTGGAACAAATAATCCTAAAATTTGTATGGGAACAGAAAAGATCCCAAATAGCCAAAGGAATGTTGAAAAAGAAAACCAAAGCTGGTGGCATCACAATCCCTGGCTTCAATCTCTATTACAAAGCTTAGTCATTAAGACAGTATGGTACTGGCACAAAAACAGACACATAGATCAATGGAACAGAATACAGAACCCAGCAACAGACCCTCAATTCTATGGTCAATGAATCTTCAACAAAGCAGGAAAGAGGATTCAATGGAAAAAGACAGTCTCTTCAACAAATGTTGTTGGGAAAATTGGACAGCCACACACAGAAGAATGAAACCAGAACATTTCCTTACTCCATACACAAAAATAGACTTAAAGTGGATGAAAGACCTAAATGTAAGATAGAAATCCATCAAAATCCTAGGGGAGAATACAGGCAGCAACCTCTGTTACATCAGCCACAGCAACTTCTTGGTAGACACATCTCCAAACGTAAGGGAAACAAAGGCAAAAATGAACTATTGGGTCTTCATCAAATAAAAAGCTTCTGCACAGCAAAGAAACAGTCAACAAAACCAAAAGAAATCCAAGAGAATGGGAGAACATATCTGCAAATGTCTTATCGGATAAAAGGCTAGTATCCAAAATCTATAAAGAACTTACCAGACTCAACACCCCCCCAAAAAAATCCAATCAGGATATGACCAGAAGACATGAATAGACATTTCTCCAAAGAACACATACAAATGTCCAACAGACACATGAAAATAATGTTTAACATCACTCAGCGTCATGGAAATACAAGTCAAAACCACAATGAGATACTACCTCACACCAGTCAGAATGGCTAAAATTAACGTCAGGAAATGACAGTTGTTGGAGAGGATGCAGAAAAAGGGAAACCCTCTTACAGTGCTGGTGGGAATGCAAGCTGGTATAGCCACTCTGAGAAATAGTATGGAGGTTCCTCAAAAGGTTGAAAATAGAATTGCCTTACCACCCAGCAATTGCAGTACTGGGTATTTACCCCAATGATACAAATGTAGTGATCAGAAAGGACACCTGCACTCCAATGTTTATAGCAGCAATATCCACAATAACCAAACTATGGAAAGAGTCCAGATGTCCATCAACAGATGAATAGATAAAGATGATGTGGTATATACATTCAATGGAATACTACTCAGACTTCAAAAAATGAATTCTTGGGGCACCTGGGTGGCTCAGTGGGTTAAGCCTCCACCTTCGCCTCAGGTCATGGTCTCAGGGTCCTGGGGTCAAGTCCTGCATCAGGCTCTCTGCTCAGCGGGGAGCCTGCTTCCCCCCTCTCTGACTGCCTCTCTACCTACTTGAGATCTCTCTTCTCAGTCAAATAAATAAATAAAATCCTTAAAAAAATGAAATCTTGTCATTTGCAATAATGTGGCTAGAACTAGAGAGTATTATGCTAAACAAAATAAGTCAATCTGAGAAAGATAATTATATAATGATCTCACTCATATGTGGAATTTAGGAAACAAAATAGAGGATCATAGGGGAAGAGAGGAAAAATAAAATAAAACAAAACAAAATCAGAGAGGGAGACAAAGCGTAAGACACTCTTAAACATAAGAAACAAACTGAAGGTTGCTGGAAAGGCATGGGGTGGGGACTAAGGTAACTGGATGATGGACATTAAGGAGGGCATGTGACATAATGAGCACCAATAATAAGACTGATGAATCATTGACCTCTACCTCTGAATCCAATAACACAGTATATGTTAATTAATTGAATTTAAATTAAAATTTTAAAAAGACACTGAGAAAAAAAAACTATAAAAGAAGCAGTAATTCTACTCTGCTAACCTAGACATATTAGAGTCCCTTATACGCAATCTAGGAAGGAAATGAAATGGTTGCACATCCAGAAGGGAATAAGCAAGATGAATGTTTGAAGAAATCTGAACTAAAGTATTTAAGGGGAAGGGCCATAGTCATCTTTAAACTAGTTGAAAGCTGTCATATAGAAAGGAAAGTAGATACTATGTATTATGTTCTAGAAATAAGAGCTATGAGTAGAACTTCCATGGCAACAGATTTCCTCATAATCAACCCTTCTCACAAAGTACAGGATGAGTTCAAGCAGAGGCAGGATGAACTTTATGTCAGAAAGGTAGAAAGAATGCCTGCAGTTCAGAGGAAGACTACAACTATGGATCACTAAGATCTATTTAGCCAGACTTCTACCTTTAAAAAAAGAAAAGCCTCTGGATACTTTTAATTGCTATTAACCTTGGATATGGAGTATCTGGCACTTGCTGACTCATCCCTTTATACTTTATCCCTCTAGTAGGTGCTGTCTGGAAGATAGGTCTCTGGTAACTTTGATTTGATGCTTCAAGATGTAAATCAGTACAATAGTTCCTCCTTACCCATGGTTTCCTTTTTCATGCTTTCTTAGTGAACTGAAAGCAGATGATTCTCTTTGAGACATGTCATCAGGTGGTCTATCATAGCCTAGCACTGTATCGCAATGCCGATGCCCTTCGCTTCATCTCATCACGTTGGCATTTTATCATCTCACATCATTACAATAAGGGTATTATAGTACAATAATATATTTCGAGAGAGAGACCACATTCACATTTTTATTACAGTAAAATGTTATAATTGTTCCATTTTATGATTGTGATTAATCTCTTACTGTGCCTAATTTATAAATTAAACTTTATCATAGGTAGGTGTGTATAGGGGAAAAAAAACATATTATACATAGGGTTCAGTACTGTCATGGTTTTAGGTATCCACTGGGGGTTCTGGAACATATCCCCTATGCACAAGGGGGAATTACTGTATATGTGAATCAAGGTGCTTAAACCTTTTAATGCATTAATTATTTCACATCATATGTTTCTATGTTATAGACCAGAGAAAGGATCCTCTCCAAGTCATCACTCCACCTTTTTGAAAATGTAACTGGAAAATTTCTAAGGCAAAAACATGCAAAAACATGCTAGAATTCCCACAACTAGGTCACATAGCACTTGGCATATGACAGAAGAGAGCCATACTTGGTGACCTTCCTTCTTTCTGGTCCTCAGATCTCACTCTGGGGCAGTGCATCTCACTTTTTATGGCAGACCTTCAGGGCACATTGGAAACAGTTTACTCTTTTTATTTCTTGAAGATAACATTCAGTCAAACTGGGGGCTAGTGACAGCAACTGCCATTTAAAGGAACTGTCACTCATTTTACACACATTTAAAGTATTTGAAAAATTATGTGAAGAAAGTTTTTAAACAAATAATCATAACCAGACCATTCCTCCATAGCAGCATTCTTTCAGCATTTGTGTGTGTGTTGTTTTTTTTAAATTATTGCTCTATTTATAGACATCCCTGGAAATTAGGCATTTCATGATTATCCAGGGTATGTCATGACTTACACATACTTTCATTAAATATAAATCATTCTGTATTTGCCTTTAGTTACAAAAATAGACAATTCCCACTTTGCAGGTTTACTCTGAACATTATCAAACCCACTAGTAAAAAGTCTGACAGAGTAATTAGTTTTATTTTCTAGGAATTATCCTTCTACACTACAAGCCCCTCTAGGGCAGGGTCTGTGACCTACTCATCCCCAATGGATATGAATTTGCTTCACAACTCCTTGGTGCATGTATTTGCCCTTATTTTATGTGTAAAATTCAAATTAAATATTGTTCCATATCCTAACTAGGCATCTGCCCTGCTCACTACTTCCCAGTACTATTTGATAATCCCAGGATGTTTAGACTGTACAGAAATATGGGACATGGTCTGTTTTCAGTTCTTTGGATTATTTGGTGGGAAGCTTATTAACCAAATTGAAGTGGTCCTATTAAAGACAAGAACTCCTCTGTTCACAGCAACCCATTCTGTGCCTCATTGGGTTAAGGACCTTTAACCACACGTTTCTCAAGATTACCAGCTTTTCTATGCTGTGTCTTTCTGTGCTCTTTCTTTGATCCTTCCACCTCTGGAGACCTCTTGATTCCTGGTACACAGCTAATCTCTTTACCTCCCTTAGTCATAAAACCTTGGGCCCTTTCCTAAAGCACAGGATGGCCTTGAACCCAGAATGACACCTTCTCACCTTCTTGAAGAGTCTGTGTGTGTGTGTGGGGGGGGGGTTAAAATGAAGCCATAGAGGGATTAAAAAAACAACAACAACTATTTTTCCAGGTTATCCCATGTCCACTTTTGTATCTCTAGTGCCTAACACAGTCCTAACGATAGACCTGGCATACACTGGGCACTCATGAATATTTAATAAGTATACAGCAGGTGAACTCTCTTAAGGCAACAGGTGAACTCTCTTGAGGCATGCCAACTCTAAGATCCTAGAACACAGCTAGCCCACTGTTTACCGGAGTTGCAGAATTGTCACTAAGCACGCACGTTCATAAACCAATTCAGTTTCTTGGCTATGCCATGGGCAGTCTGAAACCTTACAGACAAGGTCAACCAAACTTCTTCAAGCAAGGTGACAGGACACCAGCCACTTAGAGACTTCTGTTACTTCATAATCAACCCTGTAATATGCACATGTTAGGGAGCTAGACAAATGCTGATTGCCACGTCTGACATTCTATATTGTAAATCAGTAGAATAGTATAATAAAACTTTAGCTATAGAGAGCTATTTTCCAACTAACTCTTTAAGTCTCCCAATACTATTAAAATTTTAACCATTTTGAATCAGTATCTCTCTAGAATACATTATGTATATCCCTGCTGTCTTGAGCAAATCATAGCAAACATAACTTAACCTTTCCAAGATAATTTAATGTAATCATTGCAAACATTCATTATGCCAGACCATATAAAACAGTGGTGCCTTCTGGGCACTTTGGAGTAAATTGTGCTTGCTGCATGGCAGGAAATACTCTGACTGCTGGATTCTCCCAAACCCACAAGATCTTTCATTACATTCGAGTGTTTTTTGCTAAAGAGTTTTCTCATTCATTGCTTGATAATGGGATATAATATTATACATAAACAATGGATCTTGGAACACTACATCAAAAATTAATGATGTATGGTAACTAACATAACACGAAAAAAAATTTTAAATTTTTTAAAATTTTTTAGAAAATTAAAAAAATAAAAATAGTATATATTAGTTTGTTGAACGATAGCTGTTATCTTTCCTTTATAATTTTTAAAAATATTTTATTTATTTATTTGACAGAGAGAGAGCTCGCAATGAGGCAGAGAGGCAGGCAGAAAGAGAGGGGAAGCAGGCTCCCTGCTGAGCAGAGAACCCAATGTGGGGCTCCATCCCAAGACCCTGAGTCTATGACCTGAGCTAAAGGTGGAGGTTTAACCCACTGAGCCACCCAGGCGCCCCTTTCCTTTATAATTTTTAATTTTGTTTTTGTTTCTAAGTTGCTAAAGCTTAGAAAATGCAAGCCAAGATTCATTTTTTGATTTAATAATACATAAGAACAAATAGTCTCTGGTTTTCACTGGGCTTATATTTTGTAATCTATTTTTGCTAAAAATTATGTCCAGTTTGCATTCCTTTGGGATTATGGCTATCTTGAGGCTATGAGATTGCAGATAGCTGAATTACAAGTATTTACATGTATCTGTATTTGTATTTTTTAGAACGATGTCATAGCTTTGAATCATGTGTTTCTCACGCCAGTTCTGTGAGTATCATTTCATATATTTTATAGATGAGAACTTGAGGTTTAAAAGGTTCACATCCCCGTAGTCAATATAGGGGGTTAAAATTTTATCCCTTGACTCTTGACCTCAAGTCCAGCACAGTTCCCAGCATGCTACACTCTACAAATGTTCTGGTCTATAAAAAATGAATTGATCCCACAGGGTCTGATAATCTCACAAATGATGAAGTGGCTATGGAATTTTTAGGTTCACACTCTTTCTTCTCATATTGTAAAATCAAATCTCAACTCTTAATCTGGCTACACATGGGTATACATATTAAGTCTGGGAACTAGAAGAAATTAAGCAATGTCAAATGATACCAAAAAGTGAGCAAATATTAGATGGTTAAATAGGTAGAGAGAGACATGAGTAAAAATGGAAGTATGTTTATAGTGAGTACATTTCCTCCATCATTCAGTGAATACTAAATAAAATTCCTAAGTAACTCATGTGAAATAAGAAACTTAAGGATACTTTGTAGGACACTACAAATTTTCAAGGTTTTGTTGACATTTAATGGATGGCACTGCTATTTTTATTTTTACTCTGACTACCCAGGAGGTATAATATATGCAAAATGACATATTTTTATTCCAACATTTTTTCCCCTTTCTTTTTCTACATTCTTGGAATACTTTCTCCCTTTTAAAAACCTTAATCAGCCTTCTGGGTTCAGGTGATCTTACAACTTCCATAAAATAATTTCCATGATTTCCACAAAACTCTCTTTTCTCCCTTTTCTCTTCATTCCTCCAATATTTCCTGCCTTGATCTGTCATTAACAGTTTCAGGTCTATATATCTCTCGACTAGTTTGGTTGTAAATTTCTCAGATCAAAGACGTATCTTATATTTCTTATCTTCTATCTTATATATCTTATATCTTATATATCTTATATAGTATCTTATAAACTATTTCTAGTATAGTTTTTCCTATTTGAAGTTAGCAAAGCCAGCAAATGTCTAGTTATACAATAGGTGATCAAATAAAAATGAATAAATATAAGTCAATAAAATGGTAACACTGAAATTAGCCAAGTTCAATATACTTGTACACTTTATAGAAAAGATGGGGATATCAAATTGCCTCTGTGCTAACTATTCTTCATTTATTCCTCTCCACACACCCATATCTATTTTTCACCTCTCTACTATGTGCCTTGTGAGGAAGACCCCCGTGGATTACTGTGATGGACAAAATAATGTCCACCACCCCCCTACCACAAGATGTCCATGACCTAGTCCTCAGAACCTGTGAATATATTACTTTATGGCAAAAGGGACTTTGCAGATGTGATTAAGGTTAAATATATTGAGATGAGGAGATTATTCTGGTAGGCCTAATGTAATCACACACAATCTTGAGGGAAACTTTCCCAGCTGTGGTCAGAGAAAGAAATGCAGTAACAGATGCAGGGTCAGAGAGATATGACATAAGGACATAACCCTATTGAGTCACTAGTTTTGAAGACAGAGGAAATGCCATGCACCAAGGAATGCTGATGGTGTCTAGAAGACAGAAAAGGCAGGGAAATTGATTCTTCCCTGGAGTCTTCAGACAGGTATGCAGTCTGGGGACACCTTGATTTTAGCCCAGTGAAAACCATGTTGAATCTGTGACCTACAAAACTATAGGACATTTAACTTGTATGGTTTAAGCCAACAAGTTTTTGGTGATTTGTTACAGCAGCAACAATGGGAAAGGAATATAACTATGCATCTATTTCTAGCTAGATCTCTGTTGGATTCAGTCAGTGAGAGGCACATGTTGTTCTCTAATTCTACAGCAAGAAAAGAGCAATGAATGGATTTCTTCCTTCTCTCTCCCTATTTCAGTCCTATACCGTCGACCCTACCTATGTCCCTTCTGACTCTAGCTGCCACTGGCTGAATCTTCTTCAATGCATCCACCTCCTACTGGTCTCTGGAAATAATATTTTCTTGCTTCATCCCTTCATCTTTGAAGATAGTAATGGTTTCCCACTGTTTGCTAGTTTCTGGAGGTGTCTGTATCCCATATTTATTCACTTAACTCTGCCTAGTTAGTGGTCACCCATTACAAAATTTTTATTTGAACAGTCCAGAGTGAATCTGTTCCCTACTAGGGGCAGACTTGTTTCCTTAAAGCATCGTGAAAGGTTGCTAAAAGGTCTTGTGGACTTGAGAGAGGAATACATATTAGAGAGACAAGGGTAAGGGTCAGGAGAAACCACTTGACCCCTGAAAGAAACTTTAATTTCTTGGCTTTTCCATTCCCATGAGGCACACACATGATTTTTTTGCCTTATTTTGTGATGTCCTCTTAACCTCACAATCCCAACTCTCACCCCTCCACTACAGCCATATATACACAAATATTTTTTCTTGATGGGTATTTACTCTTTTTGTTTGCAATTTCTTGTGCTTAATATCCTCTTTCACCTTTTGGTATTTAATGTTCAGAACACAAACACATCTCTGAAAACAAGAAGATCAAATTTTCAGAATAAGCATCACAAAGTCACCAATTCATCTATGCCCAACTACATTTTATATCCAGCATGGGCAAAATTGGCACATTCATGAGATAAAGACTCTGAGTAATAAGATGGAAATACAACAGTAGAGCACCTCCCTTATCAGTTCAGATATTCAGGTGTTCTACATCATTCTGAGCTGTGGCCAGAAGCTGACATTCCCAAACAACCATATTTTGGCCCCGTCCAAATGTCCTGGCCTTATTTCTCATGTAAAACTACTTCTCTGTGTTCATATACCATAAAACACAAGAATGGGTGGTCCTGAGGAAACATCTTCCTTCATTCTACCTTCATTCCATAAAGAAGGAAAGGAAAGCCCTAAGAGTTTGGATCATGGAGCCAGGCTTCCTAGGAGTTTGAAACATGGCTCCATCACTTAACTGTGCAAACTTGGGCAAGTTACTTAACTTGTCTGTGCTTAAGTTTTCATATCTGTATAATGATGGTAACAGTATCTACCACAGTGTTGTTACGAGGCTTAAATGAGACAGTATCTATAAACGACTTTACAACGCTGGCCTACAACCAGTAAATGGGTTAAGAATATTAAGTCATATGTTTTCATGCATAATTAATCTTTAACAACTCTGCAGAAAAGACATTTTCTTTGCAGATAATAAAACTGAGGCTCACAATGTTTAAGTAACATGGCTAAAGTCACAAAGTTTCTGTCAGTAGAAAAGATTCAAACCCAGATCTCCCTGAGCCTGGAACCCATGTTTCTCACTCACACTCTCCCATGACCTCTTTATTCTAACCAGCGTTTGTCAGCTCCTCCCATAGCCCATCAGTCAATATCCTGAGGTTCATTTTCCTGACGTTACTGGTGGCTCCTCTCTCCCCTCTATTTCAAATACACCATTTAAACTAATACAGCCACATATTCTCTAACCCTTCTATTGCCTTATTTTTCTTCATGCCACTTATCACTATCTGACTTCACGTTATATATTCATTTGCTTATTTTCCATCATCCTCATTGAGATTGTACACTCCATTCAAGTAAGGACTTGGGTCAGTTTTATTTATTTCTGTATCCATGTATACATAGCATGCATATTTTCTAGAATTCTGGAAAATGCATTCTAAAACATGATAAGTGTTCAAAATATTTTTGATTAAATATGAATGAATAAATGAGTGGATGAATGAGATTCTGTCTTTCAACAAATGCTATATAATAAGTACACACAAGAAGAACATTCCACATAGTTAATGATTTCCTTTCTAGGCTCATAGTCACAATCATTTACATCCACATCTCAGAGATATCCCCTTTGCTGGTCTCTGCTTTTTAAAGTCATTGTCCCAGAGTACCTGGTTGGCTCAGTTGGTTAAGCATCTGCTTTCAGCTCAGGTCATGATCTTGGGGCCCTAAGATCGAGCCCCAAGTTGGGCTCCCTGCTCAATGGAAGCCTGCTTCTCTCTCTCCCTCTGACACTCCCCCTGCTTATGATCTCTCTCTTTCTCTCTCTCTCTCTCACTCTCTGTCAAATAAATAAATAAAATATTTAAAAATAAAAAAATAAGTTATCCATATCAAGCCATTGTACACAGAGCAGTGAAAACACCTTCTGCCATTTTTTTAAAAAAGATTTATTTACTCATTTATTTGACAGACTGAGATCACAAGTAGGCAGAGAGGCAGGCAGAGACAGAGGAGGAAGCAGGCTCCCTGCTGAGTAGAGAGTCCGATGCAGGGCTCATCCCAGGACCCTAGGATCATGACCCGAGGCAAAGGCAGAGGCTTTAACCCACTGAGCCACCCAGGTGCCCCCACCTTCTGCCATTTTAATTATGCTCCATTACTACTTAAAAACTTCCTGTATTTGACATTTGTTAAGATGCCTCAATTCTAACCTGCTAACCATGGCACTTCTGGCTCTTTACCAGTTTCCCCATTTTGTTTTAAAACTAACTCGTTTCCTGCTATGTTTCAAGTTCTAATTACTATTGCCTGTTGTATTTTGAACATAACTATACTGACTTGAATTTGCCTAATGAAAACTTCCATTTCTTCCCATCACATAGCTATTCAAGTTCAAATCAATTCTTTCTAAAGAGTTGGGTCCTCATAAGATCATTACGCCATATTTTTATTTCTATGTGGTACTATAAAAGGGAAAATTAAATTGTTCCTGTTCTACCTTCCAGGTTTTTAAAATTTTAACACAAACAGTGCTGGTATAAGAACACATGCAAATAAACAGTTCATGAGTTGAGGCCATGAGAAGTAAGGGGATCTTTTTTAAAATTTCAATTCAAGTATAGTTGATATACAGTGCTTCAGGTATACAATGTGATGATTCAATAATTCTGTGTATTACCCAGTGCTCATCAAAATAAGTATGTTCTTCTGTTGGTGGAAATGCAAACAGTTCAGCCACTCCTGAAGACGGTATGGAGGATCCTCAAAAAATTAAAAATAGAGCTACCGTATGACCCAGCAATTGCACTTTTAGTTATTTATCCAAAGGATACAAACATAGTGATTCATAGCAGCACCTGTACCCTAATGTTTATAGCAACAATGTCCATAACAGCCAAACTATGGAAAGACCCCAGATGTCCACTGAAAAATGAAAGGACAAAGAAGATGTGGGTGTGGGTGTGTGTGTGTATAATGGAATATTACTCAGGCATCAAAAAATGAAATTTTATCATTTGCAATGATGGGGATGGAACTAAAGGGTATTCTGCTAAGTGAAATAAGTCAATCAGAGAAAGGCAAGTAACATATGATTTCACTCATATGTGGAATTTAAGAAAAAAAACATGAATATATGGGAAGGGAAGAAAAAACAAGATGAAAACAGAGAGGGAGACTCTTAAATATAGGAAACAAACTGAAGCTTGCTGGAGTGGAGGGGTTTGGCGAAAGGTGAAACTGGGTGATGGGCATTAAGGAGGGCACTTGATGGAATGATCACTGGGTGTTATATGTAACTGACGAATCACTAAATCTACCTCTGAAACTAATATTACACTATACATTAATTAAACTGAATTTAAATAAAATAATAAATAAATAATAAAATAAATGTGTTCTTAATCATTTTCACCCATTTCACCCATTGCCCCACCCATCTCTCCTCTGGTAACCATCAATTTGTTCTCCATAATTAAGAGTCTGTTTTTTGGTTTGTCTTTTTTTTTTTTAACTTTCTTCCTTTGTTTTGTTTCTTAAATTCCACATAAGTGAAAGTATATGTCATTTGCCTTTCTCTGACTTATTTCACTTAACATTATATACTCTCTAGATCTATCCACATCATTGCAAATGTTAAGATTTCATTCTTTTTTGTGGCTGAATAATACTCCTGTGTGTGTGTGTGTGTGTGTGTGTGTGTGTGTGTGTACATCTTTTTTATCCATTCATCTATCAATAGACACTTGGGCTGCTTCCATAATTTGGCTGTTGTAAAAAATGCTGCAGTAAACATAGGGGTGCACATATCCCTTTGAATTACTGTTTTCATATTCTTTGGGTAAATATCCAGTAGTGCAATTACTAAATCATGCCATAGTTTTATTAATTTTTTGAGGAAATTCCATACAGTTTTCCAACAGCTTATTCTTGTTTTTGTTTCCCTTGATTCAGAAGACTCAGCTAGAAAAATGTTGCTATGGCCAATATCAGAGAAATTACTGCCTGTGTTCTCTTCTAGGATTTTTATGTCTCCTATTTAGGTGCTTAATCCATTTTGAGTTTATTTTTGTGTATGGTACAAGAAAGTGGTCCAGTTTTATTCTTTTGTATGTAGCTGTCCAGTTTTCCCAACACCTTTTGTTGAAGAGACTGTCTTTTTCTCACTGCATATTCTTGCCTCCTTTGTCAAAGAATAATTGACCATATCCTCATGGGTTTATTTCTGGGCTTTCTACTGTGTTCCAATCTATTTTTGTGCCAGTACCATACCGTTTTGACCACTGCAGCTTTGTAGTGTAATTTGAAATCTGGAATTGTGATACCTCCAGCTTTGTTCTTCTTTTCAAGGTTCCTTTTGCTATTCAGGGTGTTCTGTGGTTCCATGCAAATTTTAGGAATGTTTGCTCTACTTCTGTGAAAAATGCTGTTGGTATTTTGAAAGGGATTACATTAAATCTGCAGATCACTTGAGTAGTATGGACATTTTAATAATATTTGTTCTTCCAATCCATGAGCATGGAATAGCTTTCCATTTGTTTGTGTTTTCTTCAATTTCTTTCTTCAATGTTTTTTTTGAAAGATTTTCATTTATTTATTTGACAGACAGATCACAAGTAGGCAGAGAGCCAGGCAGAAAGAGAGAGAGAGGAGGAGGCAGGCTCCCTGTTGAGCAAAGAGTCGATGCGGGGCTCGATCCAAGGACCCCGGGATCATTACCTGAGCCAAAGGCAGAGGTTTTAACCACTGAGCCACCCAGGCGCCCCTCTTTCTTCAATGTTTTATAGTTTCCAGAGTACAAGTCCTTCGGGGAAGTAAAGGGATTTTGAAAGTAGTCAGACCATTCTGGCCATAGGTATACATTAATGAGATGTCCTAGTCTGGATTTTACTGTTTGCTGCGTCTCTACTTTGAGCCCTCTTCCACTTTTGTATGGAAATTGCATTTCTCCTCAAACCCCTATTGTTATTGCAGCATTACTTGCAATAGTCAAGATATGGAAGCAACCCAAGTATCCATTGATAAATGAAGGGATAAAGATGTAGCATATATATATATGTGTGTGTATATATATGTGTGTGTGTGTGTGTGTGTGTGTATACAAATATACACATAATATTTTATGGATATACATATATATCCATAAAAAATGATGAGATTTGCCATTGGACACCTGGACAAACCTAGATGGTATTATGCTAAATGAAATAAGTCAGACGGAGAAAGATAAATACCAAATACCATATGATTTCACTTGTATGCAGAATCTAAAAAAGCAAAACAAATAAAAAACAGAAAGCAGAGGGGCACCTGGGTGGCTCAGTGGGTTAAAGCCTCTGCCTTCAGCTCAGGTCATGATCTCAGGGTCCTGGGATTGAGTCCCGCATTGGGCTCTCTGCTCAGCAGGGAGCCTGCTTCTTCCTCTCTCTCTGCCTGCCTCTCTGCCTACTTGTGATCTCTGTCTGTCAAATAAATAAATAAAATCTTAAAAAAAAAAAAACAGAAAGCAGAAACAGACACATAAATACGCAGAACAAACTGATGGTTACCGAAGAGAGGAGGGTAGAGGGATGGGGAAAATGGATTAAGAGGAGAGGAAGATACCCGCTACCAGTTATAGGATGAATAAATCATGAGGATGCAATGTACAGCACAAGGAACATAGTCAATGGTATTGTAATAGTATTTTATAGGGACAGATGGTAGCTATATTTGAGGTAAGCACAACATAATGTACAAAATTGTCCAATTACTATGTTGTACACCTGAAACTAATGTAACAGTGTGTGTCAAGTACATGCAAATAAAAATATTATAATAAAATAAAATAAAATAAAATAGCAGTTCTCCCCAGATGGCTTCCTAAATCCCAAACGCCACTCAAGCTTAGGGATTCCCATTTCTCTAGTCTAGTTACAATCAACAGGTTTAGTTATAGACCACAGCTATAAATAGAAGTTTAACTTCAGTTTGCTAAAAAATATTTATGTAATAGATAAGCACATACACTATGCATTAAATATTTGCTAAGATAATGCACTAAAAGGTAACAGACTTTTATTAACAATGGTTACTTCCAGTGAAGATTTTCCAAATTTTCTGTAATGATCAAAGATTGCTTTTATAATAAGAAACAATATTATTTTTAACACATATATTGGGGTACCTAGGTGGCTCAGTCAGCTAAGGGTCTGCCTTCAGCTCACGTCATGATCCTGGGGTCCTGGGATCCAGAGCCCTGTGCTGGGCTCCTTGTTCAGTGGGGATTCTGCTTCTTCCTCTCTTTCTCTCTGCCCTTCCTCCACCCCACCCTCCACCCCTGCTCATGCTCTATGCTCGCTCACTCTGTCAAATAAATAAAATCTTTTTTTAAAAAGAGTATTTCCAATCCAGCATATAGCTGACCATAAGAATACCAATAATTTTTCTCTGAAATTTTTTTCTCCTTCAGACCCCTGAGCAAATTACTATTAGTTTGTAATTTAACTCAATATCTGTTTTTTGCATATTTAACAAAACTTCAATCCTGACCCCCAAGTTTGCATATATATGCATATGCCCTATGGCTCCTTCTTCATCACATACCAACCAAAGTCATTAGCATGAAACCTTGCTTGGTTAAGCTTGACCAAAGTCTATAAAGTATTATGTAGAATATGAAGGAACAACTGGGAGAAAATTCTGATTAAGCAGCTCAGCTTTGAGAACCTTAAAAACTTCATAAAGCAACTACAGAAAGCAAACCCAAAAAACCAGAATGGGTTGACACCTCAACATACCCAAGTCCATGCTAACTATAATAACAATTATGTTAAGTACTCAATCTGTGATAGCCCCTGAGTCAGGTTGTTGTCACAACAACATTGTGGCAATGCTGGGAAGCAGAGACTATATTTATGCCAATTTTAAGGGTAGGTTTAGGGTTCCAGAGTGATTAAGTGACTTGCCCAAAGTCACACAGGTGGCAAACAGCAAAGCTGGAATTCACAGACCCCTCTCATTGACTCCTGACCCCAGTTCTTTTCTTTACACCCAGCTGGTCCATACTAAGAAATCTTGCCCTGACAGGAAAATGAGAGCACCAGAGCCAGGAACACAAGGAAGAAAGCTAGTGCATCACAGAATTTTCTATCCAGTGATGGTGTTCAAGACTTGCCAAAATAAGGTACTTTGGCATATTGAGTATCTTAAGCTGAAGAAGTCTGAGAAAACGACGGAAGCAGGAAGGTCACTCTGACCTTCCCACCTTGCCCTTCTGTCCTAAAAGGCCAGAGATAAATCTCCCCGGCAAAAGTACTGTCTCATACCACAAGGAAAGGAAACAGAGAGAGAGGGAATGGGGTTTGAGAAATCTGCATAAACAAACCTTGTTAAACTAACCCTTATCTTCCAACTAACTTCTTCCCCACTTACTACTAGCCCAAACCCTTCTGTTTTGTCCCCATTGTTCATGATTCTATTGTTTCCTCTTCTAAGAGGTACAAAAGCTTCTTGTTCTTGTGAAGGTTCCCATGTAAATGTAAAAATTTAGAAAAATTCATACGCTTTTCTCCTGTTAATCTGTCAGTTTAATTTTCAGACTTAGCCTGGGACCTTGAGAAAGTTGAGGAAAACTTTTCCTCCCCCTATACCAATTAGCCTCTAAGTCTGCCCAAGTAGATTTAAGCAGAACTAAAAGGTCCTTATGAGCCAGCCACACATTTGGTAAGCAATACTTTGGGTCACAAGTTGATTTTAGAGAGTTATTTTTTCAGCATTTTCTTCTCTCCTCCCTCCCTTCCCAACTCCACCTGAATCCTGCTGGTTCCACAACCTAAATCAAGCCCAGCTCTGGGTCATGTCTGCAGTATTTCCTCTCAATGCGCTTGGCCTTACAATATATTTGGAACCAGAATGCACTGAAAACAGCTAGGAGAAAGAGGGCTCAAGAATCCTACTGCAGTTCTGAGCAAACAAAATAAAGCTTTCAGGATTTATATATATATGTGTGTGTGTGTGTGTGTGTGTGTGTGTGTGTGTGTGCACTTTTTACTCTGTAGGTGGTGACCACTTACAGAGTCTAGCTTTGCCATGAGGCCGCTCTCTCTCTCCTTCTGTTGCTTTCAATTGTTTCCTTTGTGAGGTCCGGCAGAGAGACTCTGATTTCCAAGGCCCTCTATATATATGTTCAACATTCTGTGGTTCTTCTAGGGCCTACAAGAGCTAAATAGGAATGGATTATTGAATAGTAAGAGGGAAAATACACTCCAACAGAACCATTTAACACTAGGAATGTCTTATAAATATACATTTGGGGCTACACATTGTTTTATATAAGTCTGGACAACAGTGCCATTTGCATTCTAATCCTGGCTCTGCCCCTGCCGTGCTAGGAGATAGATGAATCTCTCATTCTTTTGGTGTTTTAATTTCCTCAGTGGTTAAGCAAGAACGATACATCCAATCTACCTTTCAGAATTTCTGAATGGATTATAGCAAAACCCTTCATAATGTTTTGGCTTAAAAGATTTCTCTCTGAACCATATTTATGTTTTCATATTCTATTTTCCCCAAATAGTCATCAATAGGATCACAAAGGAAATATATCCATATAACTGGATTAATTTCCCTAAATCCTTGGATGATCCCAAAATGTTTGGCTGTGACTAATCAATGAATTTGAATTTCTGGCAAATAGCAATTATTATGTACATGTTTCAAATATCTACCCTTTTCTCCACAGTCAGAAAAATCTGTTTTAACTGTTAGAACATAAATATTAATATTCGACAGCATTAAAATACTGTTTTGTTGGAGTAAAATTCCTCTGGTGACATAAGAAATCAAGATACAAAAATTCCACGTTGATGCCAAAGCATAAAATATACCAAATCTATAATATCATATTGATACTGAATGCTGAAGTTGGAAGTGATCCTAAAAAGGAAAAAAAAAAAAAAAAAACTAGATGAAAGTCTTGAGTTTATAGATGAAGAAAAGAGGGAAGCAAAATATCTGAAGCAGTAGAGATATTGTGCTAAGTGCTTACTCTCCCAGCGCATTTGGTCCTCCCTCCTCCACCACAGCCCCTAAGAATAATCTGAATGCCAGCAAGGCAAGATAACTTACCCAAATTCAGGGGTATGGCTATTATCAAACCCCAGAGTCCCTATCAGAGGTCCTAGTCCAGAGACGGAACCAAAAACCTGTAAGTCTACTTCAATGGCAAAATACCAAAAAGCCAACCAACACATTTTCCCCTCTGGGAAATCATGGTTAAAAGCTTGTACAGTGACAACTGGGAAATGGTAAGACTACCTTTGTGCCCCTCCTTGGAGATGACACATCCCTCTATATGTAGGAGAACATCAGGCGTATTCCAACTACACATCATATAACTGAGATCAGAATTTACAATAATCCTGTTATAAAAATATCAGCTTCAGTGCACCAGGGTGGCTCAGCTGGTTAAGCATGTGCCTTCAGCTCAGGTCATGATCCCAGAGTCCTGGGATGGAGTCCCACATCAGGGTCCTTGCTCAGCGGGGAGCCCGCTTCTCCCTCTCCCTGCAGCTCCGCCTACTTGCAATCTCTCTCTCTCTCAGGTAAATAAATAAAATATGAAAAAACACTAACAGCTTCAATTTACTGAACACTTATGACATGTCAGGGATGTCAAAAAATGTTATTTCAAAGCCTCATGTAAACTTTGAAGGTAAATATTACAATCTTATTTGACAGACGAAGTAACTGAAGCTTCGATGGAATAACAGCAAAAATAATAATAACGGAAAATATCTGTATGGGATATACAATGGGCCAGGTGTTCAGTTCTTTCTTTCTTTTTTTTTTAAGATTTTATTTATTTGACAGAGAGAGATCACAAGTGGGCAGAGAGGTAAGCAAAGAGAGAGAGGAGGAAGCAGGCTCCCTACAGAGCAGAGAGCCCGATGTGGGACTCGATCCCAGGACCTCGAGATCATGACCTGAGCCGAAGGCAGAGGCTCAACCCACTGAGCCACCCAGGTGTCCCTGTTCAGTTCTTTCTTACATACATTTTTATACGTTACATATATAATACCTTATCTTCATAATAAGTCATGGAGGCAAGCACTGGTATCATACCTATTTGCCATATGAATAACTACACAGAGATGCTAAGTAACTTCCCCAAACCCAAGCAGTCTGACTCCAACAGCCAGGCTCTTAACCACTGCTCCATACTCAATATCATACAGAGAGTAAGTGGCCATAGGAGGGTTTGAACTTTGCCCTTGAACTCCTAAGCTGGCAATTTTTCTAAGCCTTCATGTTTCTCAGCCCTGGCTGTTCACTAAAACAACAAAGGCAGCATTTCAGGGGTGAGACTTCCATTGAAGGGATATGATCATTTTATCATACACACAAACTGAAGGGGCTTTCAGCGGAGTCACCTACTCTTTCTGAAGTGAGGAAAAAGTGTTGATGAGCACCTTGCCTGTTGGTTGGAATGAAAGCTCTCCTCAGTTCTCAAATGATTCCTCAGGTGACTTGTGGGTAAGTGATGAGGCAGGGCCCATTGCCACTGGCCCCAGCCTAAGCATGACAACCAGTAAACCAGGCCCAAAAAACCTGGATGGGTTCTGCAGAAATCCTTTTAAGCCTGAAGATGATATTTTGATCTATATCTCACCTCCTTTAACTTTTCACTTTGACCAACATGTACTGAGTTCCAACTCTGGAGAAAATGCTATGAAATACTATGGTAGCCACTTTAGGGAACTCAGATTTCTTGTCCTTAAGAAAAGTACAATCTAGTGGGGGGAATATAAATGTTGGCAGCTACATATAATTCATATTACAGTACTAAGAAGCCCTTTTGGCTCTGTACCTAAGTTCAAGTTTCTGCTAGGTGTGGGAAAATTTGAAAAGGTTCAGGTACACTCTGGGGTCAAATCAAGGCACATAGGTAAGATATGGTGCCTTACAAAGTGCTTCACTCTCATAAATGAGTTTAGACAACTCTCTCTGCTTTTAATGTACCCCGGAGAATTAGATAGATCATTATTACTGTTGTATGAGTTTACAGCATCTTCTCTTCAGTGGTTTGTGTCCCTGAGAGCAAAATAAACTCCACATTTTCTTCCTGCAACCTCTCATGAATATTAATGCTGTCTTTATTTATTGTTTGGCAAAATATGACAAAAATAAAAATGCACTACAGCAAAAAAGAACACGCATACACCAAAAATATCTAGCTACTGTCAGAATACTTGTGTCATCATCATTATCAATAAATTACACACTTGACAAGCATACTCCACACATTACATCGTCCCATAGTTCCTTCTAACCACTGACCTTTCTTAAAGGGTGCTGCTGGTTCTCTGGTTGCTACTTGTACAAATCCCATTAATTTTAAAGTTGTACAGTTTTGTCATGTTTAGGCTAGAAACATGGAGTTCAGTAACACTCGGCCAAGGAGATTTATAATAGACTTTCAGAGCCTCAGAGTCTTCCCTCAAAAATCTTCATACCCAGAAGCTCAAATCTATAAAATAAACAATAGTGGGACTATTCTGGTTGAAAGGAGGATGGTGATGGAATCCTACCTGTTCAGACTATCCTCACATCCTTAAACAGCCAGAAGCAATCCTACAGAACCTTTTGAGTTCTGCACATCACGCATGGACAGCCACTAATCGAGTCTACTTTATAGATACGGGATCAGAATAACAAGCCAATTAAAGAAGCTAAGGCCACAGAATTAGCTAGCAGCAGAGAAAGGCTAACATTCCTCTCCCCTCTGTCCTAGTCCAGTGATCTTTTTACACAACTCCTTGCCTCCCTGTATATTTCAGTTTGAAGGAAGGACAAGGTGGGGAAATTATTAGGAACATTATCATTATGGTCTGTTTTCCAATGTTGGCAAGTTGGAATTCCTCTGAGGTTTCCCACAGACTCCTGAGATAACTGTTGCATGTTGGACTAACAACTACAGCAGACAGCGTCAAGATGTCTACCCTATGTACTTACACTTGGAAAAGAACATATGAAAATATTAGTAACATTGAGCCCCGACACCCAAAAGGAATTTGGGCTACACTGAGAACTTGACAAGGATTCTAGATAGTATTGTTATCCACCTCTAGTTCAAGCTTATTTCTAAGAGTGACATAGAATTATATAACCTAGCTACTGCCATTGAATCACTCTGATAAAACCTGTTCAAGGGCACAAAATTTTTTTAGGCTGGGGTTATTTTGTTGCATATGTATTCATTTGATTCAACAAAAGAGAAATTTTATCCAGCAGAATGGATCCAATGTCATTGTCACCTGTTTGTGGCTTCGGTCTAACAAATCCCTTAACTATATAATAAATTGTACTTTACAGAGCATTAAGGGCTATATAATAAATTAGTGACACAGTGATGATTTCAACTATATCCTGATTCCCAGTCCAGTGCTGTTTGCCAAAGCAGCTTCATAATCTATGTTCTTCTCTTTTCTATAGGAAATATTAGCTGATAGGCAAAGAATTCCTAAGCATTTTCTTATTTCCTTTTATAGAGAGGAATAACCACACCTCTAGCAAGATTTTCTCCATATAACATGTTATCGAGCAATTAATCTTTCCAGTAGCCTGCGGCAATAGCAGAATTTATCTGAAGACAGTCTGAATTATTGTCTCATAAGTATATTTTTATCCTTTATGTTGGAAGATTAAAAATATAACTCCTTTACACAATATGGTAGAGATAAAAAATAAACTGATAATATACATGACCATAGTTAGTATTTTAAAAGACTATAAATTTTTGGTTTGGGTTAATTGTATTATTACTGATATTGGTCACATTTAGTGTTGTGAATCATAATATTAAATACTTAGAATGCTATATATTCCATACTGGATTAATACACATGCACAGGACTAGAGAAGACCCCATGCGAATCCTCCTACTTGTGGCAAAACTAAACATAGCCGGTGTGTGCAATCCATTTCTCAAGCTATCCAGGAAAAGGAGGATCTCATATTCCTTCAGGAATCAATTCTCAGATGTTACAGAAAATGAAAAATTAAGGAACTCCAAAAGTTTGCCCCTCCATAAAAGCAATGAAAATTATGGCAAAAACTATTGGAATAAACCTTTTCAGAACTCCAGACTCTAACTGAAAGCTTGCAGCAATCCAGATAATGTTTGGTAAAACAAACAGAAAAACTGGCTAACTCTCAGTAATAAGTGCAACATCAGTTGGCATCGGGGAAATACAAATCAAATACAAATCAAATAATGAGATACCACCTCACACCAGTCAGAATGCCTAAAATTAACAAGTCAGGAAATCATAGAATTTGGCTAGGATTCAGAGAAAGGGGAACAACTCCTACGCTGTTGGTAGGAATGTAAAATGTTGCAGCCACTCTGGAAAACAGTATGGAGGTTCCTCAAAAAGTTGCAAATAGATCTACCTTACCACCCAGCAATTTCGTTACTGGGTATTTACCCCAAAGATACAAATGGAGTGATCCGAAGAGGTACCTTTATCCCAATGCTTATAGCAACAATGTCCATAACAGCCAAACTATGGAGAGAGTCCAGATGTCTCCATTAACAGATGAATGGATAAAGAAGATGTGGTATGTCTTATACACACACACACACACACACACACACACTCACTCACTCATTGGAATACTACTCAGCCACTAAAAATTAAATCTTGCCATTTGCAACAATGTGGATGGAACTAGAGAGTATTATGCTAAGTGAAATAAGTCAATCAGAGAAAGACAATCATATGATCTCACTCATATGGAATTTAAGAAACAAAAGAGAGGATCAGAAAGGAAGAAAAGAAAAAAATGAAACAAGATGAAACCATAAGATAAACCATAAGATAAACCATAAGAGACTCTTAATCATAAGAAACAAATTGAGGGTTGCTGGAGGGGAAGGGGATGGGAACAGGGGGTAACTGGGTGATGGGCATTAAGGAGGGCACATGATGTAATGGGCACTGGTATTATGTAAGAAGATGAATCACTGACCTACCTCTGAAACTAACAATGCATTATATATTAATTAATTGAATTTAAATGTAAAAAAAAAGAAGTGCAACTTACATCTTACTTTACACTAGCTAATCCTATCCTTCAATACCCAGCTCAACAGTAGCTTTGAAAATAACAGTGCACAAATGCAACACATTAGCAAAGACTTCTTTCATCTTTCTCATGGCTCTCTGAAGACCTGCTCAAATGCCCTGTCTTTATATGGAAAATTCACAAATTTATAGAAAATAAACACTTCTAAATAACTAATGGGTCAGAAGTTATAAGGGAAATTAGAAAATACTTTAAGATAAATAAAAATGAAAATACAACATAGAGGGGCACCTGGGTGGCTCAGGGGGTTAAGCCTCTGCCTTTGGCTCAGGTCATGGTCTCAGGGTGCTGGGATCAAGCCCTGCATTGGGCTCTCTGCTCAGCAGGGACCCTGCTTCCCCTCTCTCTCTGCCTGCCTACTTGTGATCTCTCTTTTTCTGTCAAATAAATAAATAAAATCTTAAAAAAAAAAAGAAACAAAAATACAATATGCAAAAGGTAAGGGATGTAGTACTCAGAGGGAAATTTATAGCTGTAAATGCCTACTTAAAAATATAATAAAGATCTCAAATCAATAACTAAAACTTGCATCGTAAGAAACTAGAAGAACCAGAGCAAACTAAACCCAAAGCAAGTAGAGGGAAGGAAATAATACAAATTAAAACACAAAAAGGGAACAGAAAAATAATAGAGAAAATCAATTAAACCAAAAGTTGGTTCTTTGAACAGATCAACAAAATTGGCAAACCTTTAGCTTTACAGACATAGTGAAAATGAAAGAACATTCAAATTATTAAAATCAAGAATGAAACTGAAGATGTTACTACTGAAATAAAAATATCTGTTACTATAAAGAAATAAAAAAATATATGTAAGAGTATACTATGAGTAACCATATGCCAACAAACTAGATAACCCAGGTGAAATGGATAAAGTTGTAAAAACATACAAACTACCAAATCTGATTCAAGAAGAAATAAAAAATCTGAACAAAACAGATGAACATAAGGGATAGGAAGGAAAAATAAAATAAGATGAATACAGAGAGGGAGGGAAACCATAATGGACTCTTAACTCTAGGAAACAAACTGACTCTTAACTCTAGGAAACAAACTGAGATGAGATAGAGGGGGATGGGGTAACTGGGTGATGGGTATGAAAGAGGGCACTTGAAGTAATGAGCACTGGGTATTGTAGGTAACTGATGAATCACTAAATTCAACCTCTGAAACCAATAATACAATATATATTAATGAAATTGAATTTAAATTTTAAAAAATTTAAAAATAAGCCAAGAGATAGAGTCAGTAATCAAAAAAATCAAGAAAATTCTAGGATTTTCTTTTCAGATGATTTTATTGGTGAATTCTGCCAAATATTTTTAAAGAATACCAATCTTTCTTAAACTCCTCCATAAAATAGAAAAGAAAGGAATACTGTCAAATTCTTTCTATCAAGACCAGTGTTACCCTGATATCAATGTCAGACAAAGACATCACAGGAAATAAAAGCCTACATATAGATATCTCTTATGAATATAAATGCAAACATGTTAGCAAACTGAATCCAGCAGCTTTAATGGGATTACACACTATGAATAATTGGGATTTATTCCAGGAATGAAAGTTTGGTTCAACATATGAAAATCAATAAATGTAATAAATTCAATTAATAGAATCTTTTAAATGATCATCTCCATAGATGTAGCAAAAGCATTTGGAAACATACGACAGCTTTCCATGATAAAAATTTTTCCATAAACTAGAAACAGAAGAGAAATTCCTTACTGATAAAAGACATCTACAAAAACACATAGCTAGCCACATGCTTAATTATGAAAGAATGAACTTTTCCCCTAAGACCTAAAATAAGTCAAAGTTATCTCCTCCAGCCACTTCTAGTCAACATTGTTAACTATGCTGGAATTAAAATTAAAAACTTAATAAAAAAATTGAACTAGAAGTTCTAGCCAGGGCAATTAAGCAAGAAAAATAAATAAAATAAAATAAAAAGCATCCAAATGGGAAAAGAAGAATTAAAACTATTTCTATTTGCAGATAACATGATACTTTATATCCAAAATCCTGAAGAACACACACATACACACCCCCCATAAGCAAGAGCTCATAAGAGAATCCAGCAAAGTTGCAGGATATAGGATCGATAAGCAAAAATCCACACATCTTTTTTAACTTTTTTTTTTTAAATTTTGGTTATTTAACATAGAGTGTTATAGTAGTTTCAGGTGATCAATAATTCTATACTCCATTTATTTCTTTATACTTGCAATGGAAATCTGACAATGAAATAAAGATAATTTCCATTTAAAATAACATTTAAAGTTATTAAATACATAGAAACAAATTTAACTAAGGAAGTACAATATACAGTAAAAACTACAAAACATCATGGAAAAAAATTAAAGAAGACCTAAACAAGTAGAAAGATATCCCATGTCCATAGATTTGAAGACTTAATATCATTAAGATGGTGTTATGCCCCAAATTCATCTATGATACAGTGCAATCACTATCAAAATTTTAATCACCATTTTTGCAAAAATGGACAAGCTTATCCTAAAATTTATATAGAAATCCAGAAGACCACAAAGAGCTGAAATAATCTTGAAATAATCTTTAAAAAAATGAAAAATAAAGCTGGAAGACTCACATTTCCTGATTTCAAAACTGACTACAAAGGTTCAGTAATCAAAATAGTGTCATACCAGCATAAAAATAAAGAGATAATTGAAATAAAATTGAGAGTCCAGAAAAAGACTCATATGTCTGCCTTCAACTGATTTTCAATAAAGGATGTCAAGCCCCTTCTACTGGAAAAAAAATAGCCCTTTCAATAAATGGTGCTGGGACAACTCAATACCCATATGCAAAAGTATAAATTTGGACCACTACTGCATGACATATACAAAAATCAACTCAAAATGAATTAAAGACCTAAAAGTAAGAGTTAAAAGTATAAAACTCTCAGAAGGAAACATGGGGTAAATACTTATGAGCTTGGGTCAGGAAGTGATTTCTTAAAAATGACATCAAAAGCACATGCAACAACAATAAAATAATAATAAATTGGACATTACCAAAACTAAAATTTTTTGCATGTCAAAGAACACTATGGAGAAAGTGAAAAGATAACCCACAGAAAGAGAAAAATATTTGTACATCTAATACACAAAATGAAATATATATTATATACATATAATATATATACATGGAGAGAGAGAAGAGTATCCAGAATACATAAGGAATTCTTACAACTTAACAATAAAAACACAACCTAATTTAAAAATTGGCAAAGGATGTGAATAGTCATTTCTCCAAACAAGATATACAAATGACAAACACATGAAAGGATGCTCAACACCATTATTTATTAGAGAAATCCTAATTAAAGCCATGATGATAATACCACTCTATAGCCACTATGTTAGCTACAACAGTAATCAATCAATCAATAAAATAACAAGGGTTAGAATGTGAAAAAATTCCCTCATACATTGTTGATGGAAATGTAAAATGCGGCAGCCTCTGTAGAAAACAATTCAACAGTTCCACAAAATTTTCAACATAGTTACTACACAACCCAGGAATTCCATCTGTAGATATATATATATATATATATATATATATATATATTCATTCATTCTAGGGAAGTATCCACATAACCACAAATATTCACAGCAGTACTATTCATTATATCAACTGATTAAAAGGATAAGCAATATGAATATAAGAATATATGGTGAAGTATTATGCAGCCATAAAGAAGACCGAGGTACTGATAAATGTTAAAACATGGGTGAACTATACTAAATGAGAGCAGCCAGCCAGAAAAAGTCACACATTGTATGTTCCATTTAGATGAAATGTCCAGGAAAAGCCAGTCTACAGAGACAATAAGTATCTCAGTGGTTCCAGGGGCTAGAGTAAGGAAGACATTGGGACTGACTGCTTTTGTGAGGTTTCTTTTTGAAGTGATGGAAATATTCTGGAATCAGTGGTAATGTTTACATAATATTGTGAATTTACTAAAAACCACTGAAATGTATATTTTTAAATAGTGAATTTTATGTAAAAAAATAAAGAATCAATTGCCAAAGTTTCTAATTTCTGTCTAGCCTATGGATTATGCTCAAGATAGTTTTGTTGTGTTTTTTTTTTTTTAAACAACAAATGCAGGATAAGAATTAGGAAATACTTCTTGTTCTAACTGACACCTCCTGAAGGGATAAACTGCTGGGGCACAGTTTCATGTAATAAGAAATAGAAGTATTGTCCTATGTAGGAAACAAAAGTAATTATGAATTAGATATATAGAAGCTCAGTGAATGGCCAATTCTGGAAAGCATAAGCGACAAATTTCATTTCCTCAATTATGTGTGTGAATGTAAAAGCATCCCTGCCTGGAAAAAGTGGGAGTAATGGTGATGAAAAGTGGATTTTAGTGATGGTAATGCATATTTCAAGTGGGGATTGTTTGTTGGGTGGTGACTTGCTAGAATAGCAAGCAGTAGCTGAGACCTAAAAGATTAAGGCAGAGCCAAAGGATAAGAGAGAAGTGTGTAGAAGCTATAGAACTAGAAGGAGGGCAAGCACGGCTGGTTAAGGGCAGCCAGTTTGGATGAGCTGAGAAGGAGTTTTCAGCATTAGTAAAGAAGATGCTAGTCCAGGGTCATTCATGTGAGTGGGAGAGAGGATGGTAGAATTACTCAAAGGATTTCAGTGGCTAAACTGGAAATTCCAATCAAATAGAGAGGAAAGGCGAAAGGGGGGAGAAGAGGGAAGAGGTAGGGAGTGAGAAAGAGAAGAAGGGAAAGGAAGAGAGGAAAGATGACCAGAACTTTTCTTGTCAACATACCTACTTGGTAAAAGTTAAGAAACAAAGCTTACTTTGTGAGGAAGAAGACAAATGGGAGGAGAAAAAAGCAAAATAAAACAGTAAAACAGAGGAAAAGCCTAGTAAAATCAGACAACTGATTTTGATTTAATTCATCAACTACATGTAAGCAGCATGAAAATTACCCACATATCCATTATCTGCATTTTATACCTAAGAACATAGGAAACCAGTTTTTGTCCTAGTGGCTCTTTAAAAATGCGTCAGAATTGGGCACCTAGGTGGCACAGTTGGTTAAGCAACTGCCTTAGGCTCAGATCATGATCCTGGAGTCCTGGGATTGAGTCCTCTTATCGGGCTCCCTGCTTGTCAGGGAGTCTGCTTCCCCCCTGACCTCTCTCTTCTCTCTCTCTCTCTCATTCGCTCTCTCTCTCAAAATAAGTAAATAAAATCTTTTTTTTTTTTTAATGCATCAGAATTACCCAGAGGGCTTGTTAAAATGCAGACCACTCACCCCTCCTAGAGCTTCTCAGGCATAGGACTCAGAAGGAACCCAAGACTATGCATTTCTAACAAGTTCCCTGGTATGACTGAGAGTTGCTGGTCCAGGGACCACACTTTGAGAATCACTAACTTAGAAAAGCAGGGTGAAAAGGAAGAAATCTTTTTTTAAGATTTTATTTATTTATTTGAGAGAGAAAGAGATCATAAGTAGGCAGAGAGGCAGGCTCCCTGCTGAGCAGAGAACCTGATGTCAGGCTTGATCCCAAGACCCTGAGACCATGACCTGAGGCGAAGGCAGAGGCTTAACCCATTGAGCCACCCAGGTGCCCTAACAGGAAGAAATCTTGATGGCCTGTGACTCTAATGGCTGTGGAAGGATGGATGAGAGGAGAGAAAGTAGACCATGAGCCAGTTATTTATAGAACATGGGCTACCTTGTGCTAGGTACTAGAGATGGGACACAGAGGGCAGCACAGGTGAATGTTGCCCTCATAGAGCTGACGGAATACTAATGTTTAGGCATTTATATCTTAATTTTTAGCAGGGGGTTATTTTTATTTGAATTTTACATGCTAACTGTTCTTATATGTGATCATGGAAATCCAGGATTAGCAAAATGTATTCTGAATTTCAGTCCAAGATATACAACTTTGTATATATCAAATTCTGTATAAGAAGAAAATACATTATGATAAATTCTATTAAATGAGGGTGTGAGGATCAAACAGCAAAAAAGCCAGAGCAGATAAATTAAGACCTGTGCTCTAAGGGTTAAGATAAAAGTTGAGTTGGTTGCTTACGCAGCCATCAAAAAAAAATGAAATCCTGCCATTTGCAATGATGCGGATGGAACTAGAGAGTATTATACTGAGCGAAATAAGTCAATCAGAGAAAGACAATTATCATATGATCTCCCTGATATGAGGAATTTGAGAGGCAGAGTTGGAGGCTTGGGGGGTATGGAAGGAAAAAATGAAACAAGATGGGATCAGGAGGGAGACAAACTGTAAGAGACTCTTAATCTCACAAAACAAATTGAGGGTTGCCAGGAGAAGGGGGGTAGGGAGAGGGTCGTTGGGTTATGGACATTGGGGTGGGTATGTGCTATGGTGAGTGCTGGGAAGTGTGTAAGCCTGATGATTCATAGACCTGTACTGCTGGGGCTAATAATACATTATATATTAATTAAAAAAAAAAGCTGAGTTGGTTGCTTAATTCCCAAACAGTCCTTATGCCAAGGAAGAATTTCTTTAAGAGGTCTAAAGTGAAAAACAGATCTGAGTTAGAGTTGCTAGAATTAGCAAATAAAAATATAGGATCTCAGTTAAGTGTGAATTTCAGATACAAAATGACTTTTTTTAAATGTAAGTTTTGTGTATTATTTGGAATAAACTTACATTAAAATTTTTTCCATTGTATATCTGAAATTCACATTTCACTTGGATAGCGTGATTTTACCTAGAAACTCTAACCTAAGTGAACTTTGACGAAACATTAATTCAGTGAACACTTAATATGTCATCAGCTTACAAAGAAGATAGAAGGATAGAGCATACCCTGTAGCACACACGAGACAACGAAGAATAAAATGATGTTCAAATGCCAAAGGCTTTAGGTACAGTGGAGAGGGAGACCAATGTGACTGGAAGAGTCAAGGAAGGGGAGCTCCATCAGCAAGTATGATTTCACCTGGTACTGAAAGTAAGTAGAATTTGATTAAACAAACAGCTGGAAACAAAGCTATGGAAAAGAGATAAACAGCATGAATATGAATTGTAACATCTGGACCAAGGACAGCAGGCAAATAGGAAAGGAACGAGATCACTTGTGACAGACTGAGCCAATTCCCTCACCAGCTGTATAGGGTAAGACCTCTTAGAGCACAATTACTGACCCTCATCAATATTTTAGTATATATCCATGACCAACAACTAAATCCCCACTTTGTTTCAACTTCACTAGGACCACATGGAGGGATTTGCATGCAAAGCGCACCATAGGATATCCAGACAGTCTAAGCTTTTAAGACAAAGAAACAGAATCTGATGGTTGGGGTGTTTTTAATCAGAAAATAAGTGCATCTTTGGTCCCAGGGCATTCTCTGATTTTAGTTTGAAATGAAGGTCTGTGCTATGGCCTCTTAGAGTCAGCAGATCTGGGTCCTAGTCTCTTAGTATGCTCACAAGGGAGAGTCTCTGGGCGTCAGTTTCCCAGCTGTAATGAGACAATTTGAGATTATATGATCTTTCAGGGCCCTTCTAATTTAACATTCAGTGATTAATTGAATAAATCATCCATTCATTAAACACTTACTGAGAGCTTGCCATATGTAAGGCAATTTGTTAGGAGCTGTGATGGATACAAAGAGAGTTATTTATTCATAGTTATTTATTCATCACTAGGCAAAACTCTGAAGCAAATAGTTTGTCCCCTTTCCCCATCTTTACGCTTAGAGACCTACTTGGGCACTCCATAGAGGGTCTGGCCTCTGGCCCACTGAATTCAGCTTGCCAGGATTTGTTCTGCTGCCTCTCCTTTATCTTTATTTTAACCCCCTCCCTTAAGTCTCCTCAAGGAAACTCCACCGTCTGCATTTCATTCACTAGGCAGGAGTTCCTGGTCTCAGCTTTCCTGAGTGAGAATTCATTCATCTGAATAACTCAAAAGTGTCAAAACACTAAAGAAGGAAAGGAGGAGCCTACATCAAAGTAACCTGAAGGTCAAGGTAGCCTTACATCTTTTTTTTTTCTATGTATTAGCGAAGTCAATCAGAAATTGATTCAGATTAAATAAAGCAAATGAAGAAAATAAACATTTATCAGGGCTTACTTGTGCTAGGACAGAGCTAAGCGCTATGATGTATCACTTTATATGATCTGCATAACCATCTTGTGACAACAGTTTATTATCATATAGATAAAGCAGAGGCATGGAATAGGCAGTAAACTTGCCCCAGGACAAAAGTGCCAGGGCCTAGAGTAATCTAGATTTGTCTAAATATCAAATCGATGCTCTTTCCAGTAAACTGGCTAATCCACAGGCATGGGTCCAGATAGCCAGTATGTTTCAAATAGCTGTGTAGCATATCAACTAGTAACAGCTGAAGTAACAAAAGGTATTTAAAGAATAGGCCAATTTTTTTTTTATAATAATGTCAACTTCAATAGCTTCATTCCAACATGCTTGTTGTTGTTGTTCAAAGTAGATCTATAGCCCAAGGTGAGGTCTTACACATAATCCTGCCACAGCAATCTTTGCTCACACGATGCCATATGTCATTTGTACTAGAGCTGAGACAAAAATTGGAAAGTACTAAGTGACAATCAGGAGACTGTGGGAATTCTTTTGGGCACGTGAGCTTTGTTGTAGTCCTGTCTGTGTATATTTGTAGGGCTGGCCCAACAATTTTAAAGGAGGGATGTGTGTGTGTGTGTGTGTGTCTGTATGTGTGTGTGTCTGTGTGTATGACACCAGTGGGAGAGGAAGTGGGAGCAGGGGAGGGAGAAGGACAAAGAAAAAGAAAGAGAGGGAGAGAACACAAAACAGAGAGGGGCAGAAACAGCTCTCCAATACCCATAGGAGTTAATTCAGACACCATGACTTTAAGGCAACTGAGCTTTTACTGATTTCTACAGCATAAGCAGAAGCTTTTCTAAGCTGTATTATTATACATGTAGCTGTCTTTTTAATATTTTTATGACCCAGGGTCACTGTGATAATCATACAGTACTTTGTAAAATATAGCAATGCCCTTGAGGATGATCATGTGTTCCAGGATGTGTGCCTCTACCCTAATGAGCTCCTGATCACTTTGCTTTTTGTGGTCATAGGCATTTTAACAAATGAGTCCTATTTCCCTTGGCTGGCAAGAGGGAACTTGGAAGAAAAACTTGTTTGGGTGTAGGATACCTACTAAACCACTGGACTTACCAAGTTAAAAATTCAAAAAGGAGTGCATGATTGAGCCAGAAAGGACAATAAGAAAAGTGAAAGCAGAATATAAGCTTGTACAACAATAACCCGGTGCAAACCAAAACAAAGGTAGGAAATGGGATAAAGGAATGGGCTCTGGAGAGATAGAGAAAGAGAGTCTCAAAGGCAAAGTCTATGGAGATGAGCCAGGCCCTCCCAGCTCATTGTTCAGAGTGTGGTTTCTTTATGTGCAACAATGTTCTCTGATTGTCTCTGACCCTGTTTGTTATCCCTGGGTTCTCTGACTCCTCCTCCCTTGCTATCTTATCAGTGGGTATTGCCACCTTCCATGTCACTGTCTAGGTGGAAACTCCTCTTAGTGCTTTGAATAATTCCTTACAGTTATGGATTGAAAAACAAAAAGACAGTTAATAGAACTGTATGTTAAAAAAATGAATGTGAGGGTCTAAAGGTAACATAGTACTCCTCTCTGGGCCTGTCCATGACTTCTATTGTAGCTACTTAGATAACGTCTTGGTTTATTGCTGGATTTCATCTATGCTTTAGACAGGGCCAAATATAGATAGATAATTGCATTCATTTCCTCTGACTTCCATAATGAAGTGCCACAAACTGGATGGGTTAAACAGAAATTTATTTTCCACAGTTCTGGAGCCTAGAAGTCTGAGGTCAGGATGTTGGCAGGGCTGACTCCTTCCAGGGGCAATGAGGGAAAATCTGTTCCATGCCTCCCCCCTAGCTTCTGGTGGTTTGCTGGCAGTCTTTGATGCTCCTCAACTTGGAGATACAACTCCGATTTCTCTGCCTTCATCTTGCCCTGACATTGCCCATAGGTGTGTCTCTGTGTCCAAATACCCCCTTTTTATAAGGACACAGTCATATTATATTAAGTCCTACCCTAATGACCTTGATTATTTGCAAAGATCCTATTTCCAAAAAAAGTCATATTTATGGGTATGTAGGTTAGGATTCCAACATCTTTTGGGAGTAAGGAAAGGCACAATTTAACCCACAAAAGTGTTTCTGTGTATATGCATTTTGTAAAGGAAAAGGAGCTCTACTTAATCTCCTAAATAAATGTGACCTCTGTGAGGGGAGCCTTTGCTTATTCAAGTCTCCAGAGATGATGGAGTTCCCAGTTATAAAAGGCAGACATGTTAAATCCAAGCAGACCACATGACTCAGGGGCTTGGTGCTCTGTTCTGCTCAAGACTAGAAGACGCTAGGGGCTTTCTAGGCACGTGTGATGCGAGGGGGAAGAGTGCACTCAGGACCTCAAAAATCAGAATAAGGACCTTCTACATAACCAAAGAGGGTTCCCTCCAACATCCCTATACCTCCCCTGAGCAGTAAGAGGGGGAAGGAGCACCTAAGAAGCAAGAAGAAAAGTAAAAGTATTGGTTTGGAGTGACAAGAAATAGAAGGTGAAGATGAGACTAAATAAAGATAAAAGAACTGCGTTTGTTTGTTTGTTTGTTTGTTTGTTTTTAATGAGTTGCAGTTGTTAGTAGGTCCCAGAAGTAATTTTAAGCTTAACTAAATGATTACTGGTATGAAGAATTCCTTTCACAGTCATTTATTTAACAAATACTCATTGAGCACCTCTCACGTGACAAGAATTTGGGTGACTGGGAATCAAGTGGTGAATAAAGGACAATCTGAACTTTTGGGACTTCATCAAGATCAAAAGCTTCTGCACAGCAAAGGAAACAGTCAACAAAACAAAGAGGCAACCCACGGAATGGGAGAAGATATTTGCAAATGACAGTACAGACAAAAGGTTGATATCCAGGATCTATAAAGAACTCCTGAAACTCAACACACACAAAACAGACAATCATATAAAAAAACGGGCAGAAGATATGAACAGACAATTCTCCAATGAAGACATACAAATGGCTATCAGACACATGAAAAAATGTTCATCATCACTAGCCATCAGGGAGATTCAAATTAAAACCACATTGAGATACCACCTTACACCAGTTAGAATGGCCAAAGTTAGCAAGACAGGAAACAACATGTGTTGGAGAGGATGTGGAGAAGGGGGAACCCTCTTATACTGTTGGTGGGAATGCAAGTTGGTGCAGCCTCTTTGGAGAACAGTGTGGAGATTCCTCAAGAAATTAAAAATAGAACTTCCCTATGACCCTGAAATTGCACTACTGGGTATTTACCCCAAAGATACAGATGTAGTGAAAAGAAGGGCCATCTGTACCCCAATGTTTATAGCAACAATGGCCACGGTCGCCAAACTGTGGAAAGAACCAAGATGCCCTTCAATGGACAAATGGATAAGGAAGATATGGTCGATATACACCCTGGAATATTATGCCTCCATCAGAAAGGATGAATACCCAACTTTTGTAGCAACATGGACGGGACGGGAAGAGATTATGCTGAGTGAAATAAGTCAAGCAGAGAGAGTCAATTATCATATGGTTTCACTTATTTGTGGAGCATAAGGAGTAACACAGAGGACATGGGGAGATGGAGAGGAGAAGGGAGCTGAGGGAAATTGGAAGGGGAGATGAACCATGAGAGACTATGGACTCTGAAAAACAATCTGAGGGTTTTGAAGGGGCGGGGGGTGGGAGGTTGGGGGAACCAGGTGGTGGGTATTGGAGAGGGCACGGATTGCATGGAGCACTGGGTGTGGTGCAAAAAACAATGAATACTGTTATGCTGAAAATAAATAAATAAATAAATAAATAAAAACACAATCTTTCTTTTAAAGTAACAGTCATGAGTGGCTGCTAAGTTTTTGAGGTTAGAGACCTGAGATCAAATCCCATCTGCAGTCTCTCTGCACTTGTTTCCTTATGTAAAAAATGAAGGCAATAATAATATCTAACCCACCAGATTATTATTAAGAATTAAGTTAGCTATTATATGGAAAGTACTTAGCACAGTGCCTGGAAGTGGCAATGAATACAATTCTCATTATTATGATATATTTAAAATTAATATTTTATCTATAGAACAGGGGAGTGAAGAATTCATTCTCATGGGACAAGCATAAGAATGGATTCACCAAGGAATGAATTCACCAGGGAGATACTCAACCTGGCCCTAGAAGTCTGGGTTAGGATGAAATTTAAAGCAATGGAAATTTGGGACACCTGGGTGCTCAGTCATTAAGCGCCTGACTTCGGCTCAGGTCATGATCCCAGGGTCCTGGGATCAAGCCCCGAATTGGGCTCCCTGCTCTGCTAGGAAGTCTGCTTCTCCCTCTCCCACTCCCCCTGCTTGTATTCACTCTCTCACTGTGTCTCTCTCTGTCAAATAAATTTTAAAAATCTTAAAAAAAAAAAGCAATGGAAATTTAATAACAAATTGTGTCATCTTTTCTACCACAGGCACCAAACTTTTCCAGAATTAAAATGCTTTTGGGGAGGGGGATTGGGAGACGGGGGTTGGGGCTATGGACATTGGGGAGGGTATGTGCTATGGTGAGTGCTGTGAAGTATGTAAACCTGGCAATTCACAGACCTGTACCCCTGGGGATAAAAATATATTATATGTTTATAAAAAATAAAAAAAAAAAGAGTGACTGGTCAGATGACTGGTCACAGATTGAAAAAAAAAAATGCTTTGGCATTTTAATCACAACCTTATAGCAAACTTTAAAGAAAAAAAAAAGAATTTGCTGCTATTGCTGAGATTCACAAATTATATATATCACCTCAGAGGGTAATAAAGAGAGAATAGAGCAGGAGAATATTACTGGAGACATGAAAAGAATAATTCAAAAAAAAAGTGCCATTTGTAAATCTAAAAATTCTATTTTGTGAGACAATATCCTTGCTGAGCTATGTAGAGTTTTATCCACCAGACAGAATTTGGGCTTCACAATAAGCTAGTTACCACAAAGAGCAAGCAGAGGGACAGGATCACATCATTTATCAACAGTTAAATTGCACACATAGGAAGGCAATCTTTAAGCTTCCCCCTTCGAAGCTGAAGGGTAACTTGGAGCCCATCTGACAGAAGGTGACAACACCCAAGTTTGATGTTGGAAAACTGGCCATGTGAAGAACAGTTCAAAAACCCTTAAAGAGCATTGCCACGGGTGAAAAATAAAAATGAAAATCAAAGGGAGAAAATTTGAAGAGAACTCAGACTTAAGTAGGACCCTCAAACATATCTGGGGGAGAAGAGACAGTAAATATCTTTGGGAGAAAAAAAAAAAAACTATAGACATAAAAGAGACACAAGATGAAAAGTAGAATATATTCTTCAAAGGGTAAGTGTCGTAGGAAAATTAATCTTAAAAGATAAAAATAACATAAAATATGATACTGTGTTTGAATCCTAATACTTTCATAAGATAATTTTAAAACAGAATTTTTCATATTTCAGAATAAGAAGTTTGGTTTAAAAGAAGGGTGAGGAAAATGAGAGAGGGGAGGGTGGTTAGCCATGAGGGAAAACTGTGGGATATTTATATATGCACGTGTGTATGTGTGTATACTATGATATATTACATATATGCAATTAGAAGAATGGAAATTTTTACTCTATTACTTAAAGAAGATAAGAAAGAATTATTACTTAGGAGCTCACTCTTCAAATAGATATGTGTTAGCATTGATTTATATGGGACCAAAAAAAAAAAATCAAAGAAGATAGTCATAAACTTTGTGAAGATTTTGTAATTACCTACAAAGAAACAAAATATTTAGGGACAATGGTCAGCCTTGTAGTTTATCTCTTCAAAGGGTTAATGTCACTGAGAAATAGGGATGGAACCCACAGTCATTGTCCAGGCAGTAAACATCCCACACTATGCACATGGTCCTTAGTGGGTCTAATGACCAATAAACTATGAATGGTCTCCCTGGAACTCCTTTAGTATGATTTTTCAGTCACTAAATCTGTTGACAAAGTAAACCCTCCTTGCCTGGGCTTAAAGTTGTATCTCATTTATTTATCCAATAAGCATAATCAAATTCCTGGTATTAGGACATGAGAACACAAAAATAAAGGGAAACATTCAAAGAGCAAGTTAACGGAGAGGACCATGCATGGGTAATATCACACTAGTGGTCATCTCTAGCTTCTCATGGTCAAACTGCAGGGGGGTGGGGGGAAGGTGTGAGACTGTTTGACTATCCTGACAGGACTAAATTGTGTTTTCAGTGACAAAGGCAGAAGAGCTAACAGATTTGTTCCCGGTTAAAAATGAGTAAGAGACTTCTTGGTACTACTGGATGATTTTTGTTTTGGTGTGTTTGGCTATAGCCAATGTTGTAATCCATGAGTGTGTTCTCACCATGGGAATGAAAATGGATGGTTTGCAAAATAGGGTTCAGGATACGGGAGAGGGTTTCAAGCAGAGACTGCTCACATGAAAGGGGATAAGTGGCAGGAACATGGAACCAAAGAGGAAAATAAGTGGTATCTGGAAAGGAAAAAAGTTGGGGAAAATTTAAGTGGCTGACAAAGTCTGAGAAGCCTGAGTCCTGTACCCAGTGGAACTTAAGGGAGCAATGGTCCCTTTCTGAGCAGAGGTCTCCATGACCGATTACTCCTATCTGGAACTTTCATATGATGGGTCATTCTTATATAGGATATCTCTTTCCTTAAGTGTGTTTTGTGAAAGACCAGTTCCATGAAATACTAATCCATGAACATGAAAAATGAGTTTCCTGGTTAAATACATGGGGAAGCTCAGGCTCTCTCAGTCCTGGTTCTGCAGGATACATAATTCACTCAGATTTAGGACTTCTTAATCTCATTTGTGTGTGTATGGCTACGTGTGTGCATGTGTGTATTTATGTGTGATTAAACCCTTTGGAAGTCCAGTAAAGCCTACGAAATCCATTTCAGAAAACATAAAATAAAATACATAAAGATTATAAAAGGATACCAATTAAACTAAAATTCAGTTAACAAAATATTTTAAAAACAAAGTTTTAGTATAGGAATAAGTATGCTTCTTTACTAACCTGTTTAAATAGTATGATCTAGCAACAGGTCTCATAATGAATGTAGTTTCTAACAACTGATTTTAATGAACAATATTTCCAGATAGCAACAAAAACCTGCAGTATGATATGAAATTATCTGTGATATCTGCTGATGATGAAGTCAGACGTAATGCTAATGTCTTTTACCTACATTCATAACTGAAGGAAATGCTAAATTTCTTTCAGATGTTAGTGAAAATAAAGGGGTAATTTTTTTTACTAAGCAAGTTCATAGCAGTTTTTTTTTTTTCCCCATTCAAGTTCACTAAATCCCCTGTGTTCTATCTATAATGTCACTGAGGTCCTTGGACCCCAGGATAAGAAAATCCCTAAAGGCAGACTTAAATGATACTACTTCTTAAGGAAGTACTGGCAGGATTAATAAAACAATCAAGGGATGCAGAAACACCCAGGAAATAACAACAGAGAAGCCTGTGGTTGAGCAGAGGAAAGAGAAATAGTGTTTCTAGAATCCAGGGAGGGCTGGAGACATGGGGAGGGCCTGCCCTGTAAGAGCTATCATCATAAGAGAAGCCAGCCACTGCCAGAGAACTGACACCAAAGCTGAAAAAAAAGGAAAAAAAAAAAAGCTGGAAGGAAAAATCCATTTTCCTCCTGCCCTTCTTATCTTCTGCAGATCTTCTATTGCCCAAACCCTAGAAAAAGTCAGTGGGCACAAAGCCTGGATGAGACTTTTCTCAGGGATTAACCTCCAGGGGATCCACAGCAGGGCAAAAAAGTCTGGAAAATGGGTTGATGTAAGAAGGAACATGAGAAAAACTCGCACACTACTTATGTTTCTTTAGGGTAGATTTTTTTTTAGATAACTTCCATATACTAACATGCATCATGCTGACTCAACACATGTAATATTATTAATTTAATAAGGAGTGTTTGCCAAAACTATCTTATCTCAGGATCCACTTTTCAAGGAACATGATGGAGGATTAATATTCTGTAGAACGGAAGTTTGCAGATGCCACTCTAGGATATTCTGGAGACATGTGTATTTTATAGCATCAACTTCCTAGCTATCTAGCCAGGGTTGCATGTTAGTTAGCAAACACCTGTGAGAAACAAAAAAGACCTGATTTCTGGAGAAGCTAGATTTGGCAGCAGTGAGAGTCCAGAATGAGCACAGTAGCCGGAAAATGTCCATATGACCTTGGTAACTGGTTTTTTGGTTTGTTAGTTGGGTTTTTTATATTGTTGTTGTTGTTGTTTGTTTTGTTTCATTTTGTTTTTACTATAAGAGATAGCTGAGAAAGTGTTCCTTCCATCATGGTGTATGGAAAGCCTATCCCTATGAGTATCCTATGAGTACCTAGCTCAGGAACTCCAGACTCCTTATGTGGCAAGCGGTTCACACATCCCAGGTGTTCAGCTTGGGTCCTGGGCCGCGAGAGTGTTCTAAAGCCTTTCCACTGAGGACATCAGCTTGTGGTAACCATTCTGATCTTAATATATCTTTTAAATATCATGAATAAACCATTGTGTGCCTGTCACTGCAATTACCTAACTCACAAGGAAAGCATCTTGGCAAGGATTAGCCAAATGCTAATAATTACTTTGTCGAGGGACAGAGAAGAGCCATCAAGAAGGAAGTCTTGGTTGATTGCTTGGAAAAAGGGCCCCAATTCTCCACTCCTTCCTGCATCCACACCATTTGCAATGTGGCTGTACAGCTACTTCGTTTAAGTGGCAGGGGTGGGGGTCGGTTTCCAACTTCCTGTAAATGAGGTGCCCTTGCAATCTGCTTTGGACAGTAAGATATTGCAGGGAATACAGTATAGCAGGTTTGAGCCCAGGCATTACGAGATCCTGTCTGCATCTGCTCACTCTCTTGGAACACTGCCCTGCTGCCATGTGAACAAGCCTGAGCTAGCCTGCTGGAGGATGAGAGACCATGTGGATCAGAATCAAATCAGACCACTTGTCCTAGCCAAGTCCTCAGATGTGTGAGAGCCAAGCCAAAATCAGTAAATCTGGTCTACAGCTGACCTGAGCTGACCACAAATTAATAAAGAAGCCTAGCCAAGACTAGAAGCAGTACCCAGTAGACTCCAAATTATATTGCTGACCTACTCAAACATCAGTAAAATAAATTCTTGTTTTATTTCAGCCACTACTTTTGGGGATGGTTTGTTATGCACCAATAGCTAATTGATAAAGTAAAGCACAGAATGTAACTCCATCTGGGCTCAGTGTAGTACATAATTTTTAAAAACAAGTATTGAAAGGAATGTGGGTAGCATAAAAACGTCAGGTTTCTTGTCCTTGGAAAATGAGGAAGAGATTCTGACAGGAAATACAAAATGGAAGTCGCGCAAAAATTCAACTCTGAACACTCCACATTTGCACAAGGACTAATGCTAAAGGAAACAGTTATAGACCAGGGTCCAGTACAGAAGGAGTGAGGTAACCACAGTCCATAAAGGAAAAAAAGTAAGAAAAAAAACATTCTTAAGAATCCTATATCATATTTTCTAAAACCCTGAATTTCTCCATACGGGAACAACAGTGCTTACGACCTGGAAGCCTCCAACTTCCTCAGGGAATCTTAGTGGATGTGTTTTGTGTATGGGCAGGAGTCTCAGGGTCACAGTCCACCTCTGGCAACTGAGTGGCGAGCATCCTGACATGGTAAACTTCTAGGAAATCCACTCCAAGTGCTTTTAGCAAGTACATGGGCAACCATACAAACAATAAGGACTCCTGCCAACAAAAAAGTATTCTTCTATAAGATAGTCATTGAGAAATTGCTCTACCAAGGTCAGAAAAGCTTTCTTTAAACGGCAAGTTTAAAGCTGTACAGGAGGACTATGAATGGATTAAATGTTGTAGTGCCAATGCTGACAGGAAAAAAAAATAATAAAGAACAGCCATAGAAAGAAGTACAAAGCTTTGGAGTGCACACTTCAATCAGTTAGCAACACTAGTAAAAGGCACAGGCTTTGGCACCAGATGGACATGATTTTAAACTTCAGTTTTGTCCCTTAGAACCTACATGGCCTTGTCCATGTTGCTTACCTCTCTGAGTCTATTTTATGTTTTAGAAGAGCACCATTTGCCTCAGAGCATTACTCTAAAGATTAAATGAGATAGTACATATCAAATAATAGACAAAATGTCTGGCATATACCAAGTGCTCAACATATTTTCATTGTTGGTTCCCTATGTTGAAGGCAAAGCATAATCTCCATGAATACTTTATTTTGGCTATCACAGTGTTTAAATTGAAAGAGTTTTTATCAAGAGCTTAATCACAGTCTTTGGAGGCAGTGAAAAGCATAACTGAGTTGTAGATAATACACAGAATGGAGAAAGAATGCATCTTTGTGTGATGCTGTTAGTCACAGTCCAGACACCCTCCAGTTTTCAAAGGACTGCATCCAAAACTAGATCTGTGACTCACTTTCTGGCAACAATTTTATAGACGGTGGATAGATTCTCAAGCCATCTCAGAAGACTATACTTAACCCATAATAAGGTTGACTAAAGTACTTTAACTCTGAGTCCTAGGAACAAAGTTTCACGTGGTAGGATAGAAAGTTGTGATGAAGAAGAGAAGGGAAATATGGAGGGGAAAACCCCAAAGCATTGGGTGAAAGAAAGAAAAAAAAAAAAAAAAACTAACACTTATGGTGCATCCATTAGGTTCCAGGCATTGAGCTATGTGCATAGCAGTTTTATTATTTAATCCTTACAACATCTCCTTGACATAGGCATTTACCCAATAAACAAATAAACAGCAATAAAAACAACAACTAAAAGCTCAGAAAGGTTAAATAGTTTATCCAAAGTCACATAATAAGCAACTAATGAAAGAAGAGCATTTTGAATGCGGTAAAGTCAGTGACCAATCAAGAGGTGATCAGAAAACAAAATTTCAGGGGCACCTGGGTGGCTCAGTCATTAAGCATCTGCCTTCTGCTCAGGTCATGATCCCAAGGTGCTGGGACTGAGCTCTGCATCGAGCTCCCAGCTCAGAGAGGAGTCTGCTTCTTCCTTTCCCTCTACTCCTCCCCCTGCTTGTGCTCTCTCTCTCTCTCTCAAATAAATAAATAAAATCTTAAAAAAAAAAACACACACACACGCACACAAACTTCAGCTGATAGATTCAGTTGGTGTCTTCATAAATGGAATATCCTTTCCAGTTAGTGGCTAAAGAATCCTTTATAGAAGCGTGTGTCTATACATATGCACATGCACATACACATACAGTGTATCTAAATATATGTAATTAAATGAAATCCAGACAAATGATATAAAATTTTTCAATAGCACAAGAAGGTATAAAATGAAAGTTACATATCTCCCACCACCTAAAGTTCTATCTGTATTCTTCCAGTAAAGCATATGACAATTGCACATATACAAAGGAGAACTTATACTGTATGCTGTGTATATTACCTAAGGATACATCTTAAAGTTCTCTCTACATCATCATCAGTAGATGAAACTCATTCTTTTCACAGATGCAGAATATTCTGTGCAAAACATTAATTTATTGGCAGTTGCTATTGATGGAGAATTTTGTGTTTCAGTTGTTTGCCATTGCAAGGTACATCCCATTCAGATATTCTAGCATACTTATGCAAGCATATTATTAGGGTAACTCTGGAACTGTGAGGGTACTGGGTAAAAGGTCTTATGAATTACAATTTTTGATTAATGAACCCAAATTACCTTTCAAAAACATTGCACCAGTTTCTGGTTCCACTTATTTTGTCTGGGATAGCTTCTTTCTTCACATCCTCACCAATGTTACATATTGCTGGATTACCTTTTTGCCAAGCTCAGTATAAAACTTGTATCTTATTTTGACTTTCATTTAATTATGTATGAGATTCATCATCTTTATATGTTTCCTGGTGATCTGTACTTACTTTTCTGTGAATCGTTTTCACTTGTCAGGTATCTTTTTGCCCATTTTTTAAATTGACATTTGTTTTTCTTTTTTATTGATTTGTATAAGTTCTTTGAAAATTAACAAACTGGCTCTTTGTTTTTCATGACTCTTGCATATTTTTTTCTTTGTAATCAGCCACATCTTCAACTTCAATTTCATCTTAAGCAAATTTCTGATTATGATATGACTTTCTCTTAAATTGTCTTGCAAGAGGATATGTTCTGGTTTCGCTATTAGGAATATTCTGATAAATGTAAGAGTTCTATTTCCTCAAATGAAGTAATACATTGGCAATCTAGTTTTAAATATACTGGATTATGTACATTTGTGTGTATAAGCTTTTTTCAATCTTTGTTTTGTGAGTTCTCCCTTAGAGATAGATCCCATCTTTCTTATTTTTTAGGAATTCCAGTATAGTTAACATACAATGTTCTATCAGTTTCGGGTAAGAAATCACTTTCCGACCCTACAAAACTGAGAGCAGCACGTGGAGTCATAGTTACTGCCACATTCATGCTCACTCTGCAAGGTGGCTCAGGATGTCCCATACACCAGCCAGTCAGTTTCTTCTGGCAATTTGACAATTCCCCAACCTTGCCTTCACCTCTTCATACTAACTTATTTTTTTTAATATTTTATTTATTTACTTGACAGAGATCACAAGTAGGCAGAGAGGCAGGCAGGGGAGGGGGGAGCAGGCTCCCCTCTGAGCAGAGAGCCTGACACGGGGCTCGATCCTAGGACCCTGAGATCAAGACCGGAGCCTAAGGCAGAGGCTTTAACCCACTGAGCTACCCAGGTGCCCCTTCATTCTAACTTTTAAGCATCATTCTGGGAATCTATAGAAGAAAAATGTAAAGGTAGGGCTTGAGTCATTGTTGATCTTTGTTAGCCAGGAAGAATTCTGGGGAGATGGATTGCCCAGGAGCATGAGGTAGCCTTTAACATTTAAAGAGAAGGTGAGATGCTGTGCTGGGAGGATTCAAGGGATTTGGAACACTGAACCTCTGAACTCTGCGTTCCTCCTGAGAACCTTATAAAGGTTCACATTTACTCATCTCAGCTCAAGATTATTAATGACTTGCATTGATTACATATTTTACAGCTTCAAAACCACAGTCTGTCAAACAAACAATTAGTAAATACATAATTTGAAACCTTAAAGTCCTATTGAAGCTCAGGTAAAATCTGTTGTATTTTTCATCTGTTGCATTTTTTAATAATTTTAATTTCACATTAAAATCTTTCCAAATAATAAGGTAAATCACCCTCACACTATTTCTAAAAGATTAAAAAAAATGACCATCCAACATAATCAGTTACCTCTGCAGTGTTGTAAATGAGACATCAGGACTAATTTTATTTCTGAGTGTCATGAGAAAAGAACTTCCTGTCATTTCACAAATTATCTAATTATGTTTGAGGGAAATGCCAATTCTATGACTCCATAATTTTAAAAATAACACTTATAAGAGGATTATATAGGTCTTAGCCCACAGTTCTATAGAAGCATTGATTTTCTACCACTCTGTCTGTCCTTGTGCTTTATGTGCTTCTTAGGTAAAAAGCACATTCTTCAAGCATTTGGCAACATGTGAATACTCTGCTTCTATGTGATCTATAATATTATCATGCTGTATGTAAAGAATGAGAGTTGTTGAAAGAAAAGCCAAATACCCAAATCTCTGAGCTATAGCAAATTTTTTCCAGGTTTTACATTTTGAGATACCAATTTATTATGTACATACATGCATATTTATATTCTTGTACCTATTGATAAGTATTACCACTTAAGAGTACATGGTTCATTCACATATATAACATACAGCTATAAATGAATAAATGTATGAATAGAATTAATGTATCTATGAATTGAAATGTACATGAACTAAATTATTAAATAAGACAATATCTGAACAAAAAATATATAAGTAGCATAATATACGGCATTATTCATTCAAAACACATATTATTTGAAAAGTGCCAAACATTTTTAACAGCCCCCCTTGTAGCAAATGTGTTTGTGCTTATTTGCACAACCCCCTTTGATACATTTGTGGACAAAAGAAAGCATCCTTGATTTTCAAGGCAACTACAATCTGGTTCTGATAACTAGGGTTTAGAAAATGCTCATTTTTTCTTTAAACTCCTCAGAGAACAAAGATTCTCTAGCCACAGATCTTTAATAGCTTCTGTCTAGATTCAGGTAGATTACACAATATAAAGTATAAACAGCAGATGTTAATTTGAATTTAAATGCAATTGAATTGTCCATCAAAAGGAACATCGCTCCAATTTATAATTAGCCTCCAAATAAATGAAAACCTATTCCTGTCTAAAATGAAGCTTAGGTCTGTTTATAGAACAGTCATTAGATTATGTGCTTCCACCACTTAGAGACAGAACACACTTTTCCCTAATGGACTTTTAAATCCACGTAACTGTCAGCAAAAAAAAAGAAAAACTAAGTGGGCATATGATACTACATCAGCCAAACTTCCCTCTTCCTCCAGCAATCAGAGGGTCTGATACAGTCTTTGTGCTTATCTGCATTTTTTAGAATGAACCCAGACTCTATCCTGAGAAAACTGGGAAATATAAATCTTCCGATGCAGTTTACCTTAATAACAAAATGAATTAGAAGTGATCACAGTTCTCCTCAGGATGAAACTTCATTGTAGATGGTCACTTACTTGTAACTGGGCTGGAAGATTACAGAGTCCAATGAGAATTTCTAACATGTCATCTTTTCTACAACAATTTTGTTCTGCCCATAAGTAAAATAAAGGAGCCAGACAAGAACAGATGCCAAATTCCCTCATTATGTATATTCTAAACACAAGTGTCTTCAGAATCTGCAAACAAAAACCTGAACACATTCAAGAACTCAGTTAAATAATCATTCTGCATGCTGCTAGCAATATTATATTACTTCCTGACCTTCAGACATGTCTTCATGTGACCTTTTCCATTAAATGTTTAAACCACTCTGCTTGTGAAGCCTTCCAGACGCCACTTTTCAACTTTGTCCTAATCCCCCTAATACTCTTCCACTGCATCACTTTTTCCTTCTGTCAACCAGACGAATCCTTGACCCTATTTCACCTCAACAACACATTCAAGTCAGACTTTTTTTCATTTAAAATAGTCTAATTACTAAATGACTGCCACCATAGATATAGATATAGATATAGATATAGATATAGATATAGATATAGATATAGATATAGATAGATGTAACAAGATCAGGCAACAGGAGAGAAAGGATGAGTCCCCATAACCAAGGATCGGTTTAATGTATTGCTTGACATCGTATTGCTTATGCAGCTTTTAACAGTTTTCTCCATAATAACACACATGGATGACATTCTGATCAATGACCCAATCTCATAAGTGAACCCAGGTATGGGCATAACCACTAGCGTGCCAGACGTAACTCTACACTATCTTGCTCTCCCACTCAAGAGAGCACAATAGAATGTAAATTAATAAGACCAACATCCTTATACCAGTTATCAGGGTTATTCTAATTTCTTAAAACAAAAAGGAGAATAATTTGCAAATGCTGACATTTTATTAATAACAATAAATTACTAACCACACACCACAGAAATGATCACAGCTTATCAGTGTGTTGTGTCTCTGTGGTTAAAACCTCCTGCTACAGACTGTCATTTTCTCACATAATTTCTCTAAAGCTTGTCACTCACCAAACAATGTTAGGCATACCACAAGAAGCCCTTTATTGATTTTGTAGCTAGATTTAAAATTAAGTGAGCTCAGTAAAATCCAATCAGATATATGAGTTTTTGAATTAAAAAATTAGGAACAGATAACCATGGGAGAATATCAGATGTGGACAGAGTTAAGCCTAGTCACAGTAGAAAAAGAAAAACCAAAAACACATTACAACACTTGTAGTTAATAGATTAATCTACCCACTCCTCAAAACAAGTGGCATGAGATAAAAATCTCAAAATGCCCATCTGCCAAGCCGTCACCTAGCGCTTGTGATACTCTAGAACTGTTCTGTTCAACAAGTCAGCCAGTAGTCAGGTGTGACTATTTACATATAACTGAAAACTAGTTAAAATATACCAACAACAAAGGTTCAGTTCTGCAGCCACACTAGCCCTATTCATAGCCTATAGTTTGAGATGTTGTCCACCTGAACTTAAAGAAAAATGTTCTGTGTTTGTGCTGTCCAATATGTATTGTCACTAGCAGTGGCTATTGAGCATTTGAAATGTAGTTAGTGCAAATGAGGACCTGAACTTTTAATATAATTTAAATTAAATTAAATTCAAATGTAAATAGTTATATGTAGCTAGTGCCTACCACACGGATAGAACATTTCCACCACTGCAGAAAGTTCTATTGTGCAGTACTGCTCTGGAACCAGAGGATCCCTTATGCTGGGTGCCAAAAAGAGGGGAGGGGGAAATGGAAAAAAAAAAAAATAGGAGGGGCGCCTGGGTGGCTCAATGGGTTAAAGCCTCTGCCTTCAGCTCAGATCATGATCCCAGGGTCCTGAGATCAAGCCCCGCATCAGGCTCTCTGCTCTGCCAGGAGCCTGCTTCCTCCTCTCTCTCTCTCTGCCTGCCTCTCTGCCCACTTGTGATCTCTTTCTGTCAAATAAATAAATAAAAAATCTTAAAAAAAAATAGGACTGATGCTAGAACAGAAAAATAATATTTTTTCACTACGTACTATCTGCCAAGCACTTTGTTTTGTGCTTTCCATATGTCACTTCATTTACTACTCAGAGCCCCAAAATTGCTATTGACCTAACAGCAGAAGCTTGAAAAATATCTGAATCCACATCTATGTGACATCTCATGCCATACTCTTTCCACTACCCCTTGGCACAATATAGTCATGGCTGGTATTCACATGGTCAGTATAAAGGAGATTAAAGAATGAGGCCTCATGTCATTAAGCCATGTAAAACGAGAGGAAACGCCACCTGATGTATCCAGTGGCAAACATGCAAAATATGTTCTTTTGAAAGATGGTATAGACTTAAAAGGAAACAGAATTATGGAAAATGAATGACTGATAGTTTCATTATTAAGGGAAGCTAGAAATGAATGAATTGCCAAAATTGAAATTGTAGTAACAGTGATCATCGTTAACAATAGCTATCATTTATTGAATCCTTTCTGTGCTCAATACGTCATACTCATTATCGGCCACCCTCTGAAGTACAGGTGAGGATGTCACTGTCAGAGATAAAACAGCAGTGGGGGAAGCAGAGAGGTCTGAGTGATTAACCTCTTTCTTATCGTCCTAAGTGAAATTTCCCACAGCCCTCTCCCAGGTACACACAACAGAGTGATGAAAGAAAAGATAATGTCCAATATGAGTCAGGGGAGAAATGCATTGCCATGGTTAAAAGTCCTCATTTAAATTTTAATTTGCCTATTTCTTAATTATCCTTGCATAGGTCCTATTTTCTCCCCTAAGTTTGTATGTGGTATTCATAATCATTTTCAAGGCAGACATTAAAATATTCTAGGTTGGTAGGTTTGGATGAATGGCTTAAATTTCACGCGTCTTTTATAGCCCTGACAGCTTACTGTTGATATCAGAAAGGATCGCAGTCTATCTTTGCCTTCTTAATATTATCTCCTCTCTAGTTGTTTTTATCAGCAATCATAGGGTCAGAACTGTTATGGATGAAAGCACATTTAAGGAAATAATAGAGACCCTTGACTGTCCACAATAATCATCTCACAGTGGCTGGAAATAATTTCAGGAAAGCTAATTATTAAATAATCAATAAAAATACTCTCTTAATTTAAGATAATGTATGTGTTAACACTTGGTACATAAAACTCACTCAATAATTATTTCCTTTTCTCCCTTTCCTAATCTTATCTCCTTAACTAGGTCAGATTATAATATAAATTGTGATTATAAGTAAATTTGGCTGAATATTTTCCTCTTTGGTTCAGGGTACCCACAAAAAAACAAAATTTCTATTCCAATTTTTCTATAAATGTAGTGTAAGGAGAATACCAATTCTGAATTTCAAATTTCCTATAATTACTATTAATGCTAAAGGATACTTAGGCTATGTATATGTCAAAAGATGGCCAAATTAGGATCACACATCTAAAAAATGTATATGTAGGGGCGCCTGGGTGGCTCAGTGGATTAAAGGCTCTGCCTTCGGCTCAGGTCATGATCCCGGGGTCCTGGGATCAAGCCCCGCGTCAGGCTCTCTGCTCGGCGGGGAGCCTGCTTCCCTTCCTCTCTCTCTGTCTGCCTCTCTGCCTACTTGTGATCTCTGTCAAATAAATAAATAAAAATCTTTAATAAAAATAAATAAATAAATAAATAATAAAAATAAAAATAAAAATGTGTATGTATCTTAATAAAAATGTATTCTTGGAAATATACTACTTTGTCTTATTAATGAGCTAAATGAAGTGAGGAAAATAATACTCTTATTTGGTGTATAAAATCAATTTAAAAATTGTCCCCATTAATTAATTTGTCATAGATTTTGTGGCAGAATATTGTGTAGCTATTAAAGAAAATGAATTCCTCATATCAGAGAGATCATATGATAATTGTCTTTCTCTGACTGACTTATTTCACTTAGCATTATATCCTCTAGTTCCATCCACGTCTTTGCAAGTGGCAAGATTTCATTGTGTGTGTGTATATGTGTGTGTGTGTGTGCGCGTGTGTGTGTTTAATGGCTGCATAGGAATTTGATAGGCAGGGTGGGGGGCCGTGGGGGAAGGGAGGCAGAAATGAAACAAGATGGGACCAGGGAGGGAGACAAACCATGAGAGACTCTTAATCTCACAAAACAAACTGAGGGTCGCTGGGGATGGAAGGGTAGGGAGAGGGTGGTTGGGTTATGGACCTTGGGGAGGGTATGTGCTATGGTGAGTGCTGGGAAGTGTATAAGCCTGATGATTCACAGACCTGTACCCCTGAAACAAATAATACATTATATGTTAATAAGATAAATAAATAAAAATTTTAAAAATAAAGAGAATGAAGAAAGTTTATAATTATTAGAATGAAAAAAGATCCAAGATATATAGTTATGTGAAAACAGTCAGGTGTATTAGTGTTTTGATTTTTTTTAAGCAACCTGAAAATGTGAATGATTGTCAAATTGATAGACAAGAAACAGAGAGAGTGATGGATGAGTGCTGGTAGGTTATTATTATTATCATTATCATTAGGCATCACACACAAAAATCTCTTAGTAGTAGTTACCCCTATAGAGTTACCTCTTTGGAGGGTGGGGTGACATTCATATTTTATTTTTACTTAAGTAGAATTGAAATTTTCTAATCATGTACATGTATTACTTTTGAAAACTATCACCAGGAGTTATATGGGCATTGACATTATAATCTTATTGCTTTCCTACTTCTATTAAAAAAAAACACATATAGAGTGTATGTTATTTTATAAATGACTTTTGATATTATTTTAAAAATTATTTTATTTTATTTATTTATTTGACAGAGAAAGAGAGAGAGAAGGAGAGAACACATGCAGGTAGACCTTCAGGCAGAGGGAGAGGGAGAAACGGGCTCCCTGCTGAGCATGGAACCTGATGTGGGGTTAGATCCTAAGACCCTGGGATCATGACCTGAGCTGAAGGCAGATGCTTAACCAACTGAGCCACCCAGGCACCCTAACTTTTCATATTTTGATGAAAGTGTAACAGCTCTAGCACTATCACTATCACTATAAAATTCACATTGCCAAATGGTTGGATTTTTAAGAGCTGCCTTCTAAAATAGTAGAGCAATATTGGTTTGGGTACATAACAATTTGGTCAAAGAAATACCAACTGATCTTAAGTGTCCATCCTTAAAAAAAAAATCACAGCTTATATCTTCCCCAAAAAAGGAGGACACATAATATTCTCCATTTATTTATCATGATTTCCAAAACTCCACCTCCTTTTGTGTGTTTCTCTGGATGCAGAGTAAAATGGAAATATGCAGAAAGAAGAAATTCTGGCTTGAAGAATTATTATTTTGAACCTATTCAAGGTTCTTCTAAAGTCTGGACATAATAAAAGCTATCAATATCTCCCTTTAAGAAAATATTATAGAATTTAAGAAGCAAACTATATTCAAAAATTTTTTCCCAAGTTTGAAAATAAAGGGCAGGTCATGAGGGAAAAGTTCTAGCGCCTTTTCAGAAATAGGGCATTTATCACAAGCAGACATGTTATCTCATCTTCTTTACCCCATTCTCCTTTTTCAAAGAAAGAGAATGTAGTACATTTTCTTTCATCCAGGACAAAAACCTAACATCCACACTGGAACAAAAACTGCCAGCCAATCCACTTTAAGGGCCTGATGGGCCCTTGGCAATTACTCCCACGGTCCAATGAATTAGGTATGAGTAACAATTTCAATCTCTTCCTTTTTACACAAAAAGACTGTATCAGGATTGGAAGGCTTTTAGAAACCGGGTGTCAGAAAGTTAAGCCGTGGAGTGCCTAGGTGACTCAGTCTACCTTCGGCTCAGGTCAGGATCCCAGGGTTCTGAGATCCAAGCCTCCACACTGGGCTCCCTGCTCAGCAGGGAGTCTGCTTCTCCCTCGCCCTCTGCCTCTCCCCCACCTTGCCTCACTCATGCTTTCTCTCTTTTACTCACTCTCTTTCAAATAAATAAATAAAATCTTGACAAAACAAAAGAAAAGTAAGCCCTTGTTTGTTTGGCATATGAACACCGGTGGGGACCAGCAAAACAGACCTGGATAAGCAATAGGAACCAAGAAAAAATTTGGGTTTAAGATTCTTCCTCACATTCAATGTTTGTGTACATTCTTAAATGAAATATTCAGAAAATGTCTACTGCTCCTGAAATATTCGAACTGAAAGAATAGATTGTGTTATATATATAGTGGGGGATAAATATATAAAGTTTTCAAATTTGCTATTTTCAGTGAATGTGTCTTCAGGTAAGTTACTTTTCCTCATAGAACTTTAGAAAACTATCTTATTACATACTTAACACTTATTTAGAAGCCAAAACTGGTAAATGCTCTTCTTGTATTTGCAAAAATACAGTTGAATTTGAAAAACACAGGTTTGAACTCAAACTTTTTTCAATACAGTACAGCCACTGTCAATGTATTTTCTCTTCCCTATGATTTGCTCAATACTACTTTCTTTAGCTTACTTTATTGTAAGAATATAGTATATAATAATATACCAAAAAATGTGTTAATTGAGTGTTTATGTAATCAGTAAAGCTTCCAGTCAATAGTGGCCTATTAGTAAAGTTTTGGGGGAGTCAAAAGTTATACACTGATTTTTACTGTGGGAGTAATTGGTGACCCTAACAACTACATTGTTCAAGGGTCAACTATACATCCATGGAACACTTACCCATGGGATATTTCACAAAAAGTTAGGATTCCATGATCAAAACATTTTGGAAACACTTTGTACTCTATTTTCTTATTGATAATTCACAGTGTATTTATATATTCTATACTCTCGTCAAAAAATGAGCCAGTTTAAATTTGTTTTACATATTATTTCCCAATCTTTTTTATCATGGGAATATTTTCTTCATGTACTTACTCATATTTCATTGAATTAACATTCCATATAGAGGATACTTTGGGAAACACTAGATAACCCTACCTCTTTGGAACAACAGAATGGTTGTGGGCCCAGCAGCCACAGAGGACAGTGAGTTTCTCAAACAGAAAAAAGATAAAAAGGAAATATCCACATGCTAGGTCTATGGCCCAATCAGCACGCATCCTCAAATTGGGCCAACTAGACTGAATATTACTGGATATTCTTGCCTTACCGGGATTCAAATTTGGACAAGAGACAGAGTGAGACAAACCACGGGGGAAGAGAGGGATGCTCTTTAGTCATCCCTAGAGATGTGCTGATCCCTAGAGATCAACACAATCTCATTTGCAAATGAAAATAATAAGCCCAGAAATACTACATCATATACCCAAGACCACTTTGGTGCTCAGGAGCAGACCCGGAATGAGAACCCATTTTGAATCTGATGCCACAGTTCTTCCAAACAGCCCACATCAACTTCTGCCCAGTGATGAGGAGAATGATAATTAATTGATTCAATATCATTGAACACTAATATTATTTGGGGACCCACATAAGGCTATGATGAGACATAAACAATTATGACACTTAAATATTTTTCAGTGTTTCTTCCATGCTGTATAATTTCTAAGGATCCTAAGATCTTTGAACTGAAGAAACAGGAAGCAACAGAATGTATAGCAGTAGAGTGTAGTGGGGAGTATAGTAGCTAGATTATCACCCATCTGCCAAGCACAGAAAACACAAAACAACCCGCAAGCCTCTGCAGAACCACAAGTTAAAATCACCTAGTCTCCTATATGATGGGATTAAGAGGGTCTCAGGTACAAGCAGCTCTTTATTTATTCTGGGGGGTTAAATAGAGGCCAACTCAAACCTCTCATTTGTATTTTTCTAAGACTCTAAGCATAAAGTTCCTTACCATAATGATAACGATGAGGAGGAGGACTAGTAATTGTAGTAACATTTAATGGATGTTTTCTACGTCTCCGATACTATTCTAAGTGCTTTAAATATGTTTACTCATTTATCCCTACAATAATGCCCTTTGGTGGGCAAAAATTGTTTTTCTCATTTTGCAAAATGTGGAAACAAAAGACCAGCTAAAATTTTAAACTCATCCAAAACCTCACAGTTCTAAGTAGCAGTGATGGGATTAAACCCAGGTAACCTGGTTCCACAGGTGATAGTCTTTAAACCATTATGCACTTTGCTCATATATGTCTGCTGGTGGTTATTTATTTCATCCATTTCCGCAATCACTCCCTCTTGTCCTCTTGTCCATTACAGATTCCTCCATCGTTGACTTCTAAACCTGATGAAGTAGATGAAGTATCAGAATCACCTAGAGACATCATAGTTCTGTCTTGAAGGTACTGAGTAATTTCAAAAAGCACAACAGGTTCATCTGGAGCCAAAGGACCCATGTTTGGGAGCCATTGATTTTGAGCTCTTCCCTCTTGGCCTTATATATCAAAGACACTGTCTGAGTTTTCACAGAAGCCAATAGAGAAGGAAGGACACAAAGCATAGCTGTTACATTGGCTAAATCAGCATATTACCCCAGAAGTCTTTGCATCTTCTTCTCACGCTATGAAATCCTTAAGGACAAGGACACAGCATTAGTCAGATTTAGACCTTCCATGAGTGAGACTGTTTGATTCATAATAGATGTTCAGTTATTATTTAGGTTTCTGTGTGGGTCTTACTGGAAAAAAAGGCAATAAAATAATGGTTTTCCAAAACACTAAGAACGTTTCACCTATTGGTCCGATTATAAAAGAATCACTAATTTCCCCACACCACTGTAAATAGGAGATAGTAAGAGGGCTTATTCACTGTATTGACACAAAGGAAGGAGTAAGAAGGGCAAGCACAAATGGGAGCAAAGGAGGAAATCGTGTTTCAATCATGCCTGTTTAAACACACTACACGTCAATGTAGAGACCTATATTCATCTCACTGTATTCATTAAATCAAGCAAGTGTAACTTTTTTAAAATTCTTTCAAGGCTAGCTTCATAGGACCCTCAACTGAATTTACCCACTCATCTCCCCTTCCACTGCTGCCTAATTGGCCCACCACAGGCTAATGGGCAAACAATCTTCAGGAACTATTTAATCTTTTTTGAAGCCTTCTCCTAGAGCCCCCCTTTAAGACTAGCAGTAGGTTTTCCCTTGAAGCTATTTTTTTCTCTCTTATTTGTTTTTCCTTTCTTTTTTTTTTTTTTCCCCAAGCATTTTGGAGAGGCTTCTTTGCTGTTTGTTTCTGAAGCAAATCAGGAACACTAATTTGTTCTTTGTGGATTTTTGGAAGCCACCCAGTGGGAGCAGCTTGCTGTGACCAGGATTTCTGCCTGCAAATGGCGGGGTGGGGGGGCACAGCAAGGCTGCTGAGACAGAGAAGAATGCTATAGCTAAGTGAACACATTAATGCCATAGAGCTGAGAAGCATAACCTCTGATTTCAAGAAGCTGCAACCAATGAATACATACAGACAAGACTACCTGAGAGTCATGCATTTGCCTCTGTACAATTGTGTACAAAGTAGCAATTACTGGCTGAGTTGAAAACACCTGTTTTCCTTAGACATGGGAATTTCATACAGATGTGATACTACAGGTGGAGAAAAGTCTTCATGGGCTCTGAAGTTGGAAGGAAGCTGACAGCACATTTTAGATGACAAGGAAAGCATTCTGGATGAGGGGTGGCTGGAAAATTCTCAGCTGAATCAGAACATGTACATTTTGATTCTGGCTCTGCCATTAACTTGCATTGTAGCCCTGTCCAAATCGCTTCATCTGCCTGCCAGAGTTCCCCCACCTGTAAATTCAACAGATCCAACGGTTGGCCAAGAGTTCCTTCATAGTATAATGTGATGCTTCCCGATTAACAAAGAGACATACACATTTGTGTCTTTTGACTTTTTATCTTAAACTGACTCTCAGGAAAAACATACTAGATGAGAAAATTAATGTATTTTCAGGGACTTAACGTTTTAAGACAACTTTCAAAATATATAGCCAGAGATCAATATTACACACATTCTTGCCTTACTGGATTCCAGTCATCTATTCCAAAATTTCAGCATAGTGATATTGAAAACAACTGATGACTGAATCTCAGGCCCTATAAATATGCTGAATTATCAGATAAAAAGGCAACACAGGATCCATTTATGACAAAAGAAAACAAGATAATTTTTGACATGTATTGAAAGATAATATAAATAAATGTTTTTAAAATGCAAAATCACTTATCTTATTATCCTGACACAACTACTTTTATTTACGCATATTATCTAAATATACATACTGTATTTATATGAAAATAATGATGCACACAGTATTTTATATTTCTCTATTTTCACGAAATTGTCTCATAAACATAACTTGATGTTTCTACATAATTATCATTTGAATGGCTTCATAATATTAAACTATGTTGATGTACCATAATCTATTAAATCATTATTTCACTAGACTTTTATTTTGTCCCCAACTTTTTGCTATTAATATTGACTATAATAATTTTTTATGTTTAGCATGTTTTATTTCTGTTCAAATGTTTCCATAAAAGAAGAATTTCTTAGGCAATGGATATGAATATATTTGTGGCTTTTGCTACAATTGTCATGTTACTAAAGGGATTACAACTGTTAACACCACCAGGCAGGAATGAACACATCATATTTACCAAAACTTCACCATCTTTGATGGTGGTCATTTTTATGATGTAATAATTTATGTATTTCAAAACTGACAGAGTGACAATGATGTGTATGACAGATAAACATAAATGTTTTGATCCCTCTCATAAAAACTCTGGATTTAGGGGCACCTGGCTCAGTGGGTTAAAGCCTCTGCCTTAAGCTCAGGTCATGATCCCAGCATCCTGGGATCGAGCCCCACATTGGGCTCTCTGCTCAGCGGGGAGCCTGCTTCTCCCTCTCTCTCTCTGCCTGCTTCTCTGCCTACCTGTGATCTCTCTCTCTGTGTCAAATAAATAAAATCTTAAAAAAAAAAAACAAAAACTCTGGATTTAGAGATTCACATACTCATTCATTCATCTTAACTGACTCATTCACTCATTCATTCATTCAAAAACCTTTCACTGGGCACAATTACGTGATGATAATATGCTAGACACTGGGTATCTAAAGTTATACCTTCCCTTGATGGGGCACCTGGGTGGCACAGTTGGTTAAGTGTCAGACTCTTGGTTTTGTCTCAGGTCATGATCTCAGGTCCTGAGATAGGCCCCATGTGAGGCTCCATACTCACTGTGGAGTCTGCTTAAGTTTCTCTCTCCTTCTCCGTCTAACCCTCCCTACCATACACGTGCACTCTTCTCTCTCTCTCTCAAATAAATAAAAAAATACTTAAAGTTACACCATCCCTTGATGGTATGGTTTCTCAAAGAAAGTAATCTATATGATCACATCTGTGGTCATTTCCTTAATTGTAGCATGTTCCAGGATGCATATGGACACAGATATGAAGGGGAAAAAAAGTTGTTAATTTTCCTTAACAGCATATTTTTGAAAAAATGTACTAGGCTCTCTCATTATCAGAACTAATTTTTAATCCCTCCTTGAATTAGCAAACTACTTCTAAAAGTGTGGCTTACATTATTTGTAGAGGCAGAAATTTTTGTAGAAGAATTGACAAGAAATGTCATCAGTGAAATATGAACTTTGATATGCTCCTTCTGCCTCTTACATGGCTTTCTTTTCTTCTCTGTAGCTGCTACACTGTCCAAAACACAGTAAGTACTTAATAAATTGTGAATTTATGACTCTTTCTCCTTCATCCTCAAAGCCATATATATATATATATATATATATATATATATATATATATATTCAAATTCTTTCATTTGAAAAATTCCATCTAGGCCCATATCCCAACAAATTTAAATATTCTCCAACATTAATCCTCCCTCGCAACAACAAGCATCATTAACCAAGTGCTTAAAATATGTCATGTGCTGTAGTAGATGATACCCCTGTTATTTTTTTATTTAAATTTTTATTTTATTTTATTTTATTTATTTGACAGTCAGAAAGAGAGAGAACACAAGCAGGGGAAGCAGCAGGCAGAAAGAGAGGGAGAAGCAGGGTTCCTGCTGAGCAGGGAACCTGAGGCAGGCTCCATCCCAAGACCCTGGGATCATGACCTGAGCCGAAGGTCAACACTTAACTACTGAGCCACCCAGGCACCCCTAATTTTTTTTATTGATACCCATATTATTTTAATTTTTACAGAATCTGCTTTATGGCCCCACTCATTCAAGAAAAAATATGGCAATTTGACCAAATTCTTCCATTCTCCAAACCAGCTACTTGAGTGGCCAAACTTCTGGTGAGCCTAAATAATTTCTATTTTATTAAACTAACCCTTCTGATGTGACTCTTAATGGATAGTCCAAAGAGGAAAAGAAAAAGAAAAGAAAAGAAAAAGACCAAAATCAGGGACACAGGAAAGATTATTAATGTGTCTTTTCTATTTACTCCATTTTTCCCACTTTGGGTTGAAAGCATTATTACTCTTTCTTAGATAAATTAGTGCCTATGAATTTCATAAATAAGCTTGCACAACAGACCTATTCAGACATATGGTAGAGATTTCTGTAATACATGCCATTCATCCTTAATGGTTTTTATTTTTAAATTCTCTTTGTAAGAGTGCAGTGTTAGTTCATTTTACTTCCTGAAACACTTGTGTAAGTATTGTTCTCTACAAACAAAGCAACATAATGTAGAAACAAATTATTTAGAAGTAAATTAAAAGTATTGAGCATTCTAAAATGCAAATCACATAAGCTTTCTACTAAACAGATAAGACAAAGCAAACGATGATTTCTCTTGTTTCTACACAGACTGCCTTAAGTACAGCTTCCATACTCCCTACTCACAGCTTCCCTGCCTTCTCCCTCTCCCTTTAAGCACACTCAGAGAGACCACACATAGCTCTGGTGAAAGAAGAAACCATGAAGTCTTCATCTTCTTCTGGCAATTTTTTTCAACACAATCAAGAATCATTTTTTTGAGCACAGAAACCAGGAAACTTTGGGGCAGCATCCTAAGTTCCTCTAGGAAAGATCTTTTTATATGTACAAATGCGTAAGATGTATTGCCTTGATGTTTATAGGACAAGTTTAAAAAAAAATCTGCCATGCTTTCTAAATTCAGCCTGAAAATGTCAGCACAAGTAAAATGGTAAAATATGTAGAATTTTATTCTAATACCAGGTTGAAACTTTAGATGACTCAACTCTAGAAATTTTGAGCTGGTGGGAATAGTAGGTAATTAAATTTTCTTTATTTTAACCGCTCACTAGAATAAAATAGTTAACAATAGTTAACACTGACGGAGATGCTAAGAATTTTAAGCTAAAAGCAGTTCTTTGAATTTACTCCAGGTACATTTTATGCTTTTTAGTAAACATTTTATTTCTAACAGCTATCTGAATTTTATTAAATATAATATCCCAACTGGAGAAGGACTGCCAATTCTCCCCACAAACCTAGTATCACTTAAATTTGGTTGGTTGGTTTTTGTTTCCCAGCCTTTCTTTAGCCTGAAGGCACTTCTCAGAGATGCAGTCTGTCTTCCCAACAAACCAACAGAGTAAGTACATCAGATTTTTACACAGTGAGGAAGCAGAGGAGCTGGATCCAAACTTGGGTCCTCTGGGGGGTACCTGGGTGGTACAGTCGATTGAGCAACTGACTCAGGGTCATGGCCTCAGGGTCCTGAGATGGAGCCCCATGTCAACCCCCATATTGAGCCCTACGCTCGTTGTGGAGTCTGCTTCAGTTTCCCTCTCCCTCTGCACCTTCTGCTCATGTGCTCATTCTCTCTCTCCCTCTTTCTCAAATAAATAAATCTTAAAAAAAAAAAAACAACAACAACACTTGGTTCCTCTGACTCATTCCATTGGCCTTTCCCTTATTCTATGGCAACTTATGTACATAGATAATCTTCTGCATGCTCCTTCCTTGAGGGATCTTGCTTTCAAGTTTACTGAACACTGCCCAGTCTCAGGAGGCAATAAACCATGGTGATGAAGAGCGTGGTCTCTGAGGTTGGCTTCAGTTTCACCCCCAACCAGCTGAAGGTTCAGCACACAATTTAAAACTCCCAATGACTCAGTTTTCTCATCTGTCAAATAGTATTAATAATACGAACTTCCATAATGAGCAGAAAATGAGGTTAACGTATGGAACTATCTAACCTATCAGAGTGCAAGGCACATAGCATTCATTTAATACATGTCAACTATTTTTATTAGATATCTCAATTTATACATACAAGAAAATACTCTAGAACAAACTTACTCTTTCCTTCCGTGAAGGCATGAGAGAAGGGAGATCTACTTTAGATTAACAAGTTTTAGGAAAAGAAATATTTAAGAGTGTTTTACCAGGGTGGATCAGGTTGGGGAAAACACATCTTTAACTCTTTTGCAATTAGGTTTTCACATTGAAATGACAACATTTTCTTGAAGGAATCGCTAAAATGTCATGTGCGCGCACACACACACACACACTTAGATATTTACATGTTCATTCAAAAACGTTCTGTAGGTAACACAGGAATTCTGGCATTCTCTGTCATTTTGAGTGAGGCACATTCACACGTACTCTTCCTCAGGTACAGAGTTGTCACTGACTGAAGCTATGCCTTGTTTACCTTAAAACTTAATCTGTCCACCAAGACTGTCCAGCAAACAGCTGGTTGGAGGTTACTTTTAAATCACAGGAACAGCAGAGTTCTTCAGGTGGTATGATTCATGGTTGGTAATGAGAGCAGCTAAAACAATCTATTTTCATCGATTTCTTCCCCATCTTTTTTTTTTTTTAATTTAAATATTTTTATTTATTTATTTGTCAGAGAGAGAGAGAGAGAAAGAGAGTGATCGAGAGAGCTCAAGCAGGAGAGCAGCAGTAGAGGCAGAGGAAGGGGCAGGCTCCTCACTGAGCAAGGAACCTGATGCAGGACTCGATCCCAGGACCCTGGGATCATGGACCCAAGCCGAAGGCAGATGCTTAACATACTGAGCCATCCAGGCATCCCAATTTCTTCCCCATCTTAATATAAACCTCTTCATTACTCAATAGGCCCACTGAACTATCCTAAAAGCTTTACTACCTCAAATATTTTTGTGGAAAGGTTAGAAATAAAGAGACAGAAACAAATAAACAACTGAACTTGCAGATGGAACCTTTAATGGCCTCAGAGGCTAATTACCTACCAAAGATGCTTAGATACACAGGCAAAACCAATAAGGGGAAAATGTCTAAGAGGTTAGAGTTCTTCTCTTACCTCTCCCTTTTACCTGTTTAAAGTCTTCAGAGTGATGCTTCCAGAGAAAGTTCCTTCCCAGGAAGGGACTTCACACTATACCCAGTAAAATCTTGTCACATAGAGGTTTCAAAGAGGCACAAAGCATATTGACATATACAGCTGCCCTCTCTCCTATCACCCTATATTTTTATTATCATTTGCTACCAAAACTTTAAAAACATATTGGTGCCACATAGAATTAAAATCTGGGCTATAGATTTGGGGGGGGGGAGTTTAAATATTGGTTCTCTTGCTTATTAATTAACACTTTTCACCTTCCCCCAAATGAAAGAAAAAAATATCTCATCAAACTGTGCGAATCCAGGTCCCTCCTTTATATGCCTACAGTGTTAAAGGTTCACCTTGGAATTAGGCAACATGTGAACCTTTCAATGTAGGAGTTTCAGAGATGAAAAAAATGGGTTCCAAGGTACTGTTGTTCCCACTCTGTCTGAAATTACTATCTACAGGGAACAACATAACCTTCACCACAGTGGGATCCACATTTTTAAATGGAAGAAGAGTATCATAGAGCTAAGAGACAAATCCAAAGAAACAGGTTTGTTACTAGCTTTGGAAATAGATCCACTCAGATTTATGCAGTCAGAGGAAAGAAGCATAGGAAAGGAAAAGGTTTGAAGGCACCACCTCTGAATTAGACTTGGAAAAGTCTAGTGTAAGGAAGACACTTAAAGGAGGAGGCTCTCCAAAGCAATGTGTGACTCCCTATACATTTCTAGAGGAAAAAACCAAAGAAATCAGAAGTCAGCTTGGGCCATAGTTCCAAAGTTATTGCTGCTCTAGAGGACTCAGCAGGAATATGTAGGAGGTAAGAGGAGATTTACTCATCCTATTCTGAGATGTGAAAAGAACATATAGTTTATTTTTCTCACATGATTCTTCTTTAAATTGCCCACTTGGACTTACTAATTCACAATATTTTAATTTTGTTCTAGCTTGAGCAGTCTCCTTAAATTTAAGTATTGGGTCTATTCAAAGTTAACTCACTCATAGAGCTATTTATACAATCATTTTCTGGAGGATATAGTCTTTTTCATCACACATGCTCTTTCATACTTCTTCCTCTTCTCCCATTCTTTCCTGACATAATTCCTAGACTGACCATGGGTTTATGACAGTGAATAGAAGGAGCCTCAATCCATGAGTCAGATGCTTCAACTTCAGATGCTCTCGGGTCCCAGAAATAGAGAGGGAGGACCAGTTTGCTCCCGATGTGGGTAACCTGAAGTAAATTCATGAACCAATCAAAATAGATACCTCTTCGATAAAAATACCAGAAGGGACACTGACTATAAATAAACGATATAAGCATGACATTGCAGACCTGCTAAATATAACAGGTAACTACAGAAATTGGAATGTCCCACCTAGTCTTTTGGAAGAACCTGCAGGTGCCCTTCATTGGTGTCCATAGGCACAACCATTTCTCCTAGTCAAGGGTCAGGATCTTAAAAACCCACCACCTCATTCCCTAATTGCACAACTGTTTTTCCTGCCATAATTCCTAAGGGCCGAAGGAACGGGTTTTCCATTTTCTCTGTCCCATCTTGAGTTTGCTCTACCCTTCAGAATGCACTAAAACTCGCTGATTTAGTCTACCATTCTTGTTTCTTGATCTGTTGGAAGTTAATGGATTTAATTTACTAAGAGCTAAGACATTTAGAAAATCCTTTTTCCTCAACAATACCTGATTTTCAAGAACATTATTGTGCTAAAGTAGAGAAGTCAAGAAGTTAAGCTTTGAAATGCAAAGTTGATCAGTGAGCCCTTTGTTTAATGTAGTACCACATCTGTTCTTTTGCAAGGCAATGGACTCTTGACTCAGCAAGGCAAAGATTTAAATATATCCAAAAATTGTTCCTTTACAATTTTATGAATTAAATAGTGATAGTAAAAATTATAATCCAACTTGAAAAAATATAGCAAATATAAATAATAATACTTACAGCACTACAATTATATATTAAGAAGTATATTAATTAAAGCCAGGCTAGAAAATCAGATCTTTATATCAAGAGATCAAATCAAGACACTTTTGATAAGCTGCCCAAAGCTGCCAAAGAAATAGAGACTGGTAGTCTGGGAAAAGCCCTTCAATGAGTCATGGATCATCAAGCAGGATTTTAGGCTATGCTGGGATTTTTTTTTCCTACTAATTTTATTGTTATTGTTAGACTTAAATCAGAGACCATGAATAACCATTGTGGACCTATCTCAATTAATGCCCTAATCTCACTCCCTACTTTCAATCCCTAGCCTAAATCCTCATCACAAAAAGACGCTATTGCAAGGTCAACCTCTGAAGTAAATATAACACAGCAAAGGAAGACAGAATAGCAATCTGTATGACACTTGCACTCTAACCTAAAACTAGAATTTGAGGGGCCACCCTCATCATCCTTCTGATTTTCTACTCCATTCCAAAAATATTAAGGAGGCAGAATTTTCTGCCTGCTAAAACTTAAAAGTATCAGCACATGGAGAACCCATTACTTCTGGCTCTCTAAATATCTAGAAGATAACTTCCCATGCAGAATACAACTTTAAATCATGATGGTCTACCATGACAGAATCCTCTGTGATGGAGAGTAAAATCTGACAGGTTTGGGGGAAGAACAATTGTTCTCAAGAAAACCAAAGTGATATTAAAGAATTCACTGTATTAGCTACAAGTCACTGCCTACATCCAACCATCAGAGGAATGGAAATCCAAACTACAGAAAGGTGGAGGTTCAGATTCCCCATTTGAATGCATAGATGAACAAACATTTTCTGAATCCTTAAGTGATTTTTTTTTTTCCCGAACAGTGCTAAGGTCTCCTACTATATCCTATCCTATTCAAGACACCATTTTTCTAGCGTTTAGAATCTGGCATGTTTCCCAGTTACTAAAAATTCTAATGAAAAGAAGCAGTCACACAAACCCAACCTGACAAGCTTAAGATCTTTTGTTGGTTGCCTTCTATAATTGATATTACATGTATATTTAGAATAAATGGATGCTGTATCCCTGAGTTAGTCACTCATTCTACCATGTTTTACATTCTCTTGAATTGTGTGCAACTTTAGAAATTTCCAATCATCTTACTTTTAAATACCTCAGCCTACAATATAAAAGGACTTAGAGTTTATTTAAATGAAGACATTATACATAGCTCTGCCTGCACTCTTTCAAAATACTCAGTCAATTAATATAAGCTACCTTCCAGAGGATTTGCTTTAAGTCAGGTGGAAAGGAATATTACTTCAGAACTAAAGAAAGAAAAAAGAATATGGAATGCACAGCAAACCAAACATCTGAGAAAGCATTAAGACTGTTCAGTTTCCCATATTTTAGAGGTGGTGGTATGGTCTTTTTTTCTCCCCTTTAAAACAGTCTGGCAAAGATTGTATTCTGGGCACAACAAAAAGACCTCAAGGAGGTCTCTGAAGGGATATAATGTCTAAAATGTTTCAGTCCCTCCTATCAGACGCTTAGGAAGTCTCTCTGCAGCCTCCAAAATATTGCAGGCTCAATTACCCTCGGGGTGCAGTGAGTGGGCAGCACCATTAATCATTCCCTGGGCACTAAATGCCCTGAGAACAATCCTGAGTCCTGTAGCATTAAGGGTGTCCACGAACTGAATGGGTCTCTGACAGCTGGGCCATGCTGCCACCTGGAGGTCAGCAGAAAACACAGCTCCTCAGTCTTTTTCCTCCAGTTTGGAGGAGCTACCAGGGGTGGGCTGTGTTGAATATTCCCTCCTTCTTGAGCACTTAACTCTGTTCTTCCGCCTCCCAAAAATGTTGGGACTTTCCTCTTCATTGTTCACTTGCTTGTGGAGCAAGTGAGGCCAACTGCAGTGGGTGAAGGCCAGCAGTCCGACAGTCCTTGCCTTCCATGCTTTCCTCCTCCAAGCCCTCACTGACCTTGGAGCCCCATCTTTGGATGCACCTTTTCCCGTGTTCACATCCATCAACAGCAACATTGGGTGTCTCTTGTTCTGTTTTAGAGAAAAGACATCACACCCATGTTCTGTGTAAACAGGTAGAAAAAAAAAAATAGAGGGTTGTGGTCCAGTCATCATGAGTGTTCACACAGGGTGAGCACCAGATGTTGTGGGACAAGCAGAAGGGATCCCTAAAACAGTCCAGAATGTTAGGAAAGAATCCAGTGGGAGGAACTCTTCAGAGGCATCATGGAAAGAAGAAGGGCATGTTTTTGAAATCTGATAAGCCTATGGTCAAATCATATCTACAAATACAAATCATGATCTTTCCAATTTTTGTTTTCCTGACCTGGAAAGTTCTTTGTAATGACACCTATTGTATAATAGTATTATAAATGGTGTTTCAGAGGAGGTAGAAATGATATGTGTCAAAAAGCTTGGATAGTGTATTAGCTCAATACCAGAGAGTTGTTTTGTTTTAATAACAACAGCTCTGCCAGAGCAAGCTGGACTTCTCTGGGCAGAGACAGGGTCAAGGAAGGAAAATGCACACCAGGTCAGACAGTAGGAGAAGGGTGGCTTTAGGGAGATCCAAGTGGTATGTTCTCATTGGAAACATTTCTGTTTCACCCTTCTTTTCAGGTTTCTCTATATCTGTCTCTCCTCCTTTATCTTGTTCTTTATTGTTGTTATTCCACTATTGCCCCCACTCAACATTGAAAGGAAGGTGAAAATGCTACTTGTTGGGGCGCCTGGGTGGCTCGGTCAGTTAAGCATCTGCGTTTGGCTCAGGTCATGATCTCATGTCCTGGGATTGAGCCCTGTGTGGGGCTCCCTGCTTATCTGGGAGCCTGCTTCTCCCTCCCCTTCAACTCCTCCCCCTCCCTGTCTGTCCTTCTTCCTCCACCCCTCCACCACCCCCGCCTTTTTCTCTCTCTCAAATAAACAAAATTTGTTTCTAAAATAGTAAACAAATCTTTACTTTTCAGCTAATTCATGATAACAACATTGGTCTGGAGGTGAAGCACCTGGGAAAGCTTCTTTTTTTCCATCAGATTTCCTTTTAAGTACTCAGTAGAGAACCTGGTGAGTGGGTATTAACATTCTGATAAAATGCTAGCACTACTTTGTCCCTACAGAATGCACTAGTAAGTTTGAGTGAGCTGTAGTGACACCTCCTGGTAAGAGAAAGGAAACATCACTTGATAGAAAACTCCATGCCTTTACAATTTTATGATCAAAAGCAATACATGAAAACATCTTTTCCACATGCAGGGTTTTCCTAAGAAAAAAAAGTTTGCAAAGATGGATAGACACTCATATATACACATACTCAGGTTTCACTAACTTGCATTTTAAAAACAAGCTAAATCCAAAGAAGGAAAGATATGTTTTTATTTCAGGACCTCAAATAACTAATTTGACTTCTTAAAAAAAACTTTCATCTGCTTATTTGAGCATTACACGTACAGAACTCTATTCAACATTCTCTAAGGTTAAGAAGTAAGATGCTATGGAAGTTGCCTTATGTATTATTTTTAACCTGGTTCTTTGTGAAATGTTGATCTGATACTTCCTCTTGAATGCCTCAACTATCAACTCTTGAAACCTCACCCCAGCCCACCCTATATCCCAACAACACAGTTTCCACTTAGGCCATCCCTGGACTTAAACATCTTCAGGTGTAGAGTCCCCCAGTCCACCTTTCACTCCCCTCTTCTCTCTCAAACTCTCTCCTTCTCTCAAAATGCACTTGTGTTCTGACAAGTATATTTAAGACCCTATGTACCGGAGCCAAAATGATAAGTGTTAATCATTTAACTTTCTGTATCTCCTTAGTGACACACAGACCTTGCGAATACAAAGTTAGCCCTCCTAGAAATCTAATCCCTTGATTACAATAGTTAGAATCTCAGCCACCTAACCATCCATCCAGCCACCCACCCAATATTTAGTCACATACTACACGCAAGACCCTCTGCTAGATATTAGGGGAAACAAATGTAATCATGACAGACATTATGTTTGGTTCAGAGAATTTAAATTCTTGTGATCAAATAAAAGGGTAAGGATTAACAAGCAAAGAAAAAGCTAAAATTGTGATAAGGCCTATTATGGAAACAGTAAGTTGTAGAGACTGAAAAAAGAATAGCAGGAAGTGTCTTTTAGATAAGTAAAAGTCAGGGAAGGGCTCTCAGAGGAGGCAGCAGAAGCGGAGACCTGTAGTACAAGAAGCAATTATGGGGAGAGTCAGCTGAGCATGTTCCAGGCAGAGGGAACAGCATGTGCAAAGGCTCTCTGACAGAATGGGCTTGGTGTTTTCATGGAAATAGTAAGGAAAGAGAAATTGTCAAGAGCTGATGTTGATGCAGGTGATCATAAGGGTTTAATTCAAAGTGTAATGATAAGTCCTTGAATAGTTTTAAGGAAGAAAAGGAATAATCTAATTTAGGTCTTGACAAATAGGTAATACATAATAGTACTCACTATACCAGACACTCATTTAATCCTAATAACCCTATAAAATACGTATTAATATTCCCAGTTTTTATCAGTGGGAAAATGGAAGTAAAGAGAAGTCAAGTAACTTGCCCCACTCCACCCCACCCTGGTCTCACAGCCAGTAAGTAGCGGTGGTGGGATTTATAATCAGGCCACCCACCCATGGGGTCCATGCTTCAAACGCTATGCAATATAGCCTCTCATGTTATCAATTCTGCCAGAGCAAAAGTGGGAAGAACTGCTAGAAGCTAAGGCAATGACCCAGGCTGACATTATGGGGGCTCACTCTGGAAGGATAGTAGTAGAGATGGTAAAATTTAAATGGATTTGTGATATATTTTCGCTGTAAATTCTATAGGTCTTGGTGGATTGAATGTGGCTGGCAAGGGGAATGTGTCATAGGGACAGATGTTTTAAGAACAATTGAATCACATTGTAGAAATGACTTTTACTATTGTTTATTCACTGTACATTTTCTATGCTAACTTCCCATCAAGAAGTTTTCTCTTTCAAGCTAATATATTCAAAGGATTTGCTATGCAACACACATTTCATCTCAGTGCCCACTGGAACAACTTTTTAACATGGTTCACTAACTTTTCTGGTCTCTTCTATGTATATATAAAAAATTGTATGATGTACTATGTACAGTTTAAGATTGTTTTCTCTTACACTATATCACCCAGTTTTACCTTGTCAATAATTATTTTTTGAAAAAAATTAGTTTTAAATAATGCTTATCATCCTATTATAAAAATGTGCTATATTTTATTGTTTTAGTCTGTCTTTGGAAAGGTGTATTGTTGCTAATTTTTCACTGTTCTGGGTAACATACTTTATATTCAACTTTGACAGCAACCCTGATTATTTCCCAATGCTAAACAACTAAAAATGTAAGTTTTAGGTCTAACAGAATATTTTTATCCCCTAACAAATTACATTTACATATTTCTACCTTGTATTCCACTCAAGTATAACAGTTGAAATATCATCAGTGCTGTGGGAGAGAACCTGCAAGAAAGCAGATTATGTGGGAACAAATACTGGTAGGTGGATAAATTTGGCAGTCTATGTCTGTAAAAATTATTTTTTGATTGCCTCACTTATACCAGTGAATAGGAAGCAAGGCCTTCATCTGAGAGTAAAGGTGTAGACAGAGGTACTGAGTGTTTAAGGAAAGAAGACAAAGTATGATATAGTCCTCTAGAAGAGTGAATGGAATAAGCTAACACAGTAAAAGAATCTGATACCATTTACCATTAATGCATATGTACCTTATACACAGTAAGTCCTTATTCCATGTTTATTAATGAAAGTGTGTTTTTCCTAATTAAGGGGTAAATTTCCTGATAACCCTTCATTAGCAAGAAATCAAGCTGCCTTGACCATACTTATACTACACTATACATGACTAGTACATTTGTTGATTAAAAGTGTTCAAAACAAGAAAAGTATTTACTTCCACATGTAGCTTGAATCCAACATTTATTTTCTGTCTTTAGCTTTTGATAAAAAATTATTTCAATACTATATTTAGATTTTTCTAAACATTCTCATTCTTACAATATTGCTGTAACACACATACACGCATGCACGCAAACACACACACGCACTCTTACAGAAAAAGTCAGGTTCAAATCCAACTATAGGATTCCTTCAAACAGAAAATTTCTTTTAAGTAAATCTGTAGAAGCACCTATGGGTCAGTCAGTTGGGCCCCAAACTCTTGGTTTCTGCTCAGGTCATGATCTCAGGGTTGTGAGATCAAGCCCCCCTATCAGTTCTGCACTCAGTGAGAAGTCTGCTTGGGATTCTCTCTCTCCCTTTATCCACCACCCCCCTGCCACATGCAGCCTCCCCTCATAGATAATTAAGTAAGTCTTTAGACAAAGGTAGACATTTTGCCAATTTAGTAGAGAAAATAGGACATTTCGAGTACAGCATGAAGAAAATATCAAACAGTTAGTAAATTGGAAAATTCTTTAATAAGCTATGTCTTTCTAGGCAGAAATTTACAGCATATCTCTTGCTTCCTGATACTATGTACAAAATACATACTGAACAAAAATGTCCAGAATAAATTAAAAGAATTTACCTTGCATTTTTTATTTGGTTATTCTACCGTTAGGCACATATAAACATGACATAAAGAAAGGAAAGGCCAAATTCTGACCTAATACCACAGTATTACAATTGCAGTTACATTCTCTCACTATTCCTAGAGAAACTTCAATATCCATTAGAAATAATATAGGAATAAAATGGGATTTCAATTCAGATCTTTAGAAGAAGCTATTCTTAAAAATTAATTCACTTGATAAATGTTCAAGTTTCTTCCTCACTTTTTTCTATGTGATCATTTATCCTACGTGCTTTGGATGGATGTTACCAAATCTCTGAGTTCAAATTCATAGCCCCAAGAGTTATTCATACCTGAAAAAGCTGGTGAGGAATACTTAACTGGTCTCCAAATCTCTTAGGGATAATTTGAAGACAAATTCTCTACTCAAATATTATTAATTACATATTTAGCACCTTAGGTAGCTTATTTCTGAGAGGTTTTTGAGATCAAAAGGGATACAAAAAAAGTGACGAGAATCAAAGCTAAAACATCAATTTGAATTGGGCTGCACAATGAGAATTTACTCCAGCACTTTGTTGCAATGTAATCTATAAATAACCCTCTGAGGTTCACTTGCCAATTAGGAATCATCACATGGCATGCACCTTAGATGACAGTAGCTAATTTGCATGTCTGTGAAATATTAATTTGATGAAAATTTTAAAGCTTTATGCACTATTTATATAATTGGAACCACACTAAATGTACCAGTACATGGATTTTCATTGTATCCAATGTGCTTCTTAAAAAGCTACGTTTAAATGATCAGTATTTATCATTGTCTACTTGAGAGTTTGCTTCAGTTCACAACATATCTGTGTTTTAGACTTTAAATTATTTTTAACATTAGCCATAATTGAGATGTCTGGGGGAAAATGGTGTCTATGTGGGAGACAGAGAAGATGAGAATCAGATTTATACCCAGAGATAGCTGGTCAGATTTGGAAGTTTAATTCAGAGTCTGTGGCCTTAGCCATAAACATGTCACCCTGGGTCAATAATTTAGTTCTAATTTTTTTCAAGTTTTTACTTATTTTTTTTCCCTCTCCCTGAGTTTTTCAACAGCCAAAAAGAACAGTTTTGTGGGTGGTCCCTTCTAAAAGCTTAAAATGGTTGTTGATTCAAGTACAAAGGGAAACAACCAGTGGGTGCTTACATTTAACTACTGTATTTAAGTACAGTACTTAGAAAAAATATTGTATTTACATATCCAGAAATTTCATAAGCTGATAGCCTGGTGGAGTGAGCTTGCCACCAGAATTGCCACACCTGTCAGTCAGGTCCAGCCACTGGCTGATTAGGTAGCAAGCAGAAAAGCCAATTAAAGACAGAAGAGGGGAAGAGAGAAAGAGAATAGAAATGTCGGAAAATCTCCACCACCAAAGAATCACAATGATCTTTCCAACACTTATTTTTATTCTCACATCTTCAGACTATTTGGAGTTTATTATACCCAGAAGGGAATTCTTTCTAATGAAAAGATTTGGTTACTTTGCTTTACCGGTAGGTACTATTAATAATGTTTTTCCAGAAAGTGGAAGCTGAGCATCATTAAAGATAAGGTCTGGGTTTTTAATTTAATGCAACAGATGTGCAAATATATGTTGACTCGTTATTAGCTAATTTGTTATGTGTTTATGGCTTCTCTTTCTTGCCAAACTATAAGTATCTTTAGATTAGAAGTCATGCCTAAGTTTGGCTAGGGTCCTCAGCCTTTGCTTAATAACTATTTTCAGATTTGACTCTACTTCTAAACACTTACTCCTATTCATTTTGATGGTCTCCCCACACAATAAAAAAAATAGACATTTCGACAAAAAAATAAGTAGAATACGATAAAGTTACTGAGAAACATAATATACACACACATACATTCCACAGAGCTTTATATGATCAATAAATTAGACTTGGATTGGCTCTGAGTCTTCTAGAGGCCAAAGTAAAAGAGAAAATATAATCAGTTAAGAAATACACATTATTCCTGAGATTAAACATAATAATTTATCATAAATAAGCTACATATAAAAAGTATACACAATCAATTTGCATTAGTCTATATCTTCACTTCAAAAATGTCTATATTTTCATCGATCAATTATGTTAATCTTTATTTTAAAGAAAATCTAAACAAATATTGGCTATTAAGGATATCTTATTCAATACTTTTTCTTCATATTAGTTTATGGGAAGGAAAATTAAATTTACAATTTAAATGCACTTATTTGAATCACTTAACCAATTTGTTTATGGTCGCATCTAGTTATGAAACTTGAGTTGCAAGCTTCATCTCCCTTCTTAAATATTTAATAAGTTCTAAACTTGTAAGAGGAAACTGAACTTTTTAAATAAAATGCCTCCAAAAGAAACATTGACAATTTTCATTTTTACATAAATAGAACAGCATTCCCTCCCCTCCAGCCTTCCACACACACCCCATACCTGGCATACCTAAAGAAAACAGTGGGTAGTTTTCATTACTTAATACAAAGGAAAATTAATGGAATTAAAGTCAACATTCAAATGTAACAAACCAAAGAACTATGATACTGTATTACTTTGCCTTATGATATGTGAAGATAATGCCTAAATTATCAAATGTATATTATGTGCCACGCAGCTTGGACTTTTAAAGGTCAAAGAAGTATTCCTCAATGAATTTATTCAATGAAACCTGCCCTTCTCTTCCTGTGATAAGCTCTGACTCTTCCCAGGTTTAATAAAAGTTGTTCTCCCTTTCTTCACTCTCCCCCCCGCCAATCTCTACGTTTCCAAAGGAAGTCCCTTACAATGTTGAAGATATTTACACATAAATATATGACATAGGATAAAAATAACAAAAGATTCAGAGTCAACAGAGTATTACTTTAAAAGGAAATTAATTGTGAAGAAGAAAAGAGGAACAACATAAACTCAGAAAGAGTCTGAATGGTAGTATATAGTACAAATAATTCTCTATTTGGGGGTCCTGAGAAATTTCAGCAAGTGGTTGTGGAGTAATGAATGTTTGTAATTCATTAGCTACTATTTTAAAATGCAAAGCACACCATGACATCAATGATGTTCTTTTTAATCTCAACAAACAGGCTATTACAATTAAAGCACTCTCAAAAAGACAGTATATTTAAATATAGATTTTGGTAAGACTTCAATATGTTAATAACAATGATTCAATAACATTTCATAATTCTATAGAAAGAAAATGTGTTATAAGATTGGTTTAAAAATATGTTTATATACACCACCCTTCTGTGAGTGTTTAGTAACAGCTAGCATTTCTATCCTGAAAATGTCTTTTCCTCAGTACCCTTGAGTAAGGTTTCAGATCTTTAAGAAAATAATCACTGTTTACTTAAAAAAAATAAATTTTTTCCAAGTAGAGAAAATAATAGCATTTTAAAGTGCTTGATTTTCTTTTCTCACTTTCCATCCTCCTTCAGCTCCTAGACAACAAAACAATGGTTCTTTCTTCATGTGGAAGAGTAAACTCAATAAACACAAATGACTAGGGGGCCTCACAGCAGTGAAATTATGGCTTCACAAGGACTTTTTTTTCTTTTTGAAGAAACACTTTTAAAAGGACCTTTTCCAACATACTTTAAAGTCATGCATGTTTCAATGATATAATTAAATTGGCAACACTAAACATTGCTGACTGATAAATGAGGCCAAAATAATTAAGTTCTGTTTTTTGTACAATCAAGATTTAGAGCAGCAATCAATCTGGGTAAGAATTTGGAGTCAGGAGATTTCAGAAGATGAACAAGCAACTAGATAAAACTGGTCATGTGAGAAGGTGATTAAATGAGTATACAGTTTATACATAGCTGTGGATACCTTCCATGTCTTAATCTTCATTAGAACCTGGTTGATTCATTGTTCGTGTGGTTTCATACTAAACTGGACATGGTATGCGAGTAGACAAACAAAAGAACAGCTTAAAGATAATCCTATGCACTCATTGAGCACTATTGATCTTGAAAATGTAAAAATATTAATAGATTGAAAATACAAAAGTTTTTTTTCAAAGCAAAAAAAAAGAGGCTCAAATAATGCAATGGAAAAGATTAAGGAATATTAAGAGTGGTAAAGGGCATGAGGGAGAGAAAGAGAGAACACAATATACTTTCCACATGTGTATTTATGGAACTGTGTATGTTGGATGCCTACTCCAGTTTCCATTTTTATTTATCTTCTACCTCTCCCTTCCTTCCTTAGGATAAGTCACACAGTTTTCCATATCCTATTAACAGCACCCCACTCCACATGGTCTTCCCTGTGGAATCAGACTGTGGTCAGAAAGAGGTGCTGCTATTATTTCTCCTGGAGGCTGGAACTCCAGGCTTCAGCAGATTGATGCACTTAGCAGGTCCATCAGGCAAGTCAGAGCAAAATATAAACAGGGCAGTCGGGTGTGTTAGTAGCTACTGGGATTTACAACCAGCTACAAACATATATACATATATGTATACGTATATATATGCACATACACATACATATATGTTATTTATATAAATTTTAAAAATCCCTCTTGTCAGAAGCTTACTCTGATTAGTAGCCATGGACCTTAGAGAAAGAAGGAATATCCTTTTCAGGAAAATGCACCTCCTTTGTAGTGGGCTAAGGAAGAGACATCATGAACAGGTGATATCGCTGTAATTTAGAAAAACGGGAAAACTCAAGAGTGTCCTACTCGCCAACAAAATGAACAAGCACCAGCTGTGTTTTGGCATCTCCAACTATGGATAACCGTCTCTCTTTGACTCCAGGTGCACATGTCTGCCTCCATGAATGTTAGCATGCGGCTAGGATGGGAGAGCAATGAATGTGTACACGAGTGCTTGCTCGTTTGTAGAGTGGAAATTGCACTTTGTTTTTAAAAACGGATTCCACCCCCCCCCCCGGAACTCTGCAATTCAACTCGCTGAAAGCACAAATAGAATAAATACACATGCCAAAACAGAGGGGGAGGGGGCGAAAAAATAAACCCCACCCAGGAACCTTCTTTTAAGAAACAGGTGCTAGCTAGCAAGAGAAAGCAGCCAGTTGCCAATAACAATTAAAACTCCATCTTCCTGACTCTGAAAACAATTTCTATGGGGAAACAGGCGCCCTGTTTCCTAGGGTTTAATTCACTAGGTTGTCTCTGTGAATTAGAGTCAGATCTAAGTTTCACACTCAGGAGCGGTTTTCGCTGTCGACTACTACTGCCCTCCCAGCTCAGAGAAGTCCGTTTCCAAACTGGGTAAGCCCTTTTCTCCGAGCAGCCTTGACCTCACTCCTCCAAGTCGTCACTTTTATTTATGGCCCCGTGAGCAGTGTCTGTGTCGCTCAGCCCGTCCCCAAGAACAGTCACCGCGAACAATGAGCCAGAGGAGGGACCCACCCAGCGAACGCCTGCTCTCCGGCCGCGCGCAAGCCCGCTAGCGCGGGACGCTCCTGGCTTCGGGGCTCCCGGTGCCCCATCCTTTCCCCTCCAGAACCCAAGAAAAACAGGAAGGTAGGTCGTTCCCGACACCTAGACTCTCGTAATCACTCGTAAGCCCCGTTCCCAGAACCCACCAATTAAAGCTGCCGTATCTCAAAAGAAAATCTGAAGAGCGGGCGGCGTGGCGGTCCCGCCGGCTGCCCACCCGGAGGTAACTAGCCCAGTTGGGGGCTTTGGCACTCACTTATGCCCGAGTCCGCGGCTTACTGAAATCCCGAAGGATTTGGGGTGGGGGCAAGAGGTGGGGCCAGGAGCCATAAAGTGGCTTCCGTCCCCTCCCCCCGGCCTGGCACGGCTCCGGGATCGGGCAAGACACAAAAGACGGGTAGTAGCAGTGCCACCAACTCTTCCGCCGCCTCCATCTGCGCTGCGCCGGCGAACGCCGCGGCGGGGCCTCGGGGCCGGGTCCCCGCGCCGCCCGGGGCACGCCCGGAGCCTGGGAGCATCCCTGGACGCCGCCGGAGCTTCCTGGTGCGCTCTGCGCGCAGCCCCCCAGCAGGAGCTTTTAGCTCCACAGATAAAGAGGAGAAATGGAGAGAAAAGGCAAGACTTACTTGGGGACCGAAGGCTCAGCCGGACTCCCGCTTCGGACTCGGCAGGTGTCTGGCACCGCGGGCCCAGGCGGAAGGCGCTGGCGCAGCTCCGAGCTGAGCTCCACTTGAGCGAGGACGGAAACTCCCCTTGCTACCCGGCCCCGCGCCGCGCTCCTCGCTGTCACGGCACCGAGCGACGCAGGCACGCTCCCCACTGCCGCCTCTGTCCTGGTGGGTCTCTCTGCCCTCCTCTCCCGGTTCGGTTGCTCCCCCACAGACCACACCCTGTCACCTCAGCAGCCCTCCACTCCTTCCTCTTTGACACTTCCACCGGTTACTCCTCCGTCTGCGTCCTCCCACCCCCCTCAGCCCACGTGCTTCTGCCGCTCCCTCGGCTCTAAACTTCCCCTGCCAAAGCCCCCACCTCTGCTCTGAAAACCTAAGGTCTCCCAGCTGAGGAAAGGTCCTGGGGCAGCATACAGCTGACTGACCTTTAGGTCATCACCACATCCACCACACTCCCCACCTCCCCGACGCCACCCCCCCCCGCCAGCCACTTAAGTAGGCAGAACCCATTATGTTGATCTTGTTAATGCGATGGCTTAGGTATTGTGTATTATATGTATAAGGATGTTATTTTTAATATGTCATCTGTCACTTTTAATACAGTTTATTCCTGAGTGTCATTTAGTAATCATCTAGCAGCTTATTCATTGACGTTTGGGACTGGACTATCAGCCAGCTTTCTGCATAAGGCAAAAAGGCTCAGCAAAATTCCAGAAAACCGTCTTTTGCCCAGTCCAATTTTTTAAATGCCATTTTCTACTGAGAGCCCGTCTCTCTTTTTTTCTGCTGTTGGTATAGAAATATTCTGATACTCACTTTTCTCTGTTCCTGCAGACAAAATTAGAGATTCCTTCCTAAGGGCCCCATCAGCGCTCTGTTCATAATTTCCATGATCATTCTTTCCACCCATGTGGTATTCTCTCTCCGTGTGACTGCCTTTACTACTGACCCATAAGTTTCTCCAGGCAGAAGTTTGTCATGCTCTAACTTTATCAAGCGGCTTCTAATGTAATCCCTGGTACATACTATATGCTCAAAAAACTGTTCGAGGAATGAATGCCCTTTAAATATGATGCAAAGGTTGGTGGTTTTATATCCTATTTAAAGAAATGAAGCCTTCAATGACGGGCTTGTCTGCAGCTCGACTAATAGGTCATGTTGAAAACTAAAACCTTTTTACATTTGGCTGGGTAATTTCTCATACATTCTTTAATGTAATCCTTAAAACAAGTCTTCTTTGTAGGTGTTACAGACTTTTTCTAACTTGGTGAATGCCACGAAGTTCAAAGCTCCTAAGCATCAGAACTGGGCTCCGCGTTTCTCCAGACTAGCACAAGCTGTGTGAGGTTGGCACTTTTTTTTTAAATTTTATTTATTTATTTGACAGACAGAGATCACAAGCAGGCAGAGAGGCAGGCAGAGAGAGAGAGAGGAGGAAGCAGGCTCCTCACCAAGCAGAGAGCCTGACGTGGGGCTCGATCCCAGAACCCTGGGACCATGACCTGAGCCGAAGGCAGAGGCTTCAACCCACTGAGCCACCCAGGCGCCCCCCCCCTTTTTTTTAAATTTTATTTATTTATTTGACAGATAGAGATCACAAGTAGGCAGAGAGGCAGGCAGAGAGAGAGGAGGGAGGTTGGCATTCTTATCACACTTTCATCCTGCCCTGACTGCCCAGTGCCAGATGCTAAGCTACCTACTAGCTCCATGGAAGAGCCTGCGCAACCAGCCTTTTCCAAAGTAGTATTTTTCCCTTCCATTGTTCTCTCTTGTTAACTCTTGAGGCTCTTAAGTCAGAGCTCTAAAAACAAACAGCAAAAACAAAAACTTCCCTAAACTCAGACCTCTTATAAGCACTTGTCTTAATTCTTAAACTTATAAAAAAAAAAAAAAGGTTGCTTTGTTTTGTTTTTTCATATATCTTGCTTGAGCTATCCTGTGTCCTACACAGGGATTTATTTCTTTGATACCTTCTTTGAAATAAAGAGAAGCTAACATTAAGTTAGAAACATCATCTAACAGCCAGCCATTACTCTGAGCCCTTTGCACATATATTAGCTTATTTAATCCCCAACAACCTTAAAAAGTAGAGATTATTTTATACATGGGAAATAGGCACAGAGTTGGGGTCACATAGCCAGTAATTAGTGTGGAACAGGGGTTGGATTCCCGACAGTCTGCCCCAGGAGCGGCTCTCTCTCCACCTTCAGTGATTCCTTGTACCTAAGAGATGTTAACAAATACTTCTAAATAATTTATACTTACTCCTCTAGTTTTAATAACAGAAAAAAGCTTAATAGCAGACAAGAGAGACCATAAGTTATGAAATGGGCAGACTTCAGGTTATCAAGGATATATGATTGGCCCCAACACCGTGAGAACTGCTTTCTTCGGTGGGATTATGGACTCTACCTCTGACATATATTTGAAATATGAGAGGAATACAGTCCAGGTTCATGACTTCAGGTGTGTGTATGAGATGACCAAGACTTCAAGGCTGAATTCCAGATCTTTCCTCACAATCAGTGAAGGACATCCCTGGCTAAACTGACTCCTGGCTAAGCCCACCCAAGCCAGTGTGTGTTCTTCGGGGATCCTGCTCTGTGTAAGTCACCTCCTCAGTCCTTGTGGCAGGCTGAATAATGGCTCCCAAAAGACATTCATGTCTTAATCCCTGAATCCTGCCAGTTGTTCCTTATGTGGCAAAAATATGGACTTTGCTGATGTGATTAATTAAGGATCTTTAGGTGGAGAGATCATCCTCATCCTAAATATAATCATGTAATCATGTAACCATGTTGGTATAAGAAGCAGCAGGAGATTTGACTATCAGACGAGAGGGCAACATGATCAGAAAGCCAAAGACGGGAGGGATGCAGCCACAAGGCAGGGAATGCTAGAAGCTGGAGGAGGCAAGGAAGGGTTTCTCTCCAAGAGCCTCCTGAGACAGCATGGTCCTCCTTACATGTTGATTTTTGGACTTTGGGTCTCCAGAAATGTAGGGAAATAAATGTATGTTGTTTTAAACCACCAAGTTTGTGGCAGTTTGTTATAGCAGCTGAAGGAAACTACTACAGTCCCCAAATCTAGAAGATGACTTTCTATACCTAGGGTTGAAATAGATGTCCCAAGCAGTTGGTCAGTCCTCTCTTCTATGGATGACAGAGCCAATCAATTGAGAGAGAAGGAGGAGGCATTTGATCCCCAGCATCATACGGTGTAAAATCTCTGCAATTTAGACTTTTTCATTGCCTCCAGTTAATAAATATGTAAAATAACCGGGATACACTTAATACAACTTAAAGTAAACTTGAAATTCATATTTGTTTTCCACTATTTGACCACACTACCTAAAGTATATGATGGTTTAATATTAAAATATATATGCTATAATTATGTAATGAATAGTAAAAACATATCTTCATTGAGTTAGAAGTGTTAATTTGTGGCCACCTGGGTGGCTCAGTGGGTTAAGCCTCTGCCTTGGCTCAGGTTGTAATATTAGGGTCCTGGGATCCAGCCCCGCATCAGGCTCTCTGCACAGCAGGGAGCCTGCTTCCCCCTCTCTCTCTGACTACTTCTCTGCCTACTTGTGATCTCTCTCTTTAAAGAAAAAAAAAAAGTGTTATTTTGTAAAATGAAAAAATATATAAACACTCTATAAACTTTCTAACACTTTTTGGAACTTTTCTCACATTTTGCTATATTTGAAATCTCTGAACAAAGAAACAAACCAAAAAATGTGGCCTAGAATTTTTTCATCTCTGAGAGGTCCTGGTAACTGAAATTAAGAATTTTGATAAATTTACTAAAAAGAAAATTTTTTTTTTTGCTTTTTTAACTAGATCTACCAGATAAAATACAGGACACCCAATTATACTTGAATTACAGATAAACAACTAGTAATTTTTTGGCATAAGTCCACATGTCATACAATTTTTGAGTCCACAAATCATCTCTATTTTTTTTAAAGATTTTATTTATTTATTTGTCAGAGAGAGAGAGGGAGAGAGAGTGAGCACAGGCAGACAGAATGGCAGGCAGAGGCAGAGGGAGAAGCAGTTTCCCTGACGAGCAAGGAGCCCGATGTGGGACTTGATCCCAGGACGCTGGGATCGTGACCTGAGCCGAAGGCAGCTGCTTAACCAACTGAGCCACCCAGGCGTCCCAAATCATCTCTATTTTGAAAGCTGCTGTTAACCATGCCTTATTTGGGATTTGGAAATGTGCTTATACTAAAAAGTTTTTTATTGTTTATCCAAAATTCAGATTTAACTGGGCGCTCTGTATTTTTATTTGCCCAATCTGACAATCCTGTTGTGTGTTTTCCTATTCTTCTCCCTTTCCTAGAATCTCCACCTTTCTCTCTCAGTTTTCATTGGGACTAACTAATTTATGTTCACTTGAAGCAAGGCTAAAACAAAATTTAACCCCTCACTGCTGGCCTAAGTTCTGAAGCCTTGTTCCACATAGAAGAAGTGGGAGAATGATGTGAGTCTCCTTTTCTTTCTTGTTTTAAATATGTATGTATTTATTTATTTATTTGACAGAGAGAGACAGAGAGGGAACACAAGCAGAGGGAGAGGGAGAAGCAGGCTTCCCGCCAAGCAGGGAGCCCAATGCGGGGCTCAATCCCAGAACCCCAGGATCATGACCTGAGGCGAAGGCAGACGCTCAACAACTAAGCCACCCAGCCATCCCGGATGTGAGTCTTCTAAGATTTGGCCATCCAGTTAAGATCTAATCCACCATTAGGGAATTTCCCATTAGGTGACAGAGTGTTAGGCATGCTCCTATTTATCATACAGATGGTAGATTGGATTAAAATGAAGACTTGTTTTTTTTCCTTTTGAACTACTTTCCATCACTCACGGACCTTTGGATTTAGTACAATAATTCTGACCAGAAGTAAGCAATTATTCTTTGCTCTTTTTCCATCCTTTCCCCTATGATTTCTGGCAGCAAGATGTATAGTAGGTGGGGTGGGGGAAGAAAAGATCATTTGTGTGGTCTGTATTAGAAACTTGAGCAGGACACATAAAGCAAGTCAGGTAAATCACTAAGTTATTTGCAACTTAGTTTCTTCTTCTGAAGAAATAGAACACAGCTCTGCATTCTGCACACCTTGTATCCCACTTGTGTCTTTTTTGGGCATAAAACATTTTCCATTTTGAATTAAAATTACTTGGAGACATAAGAGTCAGATTTGGATTAGAAAGCAAAAGTATTCTAGTTGAGTGAACTTGGCAGGTTTTTACTCCCTTTTAAAGATTCTCAAGTGAAAACAGAGGGATAGCTAACAATAATCACCACATAAAGTTGTTATAAAATTAAATGAGAAAATATCTGTAAAATATTTCACATAGGACCTCATATAGTTTAATCAATCAATAAATGGTAACTCTTTTTTTGGCCTTACCTGATACTATCAATCTGTACAATGCTTTACTCCCCAGATATGTCTAATGTGCACATATTAAGTGTTCAAAGCATATTAGCTAAATCAATGGACAAATGGGTATAAGGTAATTTATGTGAAAGTGCTATGAAATTGATAAAGTGCTATAGGATTTTTAAGAGGTTAGATCTAATAGTAATAATTAATAAGTAATAACAGGTAACACAGTGGGTCTTTGATTCTGGCGCAGCTTTGAGAACAGCTCTGCAAGAAATGTTTGATGCCTAACCTTTTTTATCAAAAAATTCAACTGGGAGAGATACTGTCTACAGAAAAGCAACATCTACTGATCAGTGGAAAATGTTTCATTCTTCTGCTTTGCTCAATAAAAATTCACTACCTTCCTTCAAAGACTTTTTACTGTATTTCTTTTATTGTACCTATATTAAATTAGTTTTATTTAAATGTGATGGAGACCTCCCTTTTACCCCACAAAAGCAATTTTTTATTTGTCTCTTCCTAGCAGAGTGGAGTTCAGCAGGCCACAGCCAATGTGGTAACCCCACAGTTATGAGGGATATAAGTTCCAAATTCCCAGAACTGCCTCTTGACTGATGATGGCTGTTAGGACTCCAGTAATCACTTGTCTCTATGCTAGAGATAGAGGGGGAAGGTTAAAGGGTAGAAGGGTAGAAAGTGAGCCCCCACTTCTGACTCAACCTTCTGGAAACAGCCTTTCCAAAGCTCTCTGCAATGAATTTCACCTACTCTGGGTGCAAGGAGAAGCTGGGAAATGTCACTGTTAGCAGGACACACTGCTGCTTGAATACAATTAGGGTTCTGTTACTCAGGAGAAAGAAGAGAATGGATATTAGGCAAATAACGAGCAGTGTTTGCTGTTGACCTCTCTATTTTTCCCTTTCATCTTCATCTTTTAAATCTTCCTTTTGTTACCCCATTGGCGACTCCTTAAACATTCTATAACCTGAGTAATTTCCTCTCCTATTTCTGTGTGCCTTTTTCACTATTTCAGAAATCCACTACTTTGTCTTTTATGTTATCTATACAGTCTTTTTCCTATTTTTATATTGGTTACTTACCCTAAAGTTCTTCATTTATTTCATTTTTATTCAATTCTCAGCCTCTCATACCATCCACTATTTTCTCTGATTATTGCCCAACTCAGCTCTTTAATTCCACAGTCATTGACTTTATACATTTTTCCACGTTTAATCCAGATGCTTTCAGGGCCTTTGGTCCTTTGTAATCTAGAAAACATTAGCTGGTGATATGATATCTGGTATTTGCTTTGGAATAATTCAACATTAGGAGGGAGAAAAAAGTCTGTGATGTACAAATGAAACAAGATTAACCATCTGTTAAGATTATTGAAACTGGGTGATGGATATGTGGAGATTCATTACATCATTACTTCTAATCTTGTAGATGTTTTAAAATGTATATAATAGAAAGTAAAGAAAGAAATGATTGTGGGGCACCTGGGTGGCTCAGTCAGTTAAGCATGTGCCTTCGGCTCAGGTCATGATCCCAGGGTCCTAGGATCAAACCCTGTATTGGGCTCTCTGCTCAGTGAGAGCCTGCTTCTCCCTCTGCCTGCTGCTCTCCCTGCTTGTGTTTTTTTCTCTCTCTCTGACAAATAACTAAATTTTTAAAAAATCTATCACAAGGAAACTATCTGAAAGATATTAAAAATAATGTTATTTAAAACAGGGAAAAACTGAAATGCCATAATACAAGTAATAATTTTAAAAAATTAGAGGTGCCGGGGTGGCTCAGTCCATTAGGCATGTGCCTTCAGCTCAGGTCATGATCCCAGGGTTCTGGGATCGAGTCCCACGTGGGGCACCCTGTTCAGCAGGAAGCCTGCTTCTCCCTCTGCCTGCTACTCCCCCCTGCTCATGCAGTATCTCTCCTTCTCTCTCTCTCTGTCAAATAAATAAATCTTTTGAAAAAGAAAGAAATGATCCCTTGAATCTCTATTTTTCATACTTTCCAAGTATAAAGTCCTCCCCAAAAATTTTTCAGAAAACTTTGGGAGGCTCACATTGTGTTAGTCCCCTCTACTTCTGGGATTTTCTCTTACATTGGTGTCTATCTCTATCCACATCTTCTCATATATAACTGTATTTTCCCCAAATTACAAACACACATACACATCCCTTTCTCACAAAGTCATTTTATGAAGTGCTATAGGCCCATATGCAGGTTTACATATTTCATAGCTGTATAAAAAATACCTTTCTCTTCATTCCTTAGAGCTACATGTGGTCTTTTAACTTCATTTCTTTGAGATATGAACAGAGGTTTTGTGCAGTTTTCTGTTCCTCCAGTCTTCTGTTTTTTTCCTCTGCTAATTGATATACACCTGATTTTCAGAATCTGACCAGCCATCCTGGGCCACAAAGGCAAAGCCATTAGATGGCAGAGTTACAGGATAGAAAAGGCCTGGGTCCTAGAACACTAGAGACTGTCATGTCAGCTCTGGGCTGTCTTCCTTTGGTTTTGTTTATGAAAGCAAGAGGAATAAACATCTATCTTATTTAAGCCACTGTTATGTTATGTGTTCTTTTTCTATCATGCTGCCAAACCTAATCCTACTTGATATAGTTACCAAGGAATTTTCCTTTTTCTGAACAAGTGCATTTCTGGGCCTAAGAGAAATTCTACTGCCAGATAGTAATAACTTTTTTTTACCTTATTTATACCTAATTCCTATATCCATTTCCAGGTCCAGTGATAGACATATTTCTCTTCTTGACTTGTTATTGTCTAAACAAATATAATAAATAAAAATGTATTGCAATGGTAATTTTTAAGTGGTTTAAATATGAAATTAAAAGAATATGTTGACTCTTTGAGTTATCTATTGTTAACAAATCACTCCAAAGCATAGTAGCTGAAAATAGCAATGTTTTATTATTTCTCACAATTGTGTGGTTTACTAGGATCAATTGGATGTTTCTTCTGTTCCACACAGTATAGCTGAGGTCCCTCGGGTGGCTACAGCTAGAAGATCTGTTGTGGCTGGAACATTCATCATGGCCTCTTACCCCTGGTGCCTGCCTCCATCTGGCCTTTCATGACCTCATAGCCTAGCCGAAGCATTTTTACAGCATGATGGCTGACATCCAAAAAGGGAGATTCTGAGAGGACAAGCCCCCATGTGTAAGTACATTTTTAGCTTCTCCTTACCTATTGCTTGCTAATTACCACTTCGACCTAACCTGCAGATGAGAAAATTGAGCACAAAGAGTTTTAGTAATTTATCCAGAGTTATGGATTTAGTCAGTGGCAGAGTCAGGATTTAAAACTAGTTATGCTGACTCCACACCTTGAGAATGAAATTATGGCTGGGGCTGTGGAGTTTAGAACTTGATTATTGTCTATTTTACATGTGTAAGGTTTGGCTCTCCAGTTATTTCCAATTAGAAAAACTAAAAACAACATATTATGCAGTTTTTCAGGGTAAAATCACGGGTGTGTTTTGAAATTTATAAAACATTGTACAAAGGTTAAAAATGTGAGAGCTGCCTTATCTTAGCGTATCCTCCACAGTGCTAGCTGAGAGTTGCTGTGTCACACGTCATCTGCACACAGTGTGATTCAATGCAGTGTCCTCTGGAGCAAGGCTAGAGCCTGGCTATTTCTGGAGGGATGGTGGGAGGAGGCCTGTGTCTTCCTCATGTCAGTTGAATCTCTAGGCATCACTGTGCCTCCCTCAGAGTTGAGACCCACTCTTGCAACAAAGGCAAGAGATATACAGAGACACTTAGGTTGCTGGTTGAGTTTGCATGAAATCGTCACCATATGTCAAAGTCCACAAGGGAAGTCCAAAGGGAACACATGGGGGACCTTTAGCCTTTTTAGTGATGTCCACTTCAGTTCACATGCCAAGGATGCAGTGAATTGAAATCAATTGTTTTAGATCCTACATAGACCCCAACATGCATTGCAATGTAATTTATTTTGCAGGAATATCGCAAAAGGCTTCACAGTAATTATGTTCAATGTAGGAAAACACAAGTTCTGAATGTGAAAATTTGTTATGTAGCTTGCATTTAGAAAAGAGGTGGTTAAGGTTAAGGCAGTTTGCAAAAACTAGGGAAATAGAACATTCAAATAATAGGACTCTGAGAGTCTGAGAGTCTTGTTTAATTAAAGGAGTGATGGGGGAAATTTTAAAAGAGCTTAAAACTGAGACGGGATTCCTGTAGGGAATCAGGTTCCTATTGTTGTTTGGTGTGAAACCAACTAACTACACTTAATTAAATTAAGTGTGCTAATTACATTAACATATTTAATATCTACCTTTGTTTCTTGTGTACCACTTGGGTTGTCTGAGCAAAGTGGCATGCCCTCAGTTGTCTGTCTCTCTCCTCCTCTGCCATCTCCTACTCTCCTTCATGCTTGTGCTACTCCAGCCATATTGACATCCTTGCTGTTGTTCACACACACCAGACCCACTCTTTCCTGTGCCTGGAACATCTTTCCTTCAGCTGTATGCATGGAAACTCTTTTACCTCTTTCAAATCTTTGCTTAAATTTCATCTTCTCCATAAGGCCCTATTTAAAAATGCACCCCATCACCAATCTCAGTATGTCCCAATCTCCTTTATCTACTCTGCTCCTTTTTAGGTCAAAATCACCATCTAATAGCATGGTTTACTTTCCGCTTTATTGCCTAGCTCCATCTCTGCCTGGTCCACCTAAGAAGCCCTATAAGGGGCTTTTCAGTTCTATTAAAGCTTTTCAGTTCTATTAAATGGCTTATCTCAAGAGCCTAGCACATTGCTTAGCCCATAGAAGATGCTCAATAAATACCTGTTGAATAGATAATAAGACTGTCAATTGTGCAATATCTATTCTTAAATAAGTCTTTTGTGACTACAGTGATGTTCAGCCTTCTCCTTGCCTTGTGGTTACAACACAGTACAATGCTTAATGCCATGAGAAATGAGGGACGAGTTGTATAAAAAAATAAAGTGAAGAAAGGATCTGTACTAAAAGAAGGGGAGTGTTGTTCTGAGTTAATATAGTTCTGAGTTAATATAATATAGTTAATAAAGTTAATATAGGGTACAGATGCTTTAATGCTACTTTTCTAGTTCAGGAGGTCCAAATAACAGTCTTTAAAAAATTGAGCTGGAAGAGGAATAGGGCTAAGAATAACCAGTGTGGTAGAATGCATTTTGATTTGCCTCACTTCCAAATTAATTCCTGATTGAAAATTCTGACTCACAAAATTGTGACTCAAGAAGATTCTTATCAATATGGATCTACTAATTATTTTATATTTTTAAGTTTTAGTTAGCAACAAGTTTGCTCACTCCAAAACAATACTTTTTCTAATAGGTCTCATCTCATGGTCAAAAACCTCAGATGGTTAGTACAAACTAGAATGCTATGGTAAAAGTGATCCCTGTGCTATATTTAGCTTTGAAATAAATGAGCATCAGTATTGATGGCCAATGACTGCCATGGGCTTGGGAGGTGAGAGTGTGACATTAGTGCCTATATTTACTATCCTGGGCCAAAAAGATCTCTAAGATGCATCATGCTCTGGTGAAGACAATGTATTAAGCATTAGCAGAAATTCTGACAGGAAATTTCAAGTGAATATATTAAGGATTATAACTAGCTGGAAAGCAAGCAGTGGAAATAAAGTATCACTGAAGATAAAACTTAAGTTAGAACTTTCATGTTAATATATGGGCTTATTCACATATGTTACTTAATATATGAGGTTTCTTCCTGCCTCATTAAAATACATCTGAAAATTTTTCAGAAGGCCAGAGATGTGTGTGTGTGTGTGCGCGCACACGCGTGCACGCACGTGCTCGTCTGTCTGTGTTCCTTTGTTTCCTTGTTTATTGTCTGTGTCCCCAACTAGGTTGTATGTTTCATAATAGTAGGAACCATATCTAATTTGTTCATGAGTCCCTCAAACATAATAGGAAATTATTAAATACATTTTAAATGCATGAGTTGAAATTCGTCTGGTAGCTTGTAGCATGATCCTAAGGGGGATGTCATAACATTTCGTTGGGAAAATAATGGCAAGAAAATCATGACTTTGATTCATTTTTTTTGTTGTTCCTTCTAAGAATTCTAGCATAACTGCAATTAGAACAAATATTTTTATTAACAAACCAGACACCTGTTTTCATAATTTTTCAGGAGTTTACTGAGCTAGATCAGCCTTACATTATGCTGTGCCTTACTCCAACTATGTACAGCATCGTTTGGGGCTTCAGTTTAAATACACCTATTTTAATGCATATTTCTAAGTAATTACTTTCAAAAAGGAAGATACTCACTTAAATATTTGTTAAACATATGGACAACTCCAAGCAGAACTAAAAATAAAATTTCTACTTAGCAAGTGTAGGGGGTAACAGCAAATAAAACAAAGCTTACCAAAACAAACAAACAAATAAACAAACAAACAAAAAACCCTGCAAAAATACAAAGTACCTCGTAAGCCAAAAAAAATAGAGAAGGCATAAAATAAAAGAACTAAGATTACACATATTAATTATGACATTTATGTGTGAGTTAAACTCCCCTCTTAACAGCAAATGCAAAAAAAAAAAAAGAAGCAAAAGTCACAATAATAGCAAAATGGAACTCAGGGAGAAAAAAAAGCATTGAATGGTACAGTGGGTAATTCTCTTGATAAAATCCATTGTGAAGGGATAACAAAATAAATCTCTGTATACATTATATATAGCAACAAAAATATTGTAAATAATTTGACATCAAAAACCACTGTAGTGAGATGCTTTAGCTCAGTACTGTGACAGATCAAGACACAAAGTAAATAACCACAAATACTTATGAACAATATAAATTCATGCTCACAAATAGAAAATATATATTTTGCCAAATGTGTGAGATGTGTTTATAAAATTTAATCAGATTTGAAGCCACTCCCTCAACTTTTATTTATTTATTTATTTTAAAGATTTTATTTATTTATTTGATAGAGATCACAAGTAGGCAGAGAGGCAGGCAGAGAGAGGGGGAAACACGCTCCCCGCTGAGCAGAGAGCCCAATGCAGGGCTCGACCCCAGGACCCTGGGATCATGACCTGAGCTGAAGGCAGAGGCTTAACCCACTGAGCCACCCAGGCACCGCATTCCCTCAACTTTTAAAAAATTGGTAACTGGATGGGCTAGTTTACATCTTCTGTCCAAATATGCACAACACTTAAAGTTAATTAAGAGTCCACTGAATAGCAATTTAGTTAAAAAGGGAATAAAAATGCAATTAAAATGTCTTTAGAAAATAATTGAAATGAGAATAATATATACCAAAATTTCTAGGATAATCCAAAATACATACTTAAAGGTAAAATTATATCTCTATGGGCTATGATTTAAGAAAGATAAATGAACGAGATCGCATCTTATTTAAGAAGCTAGAAAGTTTTAAAAAAGGCAATGTTAAGGAAGGCAAGAAAAGGGAAATAATGGATTAGTAAATAGAAAAAAAATAAAGTGAAGAGGTCTAAATATGTAGGGGTTTTATAATGGACATATCTAGGAAATATACTTGTTGAAAAGAAGTAATATAAGCAAATATCAACAAAGGGCTGGATACGTAGAGGCTTTCTAAACTTGAAAACAATATATAAAATTACACAACTGGTGATCTATTGGATTGCCTGATCATGTTAAAACATCTGTATGGGGGCTTCTGGGTGGCTCAGTCGTTAACTGTCTCCTTTGGCTCAGGTCATGATCCTGGGGTCCTGGGATTGAGACTCACCTGGGCTTGTTGTTCAGCGGGAAGCCTGCTTCTCTCTCTCCCACTCCCCCTGCTTGTGTTCCCTCTCTTTCTGTGTCTCTATTTGTCAAATAAGTAAATAAAATCTTTAAAAAAACAAACAAAAAATCTATATGGAAAAAGACTAAGCATATTAAAAGGCAAAGTGAGAAAATACTTTGCACCTGATACGCCAGATAAAAGTTGATATCCTTAACTTCAAAGAGAATGTGACAAACTATTAAGAAAGTGGTAAATATTCCATTGGAACAACACCAAAAATGTATGAAAATATATCTAACCTCAAAAATATATCTAACCTCATTAGAAACAAAGAAATGAAAATTAACAGAACAGAAACTATATATCACTAAACAATCTGATGGGTTTTAAAAATTATAGTGTCTAGTGCTAGTAAGGAGTGTAATAAAAGTGTGTACAGTATACTTATTAAATTAAATTAGTTGAAGATCTAAAACTTCCTAAAACATGCTGAGTAGTAATAATAGCGTAGAAAAAGAATTCAATGGAAACACAGTAAAAATCATCTCTTGGCTGTGGGAATTTGTTTTTGTTTCAGTCTTTCTAATTTTCTGTTTGTCCAAAATGTGTACACAAAATTACCCTTATTTTAAACCCAAGTATGTAATTAACATATATAATTTATATATTGGTCAATAAAAAGGCAGCATAAAAATATGTCACTATATAATCTCAAATAAAAGTTATGAAAAATAATAAAATGTAGCATTGAAATTTTTAACAATGATTTTTTTTCTGGATCACTTAAATGAAATTCTTTTCTCTTTTGCATTTTTGCATACTCTATTTTTCCCATGAGCATGTATGACTTTCAAATTCAGAAAAAAGTTCAAATTTAAAATGTTAATGAATGGGGATGAAACTGATTCAATGGTAATAATATGGTTTATAAATTTGAGGGTGGTACATGTATAATTTGAGATGTGCCTATTTATAGCTTTTCCTCTATTAGGAAAACTAACAGGAACTTCTTTTGTAGGCTCCTGTAAGCCTGAATGGCATTTAAGAGGCTTGATTTAATAGACATTACTTACCTGTGTAATAAAACAGTAATTAAATCATTATGATCTGATTAGATTTAGTGTTCAAATACACTAATACAATAACATTTCTAGGTACATCTTTGTTTATGCAGCAAAGGGATCACATTTTGTCAATTTGGTTAAATCAATATAAAATTTCTATCCCAGTTCTATTGGGTTTGAGATGAGATCAATCGTTCTTCAGTGGATAGCCCTGGGAAAATTCCAGGATAAGGGAAAGAGCGAGAAGCACTGCAGTTAACCTTTATGTGATTGTGATGCTATAAAGCTAAATGATAACTCTGTAATGGCCTGGGTATGTGCAAGAATAGAATGGCCGTTAAAACCTTATTATCTTTATATGTAGGGCTTCTCTGCCTCTACTTCAGTAGATTCTGCCTGGGTATTATCACTTGGTTGTTATCACCAAAAATAATTATGACAAAAAACCTGGGGCTCAGGCTATGATGGTAACAGTTAAAAGAATGGAGGATTTTCATTGGGGATATTTGTTTGTGTATGTTTGTGTATGTGTCCAGATGAGTGCCCATTTTTTATTGGGTTGGTTGACTTTTTATTATTGAGTTATAGTGATTCTTTATACGATTTGGATACAAGATTTTTTTGTCAGATACACGTATCACAGATATTTTCTCCCAGTCAATGGACGGCCTTTTCATTTTCTTGACAATGTCATTTGATGATAGGAAGATATTACTGTTGGTGAAGATCGTTAACCTCTTTTTCCTGTTATCTCATCTAATAAATCTTTGCCTACTTTAGAGTTAGGATGTTTTCCTTTTCCATTTTCTTCTAGAAAGTTTAGAGTTTTAGCTTTTACATTTTGGTCTGGTTCATGTCAAATTGAATTTTGTATATAATGTGATACTGGGTTGAAGTTCATTAATTTCAATGGGGATACCCAGTTGCTTTAGCACATTTGTTGAAAAGACTTTCTTCTTCATTGAATTGAATTGACACCTTTCCAAAAACTATTTGATCATACATGTATGATCTATTTATGGAATCTCTGTTCTGTTCCTCTGATTTGTAGGTTATCATGATATCAATACAAAGTTATCATGATCACTCTAAGTCTTGAATTCAGGCAATGTACCTCCTCCACTTTTGTTTTTCGAGATGTTGACCATGTGAAATCCTTTGCTTCTTCATATAAATTTTAGAATCAGTTCATCAACAACAACAAAAAAAAAAGCTAAAAATTTGAGATTTTATTGAATACATTGATTAATCTGGGGAAAATGAACATTTTAACAGAGTCTTCCAGTTTTTGAAAATGGTTTATCAGTTTATTTAGATATTCTTTTAACGTTAAACATTATTCAATTCTTTTTTTTTCTTGATTGCTAAGTTTTATTCAATAGTTATACTCAATCCTGCTTTGTAAAAACAATAAAATGCCCCCATCCTAACTATGTTGTGATGTGAGTACAAGCTTCTTGTTTTTGATATCAGTCTAGAAAATAGTTGGCACCAAATCCAAATTTAAAAAGTTTTAAGGCTTAATAAAAATACAGTTTAATAATTTCTCAATGCAGTTTAGAGGTTGAGGACAGGATGCTAAGAGTTAATGAATCTCCCAAATACAGGCAGTTCCTAATGTACATAGCATTTCCCAAATACCAATGGCCACCCCCATTGGGCTCACAGGAGCAGCAGAAACTCCTCTCCTACTTCTTCTCTCAGTGACCATACTACCAGGCACTCTAAACCCATTCCTATGGCCCCAGGGAGGGAAAGATGGGAAAAAGAGTGAATCAGGGCATCTGTCTTGCTGCACAAGGGCTCTTGCTACAGTTCCTGTTTATCTTGATTCCCACTTTTGCCTCCCCCATCTCCACCCAAGCTCCCTGCCAGTGGACAGAACTAGAGAGCTCCTCCTCTCACTAGGTGGACATTGAGGGCAGGCGGGAAGACACAGGGGCCAGCACTGCAAGTCAGGGCGCCTAACAATCCAGTTTGGAATTCACAAATCATTTTCTTGCATATTAAAAAGTAAAACAAAACGGGGTCATAATATGGCAGTTCACTTCTACCATTAGCACATTGCGCTGTTATGCGAAATAGTGTATTTGGGGTTAAATCTTAACCACCACTTACTTTGTTTTTGTTTTTGTTTTTTTTTAAGATTTTATTTATTTATTTATTTATTTATTTGAGAGAGAGAGAGAGAGAGAGGACAAGCAGGGGGCGGTGGCAGGCAGAGGGAGAGGGACAAGCAGTCTCCCAGCTAAAGAGAGAGCCAGACATAGGGCTTGACCCCAGGACCCTGAGATCATGACCTGAGCTGAAGGCAGATGCTTAACTGACTGAGCCCTCCAGGCACCCCATGACATTTTTTAATGGGGGGAAAATGCTCTGGATTTACAAGAAAAAAAAATATCTTATAAATGGCCATGGAAGGGTGGAGACAGGAAGTACTTGAGAGAGTAGCACAGGATGGGTTTCTTGAGTCCGGAGGGAACAGGGCAGTTGAAAGGGGGGGAAATCAGTTTTTGGTTAACAAAGCCATCTGCAGATCCCTTCACTGCTCCAGGTGTAACAAATTCAGCAATAGCTTGTTCCTGCAGGTACTTAAATGTCTAGGCCACTGTGAATGTGACTAAACAACGTTGTTGCTTTTCAAAATTGTAACAACAATGCAGGTATTTTTAGCACCTGGCATTAGCTTTGCAGGCACTCATACCAATAGCTTCCCCCACCCAAACCCTGTCCTCTGTTAACTGTTGGTCTAACATGAGTGAAGTATAAGAACCGAGACTATAGGGGCGCCTGGGTGGCTCCCTTGATTAAGCATCTGACTTTGGCTCAGGTCATGATCTCAGGGTTCTGGGATCAAGTCCCACATCAGGCTCCTTGCTCAGCGGGGAGCCTGCTTCTCCCTCTCTCTCTCTCTCTCTGCCTGCTGCTCCCCCTGTTGTGCTCTCTCCCTCACTATCTCCCACTGTGTGTCAAATAAATAAAGTCTTAAAAAAGGCAAAAAAGAACTGAGACCCTAGCCTTTTAGGGGCCAACTTTTTGCCTGATAAGTTAAAGCAACATGAGTCTGGCCAGCTTTCTATCTTTCCTGGCAGGAATCATGGAATTGGCCATTTGAGACTTTGTTGTCAAACTATTTAATCTTCAGGACTGAGGTCTCCAGGTCTCTTCAGGAAACTGAATATGGTCCCGAGGCCCTGCAAAGTTTTATGAAGAGCAGCTAAGCAAGCTTTTCTTCTTTGCCATTTCAGAGCATATGTCTTTTTCCTAGAAAGTTGTCAGAAACAAATCAGAGTCAATAGTGACTTATGTAAAGCTGGTATTTTAGAATAGCTCTTTACTTTAGATATTATTAAAGACTCAAACCTGAGGTTCTGGAGTATCTCTTCTTCCCACCATCAGCAGGAATACAGTAAGATAGATAAAGGATTTAAATAGCCCCATTTATCCAGATGCATGAGGACAGAGTTTTAAAGTTGCAGAAGTCAGTGCCTTCCAAACAGAAAGAACTATGACTTCTGAAAGGAGCTATCCACATCACTGGTGAGGGGCAAAGGCCTAGACTGTAGGCTGATGAGAAAAGAAGGGAATCATTCACAGCAAAATCAGCCTGGAAATGAAAGGCAGATACGTAAGATCTGGCCAAGCTTTTAGATGGCAGAAATGAACTACCTCAGAGGGTCAGGGCACCAAATCTTTCCATAAAGCTGAGACCGAGAAGGACTTTTTGATTTTGGTGAACAGCTGTTGAGGACAAAATACTGAGGTGTCTCAAGAAGAGTGCAGAGCAATGCACTTGGGGTTGACAGGAAAGGAGGGGCTGTGGGCCAGCAGCTGTAGGTCCCAGGGTCAGAAACCAGGCCACACAGTGAACAGTGTGAGGATCTGAGGGGCCAGCCAGAGACTCTTACTCCCTCCCATTAGTGTTTTGGCTTATAGCCTCACTCCTCTACAGGATAGAAACAGACAAGGTTGTTTTTTATTTTCTTGCCAAGGCTTTAAACTCTGTTGCTTAGAGATTCCTGGACCCCAGGTCAGCCAGCAGAACTTCGTGCAAAGAGGCTGTAGGCAGCCCCACGATGCCAGGCTGCACTGTGGCTTTGTACAACCTCCCCTCACGCTCCTCACAGAATTCTGTCACATCTGGAGTTGTGACAGAGTACAAACAAGGAAGTCACGTTTTCTCCCCACCGGACATGTCTCTTGGCAGTAGCCAAGAAGGTAAGGTCTTCCATGGTTCTGTGATGGCAATAAAGCTTGAGTCGCAGCTTCAGACACACAACAGACCATCTCCCTACCTGGCTCCTCTGGGCTCAGAGAAACTCTATTTGAAATCCTACTTCTCTGGTGTCTTGTCTGGCTACAGGGGAAGCAGCCACCTCTCTTCATAGAAGGACTTACTGGATTTGCCTCCGGTCAGGCTCAGGACTTTGCTGTGAAAAGCAGACCATAGCACCACCTGGGCTCATGGCTGTCACTCCTGGCATGGGCACTGGCTGCTGGGCTCAGCCTACTTCTCTAGGGCCGCCTTTTTCACCCGGCCCTTCCTCTGGATGAGATGTTTGTTGCAGCTTTAAGGGCCAATTTGGAGTCTTCTTCACACGAGAACATGTGGTCCTTGGGTTTGTCTGGGTGTGCCAAAGATGAAGGTGGCAGAGATTGAGGACCCAAAAAATATCTCTGTCTTCCCACCAGGAGGGTTCAGATGCTGAGCCTGCACAGGCACTGATTCATCAAAGATACTACTTCCTTTTCAGTATGTTCTGAGGCTCTTCAGTTGGTCCAAAAATATTAGATGCCGTCCTGTTGGGCCTGCTTGAAGGAGCAGCTTCCAAAAAGCTTGCTTACCTCTTCTCTCACAGGCTTCACAGCCCTGGAGCCAACCAGCCATACTCACTCTCTGGACCCTGGAACACGTTATCCTATGGCCGGGTACCTCCTCCAAACATTATTAAATATTTTTTTGGCTTAGTTTTGATTTAATTTTCCAATTATTTGTTGTTAACATATAGAAATAGAATTACTTTTACTATATTGACCTTTTATTCTTCAACCTTGTTAAATTCACTTCTTTTTCCAGCCGGGTTTTCTTTTTTTTAATGTTTCTTAGTATTTTCTATGTAGACAATGAAGGGAAGCAAAATTTGCTGCCCCCAGACATGCCTCAGGCCTAACAATTATTTTAGGCTTATTATTTGTAGGAAGGTGCAGACATAGAAGAACCTCTGAAAAACAGAGTAGAAGTTGCCCTTTTGTAAAAGACATTTACATTTATTAGAGAACTTCCATCTATAAGAGTGTCTCACCCTCTCTGTACAAGGAACAGAATGATGACTAAATCTCCAGAAAGTCTTATCAATGAAAAAGGGAAGGATTTAGATCTGCACCCTTGTTACTGTGTTTTTCCCCGTAATCCCCCAATTAGCAGGCCTCCCTCTGCTCACCCCCAACATCTGAGGATGGTATTTAAGGTGTTTGCTTAAACCATTTTAGGGAATTACTCCATTTTCTAGGTATATAGAAGGTATATAGAAGGTACACATGTTATCAAACTTCTGTTTGTTTCTCTTCTATTAATATGTCTTTTGATACAGGGGTCTCAGCCAAGAACAAAAGAGAGTTGAGAAAAATTCTTTTTCCTCCCCAACAACAATCATATAATTTATGAATAAGGAAAATTTTATTTCTATCCTTCTATCTTTTTTTTTTTTTTTAGGTCTTTTGCCTTCTTCTTGCTTTCTTTTATTGACTAAGAACTGTTGATCAGTTTTAAGAAAAGATATCCTTAAAAATAAAAACAAGACAAAACCTGAGAGGGAGACAAACCATAAAAGACTCTTAATCATAGGAAACAAACTGAGGTTTGCTGGAGGGGATGGGGATGGGGATGGGGATGGGGTAACTGGGAAATAGACATTAAGAAGAGCACATGATATAATGAGCACTGAGTATTATATTGGACTGACCAATCACTGGCCTCTACCTCTGAAACTGGTATACATTCAATGTTCATTAATTGAATTTAAATTAAAAATAAAATGAAATAAAATATCTCATTTAAAAAAAAAGGATAGAAAAGACATCATTTTTTTCTGTTCTGGCATTTAAGGGGCAAACGTTCTGTCATTTACCATTAAGTATGTTACTTTTAGTATGTTACTTCAAGATGCATCCTCATACACACGTATTTTAGTGTTTTGGAAAAACATATATTTGGTCAGTACGGTAAATGGTTTATGTGGACGAACCCTTATTAGTATATTTAAATATTACTTTTAAATTATTGCTATCTATCAACTTAAACATTAAACTGAGCCTTTAACAAATAAAGGCATTAAGACTAATATTTTGAAGAGGTGTGGCAGTAAGCATACCTAGAGGAAGTCACTCCCAAATCCTTTGCCTGTGTTACTTTTATTTATTTTTAACTTATTTATGTATTTTTTTTAAGATTTTATTTATTTATTTGACAGACAGAGATCACAGGTAGGCAGAGAGGCAGGTGGGGAGGGGGAAGCAAGCTCCCCATCAAGCAGAGAACCTGATGTGGGACTCGATCCCAGAACCCTGGGATCATGTCCTGAGCTGAAGGCAGAAGCTTTAACCCACTGAGCCACCCAGGCACCCCTGTTTTTAACGTATTTATTAACATTTGGTTAATTTGATTATAGTTGACACAGTGATATGTTAGTTTCAAGTGTACAGCATAGTAATTCAGCATGTTTATGCATTATACTGTGTTCACCATAAGGGTAGCTACCATCTGTCACTACACAATGCTATTACAATATCACTGACTATATTCTTCATGCTGTGCCTTTTATTTCCAGGACTTATTCATTCCATAACTGAAACCCTTTATCTCCCTCTTCCTTTCACTCATCCTCCCACCTGTTTGGGTTGTCTCTAAATTAAAAAATAAACATATACAACAGTTCTCTAAAAGTTGAAATGTTTGGGAATAAGAACTGATAAAGACAGTGATTGACAAAACTGTATTCCCATGAAACATCACCACATGAAGGAATTTAGTAAGCCCATCTTCTAGATACAGATGTCCCTTATGAGATTTTGATTAGTCTCATTACTTCCCCACATTTCCTGTATCCAAATCCCCATCATCACCAGGAATCTCGGCGCAACTATTACACAGTGCCAGTAGTCCCATGGTGTCTCCTACAAATTCAGGCGCCATCTCCTCCACCATCAGCTTTATTTGTCAATTCTCCAGCCCCAACTCCAGGATGTTCTGATCTAACCCCATGAAGGCTGTGTTGATTCCTTTCTCTTTCTAACCTTCAGTTCGTTTATTGGTAAGGGGGGGGGGAAGGGTTGGGAGCTAAACACATGTTTACTAAAATATTGAAACTACAAGATCATGTCTTCTATAGGATTGGAGATATATATAAAACTTTAAAAACAAAGTAAGAAAAAAAAATGTTCCACTGAAGAGGCAGAGCGTATCAGGAATAGCTCCATGATGGGAGACTCCTAACATCCAGGGAGCTGGCAAGCTCAGGCACTACTTTTATACTTGAGAACAAAGAACGTAAATCCTTTTATAAAGTTAAGAATCCCTTTGTTCACAAAATAATCACATCCTACTTTATCTGTTTTGTTAAGTTTGAAATTTTGTATTCTGGGTCTAGTTAAAGCCAAGCACACCCATGGTAAACACAAAAGTATACTGCTTTGTTCCACAGTACTTTTAAGCAGCCTTTTAAGCCTGCTGTTTCGCATGATCAAAATACAGGGCAGCATACAAATGCATTCAGTGTATGTAGAAACTCTTCATGTATATTGGCTAGATTCCTTTCCAAGCTCATCTGCTGCAGAGCTGCTCCTTCACCCCTATTGGACTCCACCACACACCCCCTTGTTAGCGTTCTGTCCTAATTATGCTTTCACTACAACAAAGTTTTTACCTTTCCTTGAATTGCTATGCTCTTGTATATCTCCATACTGATGCATTAGTTGTTTTTGTTGCCTGGAATGTCCTTTCTCTCCTCTTCAACTGATTTAATCTTACCCAGTTCCTGAGATCTAATGCAAATAGTGCTTATCTCTGAAGGCTTCCCTGAATTGCTAGCTATTACTGAAAGTCCCCATAGCACTCCATCCCCATTTTTATTAGAGAATTTACAAACAACAACTTGGCTGGTCCTATTGTTCATGTGTGTTAGCTTGACTAAGAAGGGCCACGTCTAATTCATCTTTATATTCTGAATACTAAGGACAAAGTAAATGCTTGAGGACTGTTGGCTGAGTGGCTAAGTGAGTGAATGAACGAATAAATTGAATGAATGAATTTTTAATTGTCCTCCGTTCTGCTTTCTTGAACTCCCTTTCTTTGGTCTTAGTATTTTTTTCACAGCAGTTAACACATTCTAACATACTACATAACTTTATTTCTTATATTTATTGTCAGCGTCCTCTCATTAAGGCGTGATGTTTGTCTTTAGAAAGTGTTAATACTTATTTAAGCAATTGATAAAATAATTCCTGCCACATATTTTCCCTTCTAATCTCCTGTCTTTGATTTTTTGTGATTTAAGAAGTAGGTTGAACTTACATGTTATTCTTATTCCTAGTGTCCCGGTAGCCTGACACCTTTGTCTGAAACTCCTCATCGTCTGAATAGGGTTTTTCATGATAAAGCTTTGAGTTCGTTTCTGTTAAATATTTAACTACTAGCTAGACAGTCTCACCTTTTATCAGCCTGAATGAGTTAACCCAAGTAAATATATCAAAATGTCCCTAGTAAAAAACAAGGCAAGGGAAAGCATTCACTCATTCAGCTGGTATTTCCCTGGTACTGCCCATGTGCCTTTGTTCACTGAGTTGAACATGGTCACTACCTTGACAGAGCTGAAAACTACTGCTGACATCCTCAGACATTTGGTATTTGCAACATACTTACAAATGCTGGAATTTGGGTAGATTAAAAAACTTGAATGTTCATATATAACCACTATCACAGTATAAGACCGCATCTCTAGAAAAATGTCCACGATTATCAATAGAAGTATCCATGATTATTACTATTTTATCAATAAAAACTTCTAAAAAATTAAAATAATACAGGGGCCAAAGCAGTGGTATGAGGCCGTCAACAGTGTACCTTATATGCACATCACCCCACCTCACCCTTCCCAGAGGCAAGGTCAGGTTATCAAGGTCCAGCAGTCTAGTTTGCAATAGCAACCGAAACCAAGATCAAGCTGGGTTGTTGTATCTAAACGCAGACCAAGTGTCTTCTGCAACAGCATTTCTGTGTAAGTCAGCTCCAGATGCTAGGAATGTAGTTCCCTCAGCAGGAGAGGGATATTTGGAGATTAATATTGAAAGCTGCGCTTGGTCTGGGTATCAGGTATCTGCTATAGCTCCTCCTCTTCAAACCACCCCTCCAGGCTTGGGATCAGTGCTTTTGACTCCTCAGCAGTCTCTGGGCCAAGGCTGGCCAAACAGGCCAATGCAAAGTCATGAAGCTTCTTCAGGAGCAACAAGCTACAGACACTGGCAATGGTCTCTGTTTTTGAAACAATGAAAATGGTCCATGTGTAATTTAAAGTTTTCATGAAGACCTCAGAAAGTTCCTGTTCATCCTCCACATTCTCATTCTGTTGCTTTTGAGGTTCCAGAAGTGTATGGACTTCTGAACTTAGTAGTGTCTCAGCTGTCACCCCTTTAGTACCATGCTTCTGTGTTCTGAAAACTGTTTACTATCTACACTAAGCTCTATTGTGTAATAAAGAGGTTAAGCTCTCATATGACCTGTAAACATTCTGCCTTTCCATGATGTTAGCTTGACCTCATAGTACAGTGCTTATCTCTTGCTCACTTGCCTTCCACACCTTTCATAGACCATTCAACAAATTGTTCTATCTTTTATAGGCCAAAGAAAAAGCTGTTTAGTTACAAGAATAAATTTTACACACCGGGATGCCTGGGTGGCTCAGTGGGTTAAAGCCTCTGCCTTCAGCTCAGGTCATGATCCCAGGGGCCTGGGATCGAGCCCCACATCAGGCTCTCTGCTCAGCGGGAAGCCTGCTTCTTCCTCTCTCTGCCTGCCTCTCTGCCTACTTGTGATCTCTGTCTGGCAAATAAATAAATAAAATCTTAAAAAAAAATTACACACTGATAAAAATTTTGGGGTACATTGACTGAAAATTTCTGGCATTGGAGGTTATGCAAGTTTGCCATGGGCATGGGAAATGGAAATGTCTGTTTGATGGAAGGATGTGCAGCTAGTTGGCATGGATGTAAGGGTTCTAGATAGTCAGCAGGCAGCATGAAGGCACTAAGAAGGGACCTCATCCAAGGAAGAAGAATGGTGGTGCTAGCAAAGACATATACTTCTCCCTCACAAATTAGGCCAGCTCAGCTCAGGTTCAGGACCTCCTGATATTCTGAGGTGCTGTTAACTATTGGTTATGGTAAATTTCATCCAACCTCAGCCTGGCGTACAACCATGTGTCTGTTGTCACATTCTGTTCCTCTGGATGTATGCGTTCCTCAGGCAGTCTTTCAGAAGTAGAATAGTCTTCACCATCAAGCCTTTTCTCAAAAAGCAAAGATCTTTTTATACCACCTCTCTTCTTTCCTCCAGGGAGAGCTCTAATTCCTCCCAGTAACCATTGCTTTTTAATTCACTTGCTACAACTTCTTTATTAACTACCTCTGTTTATATGCTCTTCCTACCTACTGTTCCTCACTTGTTGCTGAGTATAAATCTCATGTTAATCGAGTTTCATTTTTTTCTCCTAAATGTAGGATGACGTTTCACTCCTCACAACAGTAGCTTTCTAATTCTATTTGACAGTAGTTCTTTTATTTTTCCCTTATAGATAAAATTGTACTTAATAGAAAATATACAAATAAACACATAGACAAGTGTGTAAATACATGGATTGAGACTCATTATACAATGTACAGTTAACAAGAGTTATCTCCAAAATATAAGGACTTTCACATCTTTGAAAGTCAAAGGTAGAAGAAGATGTAACAGGGAATTCTAAGCAAATGACAGGGGATGATTTTAATGTACCATATGCCTAAGGAGACACACTCAGGAGTGTTCAAAGCAGGAGTATCCAGAATAGGCCCATCTGCAGGGGAAAGGACAAACAAATCAAAATATGTTCATAACAAACCCTCTACATTAGAGTCAAATAATAAGCACATCAATATGGACAAATCACAAGAATGTATTGTTTGGCAAAAGATAAACATCACTAAAAGTACATATGTAGAATTATTTTTTAGGTAAAATGATAACTATTGATTAAGAATGTAAAGATATTGGTTATGCTGGGAAAAAAGGTAAAGAGATAATTAATTCCAAACAATCAAATTGGTAGTCCCCTAAGGATGGGGTATGTGAAGGGAAATTGATGTGATCACTGAGGGAACCCCAAAAGTTCAAAGTATTGGTCATATTCCATTTCTACAACTGAGTAGGAAAATATATGGGTCTTCATTTTAGTATTACTCTTTATGATTCAATATATCATGAATATAATTTTGCATATATATATTTAGTAATTAATAAAACAATTAAAAATCAAACCAATAACATCATAATGAAAAGAAATGTGAAAATATGAAGTTGTACTTAAACTTAGCTTAATGGCTAGACTACAATTTCATATATGAACAGCTTCTTCTCAAGAAAATAATAGACTGTGGCAACTTTTTTGTAAAATGTAAAATCTGTAATCTCATAGTTTCTGAAAATTATCATATGGCTTTCTAGCCTCATGTTCTTTTAATTACATAATAATTAAATATTAGTAATAGATTCATAAATGGTTAAATACACTTAATGGTATAATTTGCTTAGGGAGTCTTAGTATAATATATACAAACAACGTATTTTGAGAGGCATGTTATCTTTGGTGTGTTGTGTATGTGTTTGCATGTTTGTGTGAATCCAATTTCTCTTTAAGACTCACACAGAATTCTAGAAATCCAGGAATCAACCACGGCTTTCCTGTCTCCAATTGTTTTTCACTCTGCTTCCTACATAACATTTAAATTCATTCTCTCCTCTGCATTCTCACTGTCTCTACCTTGGTTCAGACCCTCATCCTCTTCTGTTTTTATTATCTTAATAGCTTTATAATTGTCCTCTCTGCCCCATCTTTCTCTGCCACTTCAACATCCACAGAACCTATAGGCAGACTGATATTTATATAACACAAATATTGCCCTAAATTCTTCATTTCCTACAGAGTAGAATCTAAACTCCCTGGAATGACATGAAAGTCTTTTAAAAAATCCATGTGCAGCCTATTTTTCTAGTTTTATATAAATCTTATCTATACCTTTTCTACTCTTATATATATACCTTCAGCTTCACCAAGCTATTTCTGCTTTCTCTGATGTATGTGATTTTCCCTCTTGGCAATTAATTGCTATTTGTGCACTCTTAATTTACTCTCTAAAGCTTGTTTTCATCATTACCTCCTTTGTCCTCATCCCTTCTGACCTTATCCCATCCCCTGGCACATTCAGATATTTTTTCTTCTGTACTTCATTGATATGTAGGGCATATTTCTGTGACCGAATTTCTTATCATATAGTGAACAAACTCCTGTGTTTTCCTCATCTTCTAAACTTTGTGCCCCTCGAGAAAGGAGGCTGAAAGTTATTTCTCTTTCTATTCCCGGGCTTGAAACATTATCTGGAAAAGAGTTTTGTTGAGTAAATAAGAGAATCAAGGAAGAAACCATTAAAGAGCACAAATATAGATGCACAAGTTGGGCTAAAGATGGGAAGAGGGAGAAAGATCTTGAGTTTCAAGCTGTTCCTAGCTTGAATGTGAGAAAATTAACCAAAGAACATAGTAAAAGGTTTCATTCATTCAGAGTGAATATTCCTCACCATGTACCATTAGACTTAACTGAATAAAACATTGAGAAAAAAAAAATCATTAAACCACGAGAGTGAGTCATATAATTGATGCTTAGAGAAAGAAATAAAAAGAAAGGGAAAAGATTTCATTTTTGATGTCCTCAACCCATGTCCAGAAAATGCCAAGCAAATATTTTGGGAAGCAGAAAACCAGTGCACATAGGAGCAGAAAGCTTCTTTGTGGGCAAATACGATCTATGTGATGAAATGTTTGATCAAAATGTTTATTTGAAATGTTGGTGTTCTACTAGACTCAGGAAAGGTTTCTATTCCAAACATTTGCTTTTTGTCATTGTGAAAGAGAGTTCAGTGAATCCCATTAACTGAACAGAAAAGACTACCTAAGGCCAGATGCACTCCTTTATTCCTTCCCAGAGGGCACTATGTTATTCAAACTTACTTGAGCATTCCAGCCTTCGTCCAGGCTTCTCAGAAATCAGCTAGACTAGCTGTCCTTTTCTGGGAGGAAGAAATAAAGGGACCAGCTATGCCCTGCTGTGGGGTTCTGAGAAATCTAGCAGCAAACTGTAGCCTGCTCTCTCTCTGGTAGCACTACTAGTTGTGGTTTTACTGAGCCCCGCTCCCCTCCCCTCCACCAGTGCCAGACACTGTGCAAAGCACTTTACATGTATTTATTGTCTCCTTTGACTGTCACAACGATACTGTCAAGAACATTTTTGCCCTCATTCGACAGAAGGAAAAACAGTCTCAAATAACTTGCTTTAGGTCGCATAATGCAGCCAGTTAAGCATCTGAGCTAAGAATTGAACATAAGCTTTCAAAGTTAGTTGCAAGATTTAACAAAAAAACACATTTAAGACACCCAAATATTGTATGGGACATGCTTACAGGAAAAAGTTAGCCGTTGTTGATCTTAAATTCTAATTCAGTTGGATGTCCTGTATTTTTGGTAACCTTACTTTGAGGGCAACTAGCCCCCATAACAAGTGGCCACCCAGTAGACTGCTTTGGCAGATGATGCTGAGGATGTCTCTAGGTGAGCAAACTGCCAAAGCATAGACAATAAATAAGCGGAGCGGGACTTTTTTTTTTTTTTTTTTTTTTTTTTTTAAGCTCCAGATGTGACAGAGTTGCACGATTTCCATGTGCTAGATGCAATCACTTTCACGGATCTCAGCTCCCTTTGAGGCTGGGATTAGGACCTTGGATTGAGGAAACTAAAGCACAAAATCACATCTCGCTATAGAGGTAGATTTCTGTGAATTCAATGAAGCTTCAGCCTCAAGGCTTCTCACTTGCGTGGGCCTGTAGTCCTAATTTTATATGCCTTTTCTTATAGTGGGCTCTTAAATGATATAAACTTCAGTCCCCAAAACCTGGGTCTGTCCCACACAAACAGTTTATGTCAGAACCAGAATTCAAAGCCAAAATTTTCCCCTCCCCAAGTTTTTTGGGGAATTGAAATTGCTGGCTTGAAATTGCTTAGAATTGGTCCTTACATCTAAAAAGTGCTCAGCGCATGTTTGGTAAATGGGTGAATGAACAAATGAATGAATGGATAGCAGATTTGAGAAAATCAATTAGAAAATGCATGCTCTTAAACACAGTATTGAGAACTCAATTATTCACGTTGTTATACAAGTCCTGACCACTTGACCTTTTCCTTCATATTGTTTCATGTTTTCTCTCTGGAAAGAGTACGTTTATTTAACAGTATAGTATCTGTTACCAGCGACAGGAATTGGGGATAGGAGTCTCCTTTATTCCTCAGGCCTACAGGAATTGGAAGGTGGTCACAGAGTTTGTCTTTGTAAGGCCACTCTTTCCATTATCTAAAGTGGAGTAGCTCTGCATGGCTTTATTGTCATTGTATTTATTCCTATTATGTTACAAGACGGGTTGTCCCAACTATTTTTACCTTATTATACTCTTTAGAAGGCTGCTTATCTTTTGCCTGGTTACTCTTAACTAATTGAATGCTTGGGATAAAATGGACTCTGGGCATATTTCTCACCCAGTTAATAACTTTCCTGATCATTGGGATAATTGCATGTTTTGTCTGTCCTAGAGGAAGGACACCCAAAATAATAGAAAGGAGACTGCAGAGCTGGGGAACAGGTTAGGCATGGGAAGCTTATTCATAATAATCCACCAATAGCCATGCAGCCTACTGCAGATACAAAATTCCATACTGAAGGTCCTGAAGGGACACACAAGCACCTCCTTCACAATGTATTCTTCCCAGCGTCACAACACGACTATATGATAAAGCAATATCCTGTAAGGTCATATAGCTACAAACAGTAGGGTTGAAACTTAGAACATATTCTATTCCAAAATGTGCAAAAATTTGTCAGTCAGAATGCTGTCATTTTTTATATTTAAATATTTTATTCATTGATATTAAAAGATATTTATGTACACATAGTACATTTGTAAATATAGAAAAGAACAAAGAAAAAAATCAGCTGTTTTCCGATAGCTAGTAACTATATATATGTTGTTTATATATATATATATGTTTTATATATATGTTGTTTTTATATATATGTTGTTTTATATGTTTTATATATATGTTTTTCTAGTACTTTCATACATATGAATGTACACGTGAGCTTTTTTTAGAGTTGAAATCACATATTCTATAGAACTAACTATAATTTTTAAGGCATTCTTTTGCATAATATGTCTGATAGAACTTAAATAAGTGGGATATTGGTCTGTAAATAGGCTAATAATAAGTTCATTAGTTAACATCCTATTTATACCTATATTATTTATTGCAATCCTCTGAACTTAGGTTGCTAATGGTTTATCATCTAGTGAAATCTATCAATAAAAGAAAATATTAAAACATTTCACAGGGATGTCTGAGTTCACTTTCCTTACATTAACCTAAATTCAAAGTATTTTCCCCCATAAAGTTACATTAAGAGAAGGAGGTCTTACTCAACCCATGAACAACCATCTATCACTTTAGATATATATCTACATCATAATAAATGTAATAACTGTTGTTTTCCAATTAAGGTTATTAGTACTCATTCAGAAAGCTGTTAATACACTAAAAATATATGAAAGTGTATATAATGAATGACTCAACTTAGAATTGTCCAAGAGCCTATTAACTAAAACACCTGCATTATGAACACTATGAATGGATTTTTAATCTGATACATCTAGCCTTTTCTTTTTTTTTTTTTTTTTTAAGAATGTGTCACAACCTAAATCCTGGAATTTAAGAACTCATTGATTATAATGGGTACAAGACTCTACCCTTGGGCTTCTGAGTCTCCAAACTCACATAATTTTTTTAAGTTTATTTATTTTTTTAATAATCTCTACACATAATGTGGGCTCAACCTCATGACCCTGAGGTCAAGAGCTCCATAGTCTTCTGACTGAGCCAGCCAGGCCCCACAAAACTCACATAATTTTTAAGCCATAAACTATGATATGGCCTAATGAAGATAATTTTTCCCATCTTGACACGGATGTGAATTAGACAACTAGAGCTGCAAACCTTTCCTTTCAAAATTGGTGGAAAGTAGGAACAAGGCAATAAGGTGTTTTGTTGTTGTTGTTTTTTTTATTTTTTGCCATTGCTGTTGCCAACTGTGATTACTCTTGTTGTCACAGTCCTGTCACAAATATCGGCCTCTGGTCTAATCAGAAACCAATTGCTGTTGGCTACCATGTGTAGATATTCTAGTAGGTTATAGAACAGCTTCAATACTATACATGAAATATATGTTATAGTAATCTCCTGCAATCTGACAAGCATTTGAAAGTCGTATCTAATTATTTGAAATTAAACAAGATAAACTAACTTCAGTTTTCTAACTTATAGTAATTGTCATAAGAACAATTTTTAGCCTCCTCAGTTATGTGGCTAGACTGTGGCTATTTTATTTATTTAATTAATTAATTATTTTTCATAAAGATTCTTCTTTTTCTTTTTCTTTTTTTTTTAGATTTTATTTATTTACTTGGCAAAGAGAGAGAGCAAGAGACGGAACACAAGCAGGCAGAATGGGAGAGGGAGAAGCAGGCTTCCCACTGAGCAGGGAGCCAGATGCAGGGCTTGATCCCAGGACCTGGGATCATGACCCAAGCTGAAGGCAGACACTTAATGACTGAGCCACCCAGGCACCCCTAGATTGCGGATATTTTAATTATTTATATTTTCATTCCTCCATCCTTTGTACCTTAAATATTTTTTAAAAGAGTATTATGGCTTAAATATATTATATATATATGTCTTAAGAAAAAATACATATACAATTATAAGGAAAAGGGAAGCATATTTTATCGTTAAAAAATATTGACAATTAACGTTAAATTTGGCTCTTAGCAGCCTTGCAGTTAAGACAAAAGTAGAAACACAAAATATTCTCTAAACTTTTTAATATAATAAAATAAAATATATTAATTACTCAGGATTAAAAAAAATACTGAGTAGGGCCCAGTATACTGAGTACTCCCTCCCTCCAATATAAAAATGTAGATATAAAAAAAGTTACTCAGGATTGACAAACATTTCCTAGTATGAATGACTATTAAGAGTTTATTGCAAGAGACTTTTTTTTTAAAGATTTTATTTATTTATTTGACAGAGAGAGATCACAAGCAGGCAGAGAGGCAGGCAGAGAGAGAGGAGGAAGCAGGCTCCCTGCTGAGCAGAGACCCTGATGTGGGGCTCGATCCCAGGACCCTGAGATCAGGGCCCTGAGATCAGGGCCCAAGCTGAAGGCAGTGGCTTAACCCACTGAACCACCCAGGCGCCCCTATTGCAAGAGACTTTAATGAAAGGACTCTAATTGAAATTTTTTCAAAAACCGCTTTACAGAAAATGCCACATCTTTCTTTAGATACTTTTGTTCCCCCAATTGGCCCTCAGGTGCAATCTTGAGTTAATTATACTCCTAGTTAATGGTATATGATTTTTTTCATGTTTTAGCCTTAAAAAATATCGAGATATATTGTATCTCAATGAAAATGGTTCTAGGGAAGCATGTAGTTTTCTGATATTGTAAATTAATAGAGGTCTGAAGAGCAACATAGAGGAAAATCTTTCATAGATAAAATTAGATTTACATTCATTACTCCATTGGTCTTCATGCTAGCATATGCTTTCCCCTGGGAGTCCATTAAGACTTTTCACTAGGCACTCAGGCAGGAATAGTCTTAAGGAAATCCATTTCCAAATCTTCAACTGCCATATGTATAGCTTCCTAGAATTGATGTGCCTGACAATTTGCCAGTGGTCAATGCATCATGCTAGAAGCTTCCTGTCTATTGTCCTTTCCTAATTTCTCTTTCATAATTGCTTTTTTCTCACTTTACAAAAGAAAGTCATGGATTTCACACAAAGAGAATCTATATGGTGCATTACCTCTGTGTGAGGGCCTAATCAAAGAGATAATTTAAATGATACTAATGACTAGAAAGTAATTTCTTTTGCCAATCATGTGGCTTCTAATTCTTTGCTTTCAATAAAATTGAATGAAGAACTAATCTAGTAATTAGATCACTACAGATATATTTTTAATGAGTGATCAATATGTGATTTTTGTCTTATGACTTGAAAGGAATTCAATGAATTGAGCTTCTTTGCTGTAGGAAAACTTTTTTTCATTCCCATATATTTATATGAGAACAAGTTATTTCAATAAATATGTCTATAAGAACAAAACATATAATTGATCTTAAAACCTGCTTTATTTTAGAAGAGAATACACAAACTAATTGAAACAAAACAAGAGTATCCATCATCTATTTCATTAAGCAATGAATTCCTAATAACATTCTACCTATTGTCCTTAATGATTATATATTAAAATTCGTAATATATTTGTTTTGCCTTGGTCAACATAGATGACCATAGAATATTATAATCAAATATATTTGTACACATTTACTGCAGTTAAGTATAGAAATGCCTAGAAAGATTTTCATACACTAAACTTATTTTATAAGAATAAGATTATATGGGGAGGTAGAGTGGAAATACAAGATCAAGATGAAAAAGGAATGATGGTAGATTTTTGAAGAATAAGTTCATTTTTTTCATGATAGATGATGGTGGGTGTCAGTTCGCCATGATAATTCGATTTCATTGAGAACACATGAAACAGCCATTTAACATTTTTCCTTTAAATGTTAGTATTGGAGAAAACACTAGCTCTTACACATATTTGAAACTATTTAAAGGTAAAATGAGAAAAATTTGAATGTCAACTTAAAATGTGCAAGAGGATTCACAGTTTTTCATAATTATTTTAGTGAAAATAAATAAAATGTTAGAAAGTGACTATATTTATCTCTCATGTATAGATTTAATTTCTTTCACCCAGGTTTTTGATGAAGGAAATATGATAGGAAGCATAAGACCCTTCTATCTCAAGGGTACCAGCAATGTTGGAATTCTGTGATCTTTACTGGCATACACTATAATGCTTGAAAAGCACAACCAGAGCCAGGAAACAAGGTCACCCTATCTTTGCAGGAGATAAGCAAATGTTTCTCCTAACAAAGAAACATTAGATCCTCCTAAGAACAACAAAAGGTTTGGTCAAAAACACATATGATTTTGTTTTTTTGTCTATGGTGGGTGGAGTCTTTCTTGTTTTTCCAATGCAATGTTATCTTTCTATGGTACACGCATCCCACTCCCAAATTTATAGGTTATATAAAGTACATATCCATTTTTCCTTCAATATATTGTCCGTGGGTATTCACTGTTGAAACTTCTGAACCCCCAACAATTAAGATCATTTTATAGCTGCTGCCCGGATAAAAGCGCAAGTAACCTCTTCAGTGCTTGTATTCCAAATGAGGGCAGTATTTGTTGTTCCCTGGTCCTGCATTCACTGGTCCTGGTCCTCTGTGCCGGTGCATTTCTTGGTATAGTTCCTTGGAGTGCCTCACCTTCCTTAGAATCTTGTGGTTTCCTGAAGCCTGTATGGTAAAGCAGAAAAGAACTCAGTCCAAAGGAAGAAGATTTGAGATACTTAACAGATTTGACACTGCTAGCATAGATTAGCATGGATAATTTCCTGTTCTTTATAGGATTTTGATTTTCTCATCTATTAATAAGGAGAATGGACTAGATACCACAAAAATTTCTTCAAGTTTCAAAAGTCTATAATTATTTATAGGAACTTAAAAAATTTTTTTTTTATTAACATATAATATATTATTAGCCCCAGGGGTACAGGTCTGTGAATCGCCAGTTTTACAGTCTTCACAACACTCACCAATATGTATGAACTTTTCAGGATAATGAAATATTTTATTTTATGACTATTGTCTATGTTGCAGGCATTATATACCCGTCTACTTTTGCTGTTGTATACATTATATAAACTCACTGGTGAATTTTCTTGTAATAGAGTTGACAAAAATGAATAACTTTCAGAAAAAATGACAAGTAACATTTATTCTCATGTGTCAGTTACTAGTGTATTTACATGTATTATTTCCTCAACTTATTATATGGACTTGAAGATTTGATACCAAAATTTGTTACAATTTTTATCTTGATTCTAGTGGGAGGTAAAACAGAGATCTAAAAATGTTAGTAACTTGCCCAAAGTCACACATGTAGTGAGGGGCAAAACCAGAATTCCAATACCTTTCTGTTAAATTCCAAACACTGTGTTTGGTTAACTTCTTTATTATTAGAAGAAAAGCTGGAGAATAAGGCATGTACTGAGAGCTACTCCCTCCCAGATCTACACAGCAGAAAGAAAGCAAAAGCTGCTTTTCTCTTTTCTTTTCTTTTTTCTTTTCTTTTCTTTCCTTTCCTTTCCTTTCCTTTTTTTTTTTTTTTTCCCTCCCTGTCAAGGATTAGTGAGGGTTTCCAGGATTATCCCGATACCCACCACAGCCCTGGGGATTCTATACCTTTCCTTGTGGCTCAAAAACACCCTACTTACATGGAAATATGCAGAAAAAGGGGGCATGCAAACTAAACAAAATCACAGCACAGGAATTTATGTTTTTGTTGCTGATGTACATACACATTTTAAGTTAAGATGCACTCAACTGATTGTAAATCACCAGGTACACATAGAATCTTAAGGGAATGCTAAACTTTGCCATCTACCTAACCTGAATATTGTCATTCTCCCTTATAAATCAATCCTGCAATGTGTGCTTTTGTTAGAATCTGTGCTGTATCAGGTGATTCTTAGAGGAAGAGAATTTCATATGATCAGCAAGGTTGCTTGTGACCTTATTTTAAATAACAGTAAATAATCATGTCTAAACCCAGAGAAGAAGCCTTGGTGAACAAAACCAAGTTAAAAAAGAAATGGTCATTGTTTTTGTTTTGCTTCGTTTTTCATTAAAATTCTTTATAGCAGTCCATATTGTTTTGGGTTTAGTTAATTGCCTTTTTGAGAAATATGTAGTTAAAATATGTATATTCTAATGATAGATGGCATGAAGTAATGACCGAAATGTTTTCTGTCTCCAGAAAACATGAAAGCTGCCTCCTTCGGGGAAACTGACTGGTAGTATCCAGAGGGATATGCCTAGAAATTAAAGATTGATACTGGGAGCCTTTAGTCTTTCCCAAGAGAACATTAACAACATTTGAGATCTAAAAGTCATGCCCCCAGTAATTTTGCCTGAGAAATTATCATTGGATTTCTTTGGGTCATTGATTCTGCTAATGTACAAGTAACAGATGCTCTCTGCTTCCGTCTTTGGGATCTAATTATACCCATTTTTATGAATTAAAAGTAAGTACTTATTTTACATTCAGAAATTCCTTAAATATGCTTTTATATTGGGGTTTTCTAGAAGGTTTAAGTGGTAATATTAAAAAATGTTTAGAATTATTACAGGTTATCTTTTTTTGGAGTAGAGGGGTGAGGAAGCTATCAAAATTAAGATTAATTTATGTAAGGGGAAATAACCTCTTGTGAAGTTTTTCACTCTTTGGTGTCGTCTGTGCTAAAACCACCTAGAGAGATTTGTAAAGCACACATCTTACCCCAGGCTTGCTTTTGAACTGAGCCTTATTTTTGTGTGCAGAAGCAGAATGAATTATAAGTAATTATAACATTTAAATTCTAGGTTTATTTTCAAGTGTAGCTAAGTTGACTTAAATGGGAATTCTGTAGCTACTTAGTAATTAGGAATGATAGTTCTCTGCAATTCATAATTGGACCCAAAACAGGTGCGTTTTCTTGGATCTTTCTTTCTTTCTTTCTTTCTTTCAATTTAAAAGTATTTTCAGCATTGGCAGAAGAATACATTTACCGATGACTATGATCTAATGAAAAATTTAGCTAAATGTAAAAGACAGGAAGTTTGTTTTTTTGTTACATTTTCATTTTATTTTATTTTATTTTTATTTATTTTTTTAAAAGATTTTATTTATTTATTTGACAGAGAGAGAGATCACAAGTAGGCAGAGAAGCAGGCAGAGAGAGAGGGGGAAGCAGGCTCCCTGCTGAGCAGAGAGTCCGATGTGGGGCTCGATCCCAGAATCCTGAGATCATGACCTGAGTCGAAGGCAGAGGCCTAAACCACTGAGCCACCCAGGCACCGCTTTTGTTACATTTTTAGAAAGTATTTTTATTGAAAAACTTAAGGGAATCTGCATTCCTAATTAATGTGTGCATCATTTGCAGTTTTGAGACTAATTAGCCAGTCAAAGGTGATAGTTTAAATGAGCCTTAAAGGATAGTAATAAGAGGGGCATCTGGATAGCTCAGCCGGTGGAGCGTCTAACTCTTGGTTTCTGATTGGGTCATGGTCTCAGGGCCCTGGGACTGAGGGTTCTGGTATCAAGCCCTGAGGCCCTTTGTGGCTTTGTGCTCAAAGGGGAATCTGCTAGTCCCTCTCCCTCCCTCGTGGCTCCTCCCCCTGCTCTTTCTCTCTCAAAATAAATAAATAAAATCTTTTAAAAAACTATAGTAATAAGAGAATTAAAAGGAAATAAACTCATACAATTAGGTGTAAGACCTTATTCCAGAACACACAAACATACACATATATGTGAAAATTGGACTATTCGTATTATGAACTAAACATTAATACAGAACAAAGGCTAATCTTATTTCACTATCAGACTTAATAATGGGTCATAATTTATTTGGTACCATTGGTGACCACATGAGTCTAAGAATTGTGCAATCCTAACAAGATAACAAGTTATTAATAGATGGCCCATAGCAATTCCTCAACCTAAAATGTTAATTCAAAAACAATTTGAATGGAGTATGTTTCCCATTACATTCCCTAAGTAGCATATGCTTAAAATGACTTACAGAATACAAAACAGAGTTAAGAGGAAGGTTATTATAAACTGGTCCTATCAAGAGAATCCTGCCCTCTCATTAGGGTGCACTATCTTGGACTAATGCCAGCTGACACATGGGGCTGTCCCAAGAACGACCATAAAAGCAAATAGATAGTCTGCAACAAACAATGTTTCCAACTAAGATTAAGATTTCCTTCTTCTTTTAAAGGAATGTGAAGTAAAAAGCCTCTGATTTACATGAAATAATGAATTAGGAAGCAATGACCTGAACTAAAGATGTTTACTGGAAGATTATAGCAATTAATCAGATAGTAGATCATTCCTTTTCTTCATTCCATTTCTTTTGCTTCATCATGTACCCAAATTGTCTTATGGAAGATGTATAATGTCTGTTTTAAAACTTCCCTTTATTTAGCTATCTGCCAGGTTTATGTCTGGAAATTCACTGTGGGTTTGAATTGATCCTATTTTAAAGTTTACTTTAGTTTTTCCTTTTTGAAAAATGAACGCAGGCTTATTTGAAACATTCTGGATATGGAGAAAGGTAGAAGAAAGACAGAAAGAAAGAAAGAAACAAACAAACAAACAAACCATGGAGGATCTTTTTCCTCAGTAATCAACACTTGAATGCACTGTGTGGCTTAAATGACTGATAAATCCTCTGATCTTATTTGCCGTGTTGTGTGAATACAAACTCTACGGTGATCAAGTGTACATCCGCATATGCAATATAACGACTGAAGAAAACTACAGGGGCTGTACGCACTGTATACAGGAAACTGAGAGGACCACTCCGTGAGCCATCCCATCTACTATCGGCATCTTTAATTGAGGGGAAGGTGCAGGAACATGAGGGAAGAGCTTTGGACCATTTCTGAGCCTTTTCAAATCCAACCACATTGATTTTTTTTTTTTTAAATACACTCCTTTGCCATTTTATTATAGTTTTGTCTTCACATGTTTGGTGTTTAGATTCTACCTGTTTAAGTTAGGATCCTTGGGCTCTTCATGGATCATGCCTTCATTCTGGTTTGCATTGTTTTTGTTGTTGTTGTTTTATAATTATGTTATGTTAGTCACCATACAGTACATCATTAGTTTTTGATGTAGTGTTCATGATTCATCGTTTGTGTGTAATAAACTCCTAGGGCTCCATGCAATCCAGTGCCTGCCTTCATACCATCTTCTGGTTTGTAATGCTAATCGCAGGAGAGGTCTGAATGAAGTTTCAGGTAGGTGACGGGTTGACCCAAGAATTACCCAGTTTGGATCACAGCCTTGTCATAAATAGGTTGAAATCTTACCAGGATAACCCATTAAGTGAAACTTTCTTCTCCTTTCAATTGCCACTCTATAAAATGTCTATTACTTTTTAAGCACAAGAAATGTAATAGCCTTAGAGAATCCCCTAATAATTCTACTAATACTGAACATAACTCCCAAGATAAGGAAGGTTTATTCCAGAACTCCAAAAAGCCCATTTTTTCCAGAAACCAGATGTATATAGTTTTGTATTAAACATAAGTCCTTACTGGTAGCATTCTTGTTATTAAAAATTGAAGTGCACCGTGCACTAATCTGTTTATATTGGGTCTTTATCAGAGTACACACCTTAGTCAATGTCAGAATTCAGAAAGAAAAACCAAATATTGATTTTGAAGCCTGCCACTGAGACGAAGGGCTTAAATAACTTTCCAATGACATTTTCCATGTCAAGATTTAAGAAAGAAGAGAAAAAAGGTCACTTTGATAACTTACTTGATTGAATTACTTGGCTGAGCCTAGAGTATATGAACACGTTGATGAATATTTTTTCATGATAGACAAAAAGGATAATCCTCAGATCTATTTTGAAAAACGGGTCTCCATTTTATTTTGGCTCTTACCTAAAGAATCAGTCTATTTCTTAAAGAAATTTTTCTCTTGACATTTCTGCCTTCAATGCATCATGCTTCTATTCATATATATTTGTGTCTGTCCTTTTAACAGCTATGCCATCTGCAATCAAGTATCTGATTTGATTTTCTTCAAAGATCTGATCTCAGATACCTTATCCTCACAGCAGGCAATTTTTATGTAAAACACTGGTATCAACTCTAATGGATTTGATGACAGTTTTAAAACCTTTCTACATTAATGACCTTTCCATTGTATTTAAGTGTCACGTCTCTTATATGCTGTGATGAATGTGACACTGCCATTATAATGTCCTAAGTAACCACTCTGAATGGGACACTATCCATTCTTTGAAATTGTAATTGCCTAAAGCAATATATCATTACAATTTATGACTTGTAAGGGAAAAATATCCCTTTAACTTAGATGAGTATTCAGTTATAAATATGTGATTATGTGCTTACTTTGCTATTGGAATGTATTTAGAAAAGATAGACTTTAGAATAGACTGGTCCTGAAAGGGTTATTAGAATTTCATGTATTGATGCTTACCAGAAGTCTCCAAATTATTTTTGGGGGGGCTTATTTTTTATTAGTAACATATTATCAAATATCCAGAACCAAATCTAACAATACTAAATTAAAAAACAAACTTTATTGAGTTATAATTGCCATAACCTAATGCAAGCATTTGAAGTGTACAATTTGATTGATATTGATCTATGTATACACCCATGAAACCACCACCGCAATCAAGAGTGTGAATATATACATTATGGCCCAAAGTTTACTTGTGCCCTTTTATAAATCTTCCATTTTACTCTGTTTACCTCTAACGCATCCCCTAGCAGCCATTAATCTGCTTTCTGTCACTACTAATTAGCTTGCACTTTTCAGAGTTTTAAATAAATAGAATCATATAACATGTACTATCTTTTGACTTGTTTCTTTCATCCAGAATAATTATTTTTAAAATTCAGGAATATTGTTGTCTGTATCAATAGTTTGCTTTTTTTTAAGATTATTTATTTATTTGACACAGAGAGAGAGAGATCATAAGTAGGCAGAGAGGCAGGCAGAGAGAGAGGAGGTAGCAGGCTCCCTGCTGAGCACAGAGCCTGTTGCAGGGCTCAATCCCAGGATCCTGAGACCATGACCTGAGCCGAAGGCAGAGGCTTAACCCACTGAGCTACCCAGGCACCCTGCTTTTATTATTATTATTTTTTAATGTTGAGTAATATTCTACTGTCTAGATACCAACATTTGTGTACATATTCTTCTGTTGATGGGGATTTGGGTTATTTTAATGTTTGGCTAGTACAAATAAACCTTGTTAATATTACAAAACACTGAAAAGTAAATCAAATTTCTACTACATATGCTGTGATATGAAAGATAATTCTCTCAGGTCATGATCTCAGAGTCCTGGGATGGAGCCCCACATCGGGCTCTCTGCTCAGCAGGGAGCCTGCTTCCTCCTCTCTCTCTGCCTGCCTCTCTGCCTACTTGTAATCTCTTCTGTCAAATAAATAAATAAAATCTTTAAAAAAAATTAAAAAAAAAAGAAATATATATATCCTGAAAGAAATCATATCTGTATCTTCATTTTTATATGGGTTTTGTGAGAGTGTCAGTTACCCTGAAGTGTAAAAGTTATTATTTAAAAAAAATAATTTGTATTTAAAAGAAATGTATGTAAAAAGAAAGATGAAGGAAAGAAGGAAAAGAGAAAGAGAAAAATGTCATAGATCATTGAAGGAGTCAATAAAGCTTGACTCAGAATATGTAAATTTTTTGTTATAGAATTTTGGAGGACAAAGGATAACTGACACATTGTCTCTAACAGACATGCCTTGCCATCCCCTTTCCTAAATTCACTGAAGGTACGATTAGCCCTTCATTTTCACCATTGAATCATATAGGCCTAAAACATCAAGGTCAGGTAAACAATGGTGGCACTTGTTTAATGATCACTATTTTACTTCTCCTTGTTAGCCAATAACTCAAAAAACTATCACATTCCAAAGTATACCATGCCTGACTACTTCTAGATTTGTGAATGTGTTGGGTCAAAAATTAACACAGTTTTCATCAAAGACCATAATATATATTTTTCCTCTTATTAATTATGTGTATAATTTGCTGAAGCATACATTTTATTTCCCTAGTGAGGACATATTCTGAAATTATTGTGTTGCAGGTCTCAGGAGTTTACTCCCTCTGTCACATCTTTAGAAGGTTTCCTAGCAGTGTACCAAAAAACATTTTAACTGAAGTGTAGAATTTTATTGCCCAGTTTTCGGATATCAGAATTATCTTGGAAGAAGTGGTGACATATTTCAAATTAAGTGGGTCTGACTCATGCGACTTTCATTTCTGCCTGAAGAAAATCATTACTTCATAATATATAATGTTAGAATCTTGCAAACAAATAATGTTTTTAAATACTCTCTTTGAAAAGCAATAAGGCAATACCTCCTAAAGTTTAAGATGAGCATGCCCTATGATCTATTAACTTTTCCGCTTAATCTCTATTCTAGAAAAAAATTGCACATGTATACATGTAGTAGAATTCTTCTTACAGCAACATTTTAATAGGAAGAATTGCAAGCAACTTTTCAGTAGGATGAAGTATATTTAATGGACTACGTGTATTAAAATCCAAGTGATTTGGGGGCACCTGTGTGGCTCAGGGGGTTAAAGCCTCTGCCTTCATCTTGGGTCGTGATCCCAGAGTCCTGGGATCGAGCCCCTGCTCAGGCTCTCTGCTTAGCAGGGAGCCTGCTTCCTCCTCTCTCTCTGCCTGCCCCTCTGCCTTCTTGTGACCTCTGCCCCTCAAATTAATAAAAAATAAATAAATAAAAATAAAATCCAAGTGATTTAACGGCTAGCTAGACTATTTTTTTCAAGGTGGGGGCCTGACTAGAGGGCACGCCTTAGGGGCAGGTTCTGACCCCGGCGGCCGCATCGCAGGGCGGGGCTTGGTTAGAGAGCGTGTTCTAGGCGGAGCTTGGAGACACGCGCAGATCCAGGCACCTCGATGCAATTGCTCCACCTGTACGGTTTCTCGTGGCGCGCAACCCGCGTCCGTGGCGTTTAGAGGATCCAGCGAGTGGCGTCTTCTCCATGAACGCTGAGCGCGTGTTCTGCTGCCACGACGACTTCGTCTTCCCATCAGATGTGTACTTGCTTGTGGTCTTGGCCCGGTGCCAGAACCATGGCGTCCACAGCAGCTGAGATCTGGAACAGGTGAGCTGGAAACGTGGGTGTGGGATGTGAGGGTGCTGGCGTCTGCTCTAGAGGCTTTTCCCTGTCTGTGCCACTTCTTGGAGCATCTCTACACCACTTCCGTGGACACGTGGGTGTGAACCTTAAGATGCAGTGTCCTCGTCAGTCTGGCTCCTCAGGTTGGCTCCTTAGGCCCGGCCTTGGGCTGGTTCTGGTGGTGACCCTGCCGGTCGCAGACAAGCGCTTTGTTCTTTTTTTTTTTAAATCAGTACAGCTAAAACTCAAAAATACAGTGTTGAGTGAAAAAAGTTTCCAAAAGAGAAGTATCATTTATGTACATTAACCACCCCACCCGCCACAAATGTATCTCTTCAAGATGACTACATGTTTAATAGAACTACAAAACATGAATAAAATCATATTTCCCATCTTCAGGATGGTAGTTCCTTTTGAGAAGGAAAGAGGGAGATGGATCTGGAGTGGGTTTAGCTGTGTCTGTACATTTTTACTCATTTACATGAAGAGAGTAATCTGAAACAAATACAACAAAGTATAAGCGTGGCTTAAATATGAATAGTATATAAAAGGATTTTCGTTATGTTCTTTATTATATGACATAATAGTCTCTGCTTTAAATGAAAAATAGGTAAGGTAAATAGACTAGACTATAACGTACATATCAATTTATTTGAATATCCAATTGGAAGTTTCCAGATATTTTGGTATTCCAGGTGTTCTTATAGTTCCATTATTTTTTTTTAATTGTCTCTATGATTTTGACTATTCTAAGTACCACATGTAAGTGGACTTATTTGCCTGTGACTGGCCAATTTCATTTACTGTAATACCTCCAGAATTCATCCATTGTTGTAGCATGTGAGAATTTCTTGTTTTTCTTCCTTCTTACACCGCATACTACAATTGCTTATCCATTTATCTTTGGTGGAGACTTTAATTGCGTCTTTGTTTTAGCTATTGTGGACAGTGCTGCTATAAACATGGATATACAAGTAATCAATTTGAGATCCTGCTTTGAATTCTTTTGCTTATACCCTTAGAATTGAAATACTCATAGAGATGTAAAATAGAACGGTAGCTGCTAGAACCTATGGTAGGAGGAAATGGGGGATTAATGGAGTTTCAGTTTTATAAGATGAAGAGAGTTCTGGAGACAGAAGGTGGTAACGGTTACACAACAATATAAATGTACCTGATACTACTGAACTGGACACCTAAAAATAGTTATAATACATTTTATGTTATATGTGTTTTACCACAATTAAAAAAATGTTTTAAAACTATATTGTTATTTTAGAACAACAAATTGGAACCAAATGTGTTATCAGTAGTACAGCCTGTAAAGTTTTAAGTTCAGAAACCATGAATTTGGATACAAATCCAGAGTCAGTTAATAGTCCAGATGGAAAAGAAAGACTTCTGTGAATCCTGAACCTTTTACCAGACTTAGTCCAGACATTTTGGAAAAACTGTCAATAGATGTTGTCTGTTTTAATTCTGGGAAATCTTCACTTGTAGATAACCAGATGGTGTGCAGGTCCAGTTAGGTTTGGTGCTTTCTTTAGCAGTAACATGTGAATCCAAGAGGCTATTCCCTGGAGTTTGGTGGCAAAGGATTGGTGCAGAAATTTCTAGGAGCCTTTCCAGTGAGGCTGAAGAGAATCTTTCTGGAGATGTCTGTCCAATAGATGATATCTTTGGTTTGCAAGGTGTGTTGTTTAAGGTCTTCATCACCTGGGAGTGCACTGTGAAAAATTGCTCTACCGAAGCATTCTTATTTTTTTTTTTAAGATTTATTTATTTATTGGCAGAGAGAGACACATAGAACACAAACAGGGGGAGCGGAAGAGGGAGAAGCAGGCTTCCTGCTGAGCAGGGAGCCCCATGTCGGTCTTGATCCCAGGACCCTGGGATCATGACTTGAGCTGAAGGCAGCCACTTAAGGACTGAGCCACCCAGGCACCCCAAAGCATTCCTATTTTTAATAGAAACAATTATGTCTTTATAATTTTGAAGTATATCTCTTTTTATTGACCATGGGTCAAAGGAAGCAGGACCAAGTACATTGGGCACTTTATGACTAGCCAATGAATGAGATCCTGTGAGTTCCAAAGGGGGTGGATCTGAGATTTAGAAGGACCAATGGCAATGCTTTTAGTAAAGTATTTGGAGGGTCTCTATAATTATAATTTTGCCAATTCTGCCCTAATAGTGCCATTAGTGCATTCGAGTTAACACTGAGGGTTGAGGATGATATGCACAATAAAAGTGTAAAAGCAGCCAAACAGGAAAGACTTGTTGAAGCACCTGATTAGTAAAATGGGTTTGCAGATCACTGTGAAGTTTGAGAGGGGTTCCACCTGTAGGGATGATCTTTCTAACAGAATTTTAGCCCCAGAAGCAGTGCCTATCTACAAGGGAAATCTTTGGTCCAGTAAGAAAATATACAAACCATGAGTAAACATATTTATATCCATGAGATGGAGGAAGCTATATGAAATCCATATGCCAAACCTCAAATGGTCCGTTGGGCAGAGTGGGAGCAATTTGAACAGGTTTTCCTGCATTGCACTGCACACAGGCGGGACACGTGGGGTGGGTACTTTTTTGCAGCCCTATTAATATTTCCCTACCAGTATTGGTTCATGAATCCTATAATTTTTTCAGTAGATCTATGGTTTTTTTAATGTATATACAGTTTAAGTAGAGGGAATTTCAGAATTTTTTGTAGGACTGGATTGTTATGTGTTCCAAACCAAAGGTCTCTGTTTTTTTACCAAACCAATGATTATTGGATTTCTAATATTGTTTTCCCTTTTCTGGGGCCAACTATTGGGCACCTCTGGTCAATTTTTTATTTGATGATGATGATGATGATGATGATTTCAGAGAATATTCCTATGGACCATGACAGAAGTTTGGCTTTTGGTTTCCTGGAGAGTAGCATTTTAGCAGAAATATGAGTTAGGTGGTTTTCTTTGACCTCCAGAGATTTGAGTTTGGAATGCCTAGGAGTAACCTTAATAATACTCAGAATAACCAGCAAAAGTGTGGCATCTAATACATTTTGGACATGGGAGCCATTTTAAATTGTATTCTCATTGGAGGTAAGGAAACCTTGCTGTTTCCATAACATTCCAAAATTGTGAGCTACCTGAAAGGCATACTGATTATTGATATAAATATTTGCATTTTTACCTGTGCATAAGGTACGAGCCTGAGTAGGAGCATATAACTCATCCTATTGAATTGAAGTAGCCAAGGATAGAGGTGCTGCTTTAATGACTTCAAAGTCATGGAATAACCAACATATTTACCATTTTTATCCTTTAAATAAGTACCATCAGTAAATGAGGAAAAAACTTCAGTGTGTACATGAATTTCTTGTAAATTGTCACAGGGAGTCAAAAGGTAATCTGTCAGTATTAAACAGTCACGAGGTGTTTTGTTTATGAAGGAGAGGAGAGTAGGAATGGTAAGATTATTGCAGGAAAAACGTTATATGATGAGCAATTAATGAGCAATTAATAAGAGAATTTCATGAGAGGTAAGATGACTGAAAAGTGTTGAGGGTGATGAAATTTTGGAGGGTTTCTACTGCATGGGGTACAAGGATGGTCAAGGGGGTTCCCATCATTATTTCTGTAGTGTCTTTAGAAGAGGGTGGCAGGAAAGGCTCTGGGGCAGGAGGGATATCCGTATGCCACAGGGTCTAGTTGTTGGCTGTAATATCCTGTAGGCTGATGTCCCATGTCTTTGGGTGAGCACTCCAAGGGCATTCCCTTCTTTCTCACATACAAAGAGGAGAAAGGAAAGTTGATAATGAGGATGTGCAAGGGTTTGGAGGCTGTAGTAGGCTTTTCTTTAAAGTCCCAAAATTTATGTCATCCCAATCTTCCAATAATTGTCAGTTTTGTCATTTTTTTAAAATAAAGCATATAGAGGTTGAGCCATAAGAGAGATGTTTGGAATCCCATTTTGACAGTAGCCAGCTAGTCTAAGAAAACATCTTAATCGGTGCTTAATATTAGGTTTTGGAAAATTAAGGATGCCATGAAGCCCACTTGGATCCAAATGTAGTCCTTGTTCCAAGATCACTCTTAAGTATTGAACCTGAGTTTTAGCACACTGCAGTTTACTTTGGAGACTTTTTGTTCTTTCAAGGGCAAAAATTCAATGTCTGCCTGTAGAGAGGTTTGAGAAGGAGAGCGGAGAGGCAAATCATCTAGGTATTTTAACAAAATAGAGCCGGTAAAAAAGTTTATACCATCCAACTCTGCCTTTAGGTTTTGTGGAAAACAAGATGGACTCTGTGAAACTCCAAAGCATTGTCATTCCAGTGTATTGTCATTCTTCCCAAGTGAAAGCAAAAAGATACTGGCCATCTTTATCAAATTGAATACTAAAAAATACATTGCATATATCAATTGTATTGAAAAGTTTGCTTTCAGTAGGAATGGATGTTAGTAGTGTATGAGGGTTAGGAACAACATGGTGCCAAGGAATAACAATGTTATTTATCACTTGGAGGTCCTGGACAAATTTCCATCCTTGGCCACTCGGTTTTCTCAGAGGTAAAATAGGGTATTACAAGGAAAAAGTGGAGGAGATAATGAGGCCCTGAACCTTGTAGTCTATTATGGGCTTGATGCCTTGAATGGTTTCTTTATTTATAGGATATTGATTAATTCTAGGAGTCAGAGGAGTTTTGAGGTATCTATTTGAATCTTTATGGGAGTTACAGTATGGACTCTGCCAATACCAGTTGAAGATTTTTACCTATAAATAGGATGGTGGCTGATTTAACAGGGGCAAATGATCAGTGTTCCCAGACTCAGCTGTAGTGGCAGAAGAGATGGAGCAAATGAAAGATGTTGAAGGGTCATTTAATTCACCTGGTTGGAGATTTTGATTATTACTGGTAAGTTTTAGAGTTATTTTCCCCTTTGGGAGAAATAAATTCCAGCATATATTTCTAAGAACTCTCAGACCAATAAGTGAATAGGGATGGAGAAACTAGGGAGAAAAGAGTGGGTATCTCTTAAAGGGCCTAAACAAAAGGGAATAGATTTAGAGACAGGAATCTATTGAGGTTTATTAGAGACCCCCAGTGTTTGAACAATTTTAGTGTTCCAAGGTAAGGGTTGATTTATAGCATTGAGGTTGAGCATGAAGAGCGTAGCTCTGGTGCCAATAAGGGCAGAGAGAAATTCATTTCCAAACTGGAGAGTTGTTTCTCCAATCCAACTAAGAGGGAAGATTGTGAAGAGCCCTTGTAATTCCTCAGAGCTCTGTCATTGGGAATTACGACATTGGAAAGGCTGGCTAGAGGGCACTTGGAGTGCTTAAGTTGGTAACAGTCATTCTTTTCCCAGATATTCTGGCTCTTTGCTATGATAGCAGAGACCATGTTGTTTGGGGTGTGTGTGTGTGTGTGTGTGTGTGTGTGTGTGTCGAGGCCTCCATTTATTGGAGTTGAAAATTAAGAATTTTAGCACTCTTTCTTTTAGGTGACTCATGTAAGGTGTGAGCCAGCTCCTTTTGTTCCCCTGGGAGTGGGGATGGAGTAGGGTTGAAAGTTCCAACCCTCCAATCACATGATTGGATCCACTGATAATCAGCCCTTGTTCCAAAAGTCACCTCATTAGCTTAACAAAAGACACTTTTATGGCTCTTCTCCCTTAGAAAATTCTAAGGGTTTTAGAAGCTTTGTACTAGAAATGTGAAAGAAGATCAAATATATTTCTTATTAAAAATCACAATAATGCCCTGCTTTTATTTCTGACTAATTTGAGTCTTTTGCTCCCCTCCACTGACCCCCCGCACCCATTTGGTTCATTTAGCTAAAGGTTGTCAGTTTTTTCCATCTGAGAACCAACTTTTGGTTTCATTGATATTCTCTTTCATTTTTAATTTTCTGCTTTATCTCTGATCAAATATTTTATTTACTTCCCTTTGATAGCTTTGGGTTTAGATTATTCTCCTTTTTTGCAGTTCATTAAGTTGTAAAGTTAGGTTGTTGCTTTGAGAGCTTTCTTGTTTCTTAATATAAGCATTTATAGCTATGAATTTCTCCTTTGTATTCCTGTATCTCATAAATTTTGATATGGTATATTTTTGTTTCCATTCGTGTCTTAAGTATGTTCTAATTTCCCTATTGATTTGTTGATCCATTGATTAAGACTGTCTAATTTCCACTAATTTGTGAATTTTCTAACTTGCTTTCTAACTTTATCCCACTGTGGCTGGAGAAGATACTTTGTATGGCTTGTATCTTTTAAAATCTGTTGAGACTTAATTTATGGCCTAACATATTGTCTATTCTGTAAAATGCGCCATATGCTCTTGAGTAGAAAGTGAATTCTGTTGTTATTTGGTAGAGAATTCTATATATGTTTGTATGTCTGGTTGATTATTTGTTCAAGTCCTGTATTTCCTTACTTCTGATTGTTCAATGCATTATTAAAGAGAGGGTATTGAAGTCTCCAACTATCATCGTAGAACTGTTTATTTCTCCCTTCAATTCTGTCAATTTTTTCTTCATATATTTTGATGCTCTGCCATTAAGTATTTCAATGTTTAACATTTTTATATCTTCTTGCTGGATTGAGCTCTTTATTAGTAATGATCTTTGGGGCACCTGGGTAGCTCAGTCGGGTTGAGCATCTGACTTCGGTTCAGGTCCTGATCCCAGGGTCCCAGGGATCAAGCCCCACATGGGCTCTCTGCTCAGCTGGGAGTCTGCTTCTCCCTCTCCATCTGCCACTCCCCCTGCTTGTGCTTTTTCAATATCTCTCTGTCAAATAAATAAATAAATAAATAAAGTCTTTTAAAAAAATAATGGCCTTTGTCACTTATAACCCTTTTTGATTTTAAAGTTTATTTTGTCTGATACTAGTATAGTCACCCCTTCCTGCTAGTGATTACTATTTTCATGGAATATTTTTTTTCGGTCAGCCTATTTGTGTCTTTACATCTAAAGTGAATCTTGTAGACTACCTACAGATGGATCATGTATTTATTTATTTATTTATTTATTTATTTATTTATTTTTAAAGATTTTATTTATTCATTTGACAGTCAGAGATCACAAGTAGGCAGAGAGGCAGGCAGAAAGAGAAAGGAGGAAGCAGGCTCCCTGCTGAGCAGAGAGCCCATGCAGGGCTCAATCCCAGGATCCTGGGATCATGACCTGAGCTGAAGGCAGTGGCTTTAACCCACTGAGCCACCCAGGCACCCCTGGATCATGTATTTAAATACATTCTGCCAATCTCTGTCATTTGATTAGAGAACTTAATCCATTTATATTTAAAATAATTATTAATAAGAAAGGCCCTAATTTTGTCATTTTTTTCTGTATGCTTTATAGATTGCTTGTCCCTCATGTCCTGCATTACTATCTTCTTTTGTGTTTATTTGATTTTTTGTAGCGAAGTGTTTAAATTCCTTTTCCATTTCCTTTTTTTTTCCTTTTCTTTTTAAACTGGGTTTGTAGCAGGACTTGGGGAATAAGGTGGAAATCAAATATGAGATGCCTATTAGACATACAGATAGATATCAGCCAAGTAGTTGGATACATGGGTCTGGAGTTAAGAAGAAATATCTAAGCTTGAGTTATATATTTGGGAGCCATGAATGTATGGTTGATATTTTAGGATCTCAAGGGAATGAATGTGAAGAGTGAAGACAAGAGAATCAAGAATTGAGCCCTGGGGAATGCTAGTGTGAAGAGATTCCAGAGAATTGGGGGAGGGATCACTAGAAGATCTAAAACACTGCTGTCTTCTTTGTACTTTCAGATAGTTCCAGGCCCTCCAGTAATTAGGTTTTGTTGTTTTTATCTCCCTCCTATATCTTGGTGCATGGGACTGTTGGAGCTCTGAGAATCCATACATACCAGGAAATGATCTTTCATCTCCGCTCTATGGCACCTCTTTGTTTTATGTTCTGTCACTTCTGTGCTTCCTAGCATCTGGGCATTTATATTGATGATTCCAGTGTCATTATTCTCCCACTTCTGGTACAGCAGTCATTTCCTTTTGTGTACATTCTTTAGCTATATTTTTGTGGTAACCATGGGGACTGCATTTAACATCCTAAAGTTATAACATTCTAATTTGAATTCATACTAGCTTAACTTCAGTAACATACAAAAACTCTTTAACAACTCCATCCCACCCCTTTCAGTTGTTATGTCCCAGAATTACATCTTTATACCTGTTGCACCCAAACAGAAATGATTTTTTAATGCATTAACCTGTTAAATGTGGAGTTACAAACTAAAGTTACAGTAATATTAGCTTTTAAGTTTATAGTAGTTTTTAAAATGTAAATTTTTTAACATTTCTAAAATGTGTTTTTTAAATGTGTTATTTTAATATACTTTGTAAATAACTTTAAGAGATTTAAATCTCTTAAATTATAGAAAACAAAAAGTGGACTTACGCCATTGTTAATAGTGGCTTTTAAAATTGCTAATGTAGGGGCGCCTGGGTGGCTCAGTGGGTTAAGCCGCTGCCTTCGGCTCGGGTCATGATCTCAGGGTCCTGGGATCGAGTCCCGCATCGGGCTCTCTGCTCAGCAGGGAGCCTGCTTCCCTTCCTCTCTCTCTGCCTGCCTCTCTGCCTACTTGTGATCTCTGTCTGTCAAATAAATAAATAAAATCTTTAAAAAAAAAAAATTGCTAATGTATTTTTTATCTTTACTGAAATCTTTATTTCTTCATATGTTCTTTCAATTAGCAATAATCGCGCCTCAGATAAACCTCATTGGCTGCGATACTGCCACTGCTCAAAGCTATTTCTTCATATGTTCTTAAAATTGTATGTTCTTCATATGTTCTTCATATGTACATAAATGGTCCACTGACTTTTCATTTCAACCTGAAGGATCCCTCTAGCCTTTCTTGCAGGGCAGCTCTAATGATAAACTCTCAGCTTTTGTTTATCTGGGAATGTCTTAATTTCTCCCTCGCTTTGGAAGGATATTTTTGCCAGATTTAGGATTCTTGGTTTAACAGGGTTATTTTTTCTTTTAGCAATTTAAATATATCAACCCACTTCCTTCTGGACTCCAAAGTTTCTGATGAGAAATCTGCTACTCCTCTTGAGGAGTTCTTGTATGTGATAAGTTGCTTCTCTCTTGCTGTTTTTCAGAATTCTGTCTTTTACTTTGGATAGTTTGAATATATGTCTTAGTGTGGGTCTCTTTGAGTTTATCCTACTTAGGATTTGTTGTGTTTTCTGGATGTTTGTATTCATGTGTTTCATCAAATTTGGGAAATTCTCATCCATTAGTTCTTCAAATACTCTCTTTCTCCTCCTTATGGAATTCCTATAACTAATGCATAACTTGGTCCACTGGATGGTGTTCCACAGGTCCCTATGCTTTGTTTACTTTTTTTCAGTCTTTTTTTCTTTCTGTCCCTCAGATTTAGTACTTTCCATTGTCCTATCACTTCAAGTAAAGTGATTCTTTCTTCTGCCTGTTCAAATATGTCTTTTACTCTCTAGTGAATTTTTTGTTTCTCTTCTACTTTTCAGCTCCAAAATTTCCTTTTGGTTTCCTTTTAGGCTTTCTATCTTTTTATAGATATTTCCATTTCATGCCTTCATTTTCTTGATTTTCTCCAAGTATTCCTTTTGTTCTTTGAGCATTTTTAAGAAAGTTGTTTTAAAGGTTGTGTGTAGTAGATTTACCATCAGGTCTTCAGGACTAGTTTATCTTGTTATTCTTTTTTCATTTTGGAAAATCTGTACTTTCCTGTTTCTTTGTATGCTTTCTGATATTGTTGTTATATTTCAGTCTAATAATGTAGTTATTCCGGGACTTGGATTCTCTCCCTTTCTCAGGATTTTCTGTTTTCTCTTGTTTTTTTTTGATGGTAGGATGTCTCTGTAGTAAAGATCAGCCTGAGTTGTAAATTTAAGGTTCTTCAGGTCTTTTTGACCCTGTACCTTCCCCTGGGCATGCAAGGTGACTTTGTAATTTCTCTTATATCTCCAGTTGCTTTTGAATGTCCTACTATTCAATGCCTGGCTTCCAAAAGAGGGGAAAGAAAAGTGAAAGGGAAAAAGATACTGTCTCTTTAAATACCCCTGGAAGTCACTTCAGCCATTTGGGCAGAGTCTTGCAATAATGGGGAGTGGTTGCAATAGTGGCCACTACCTCTTGGTGTACACCACTGTGATCAACAGCAGTAGTCAGTAATCAAAGCATAGATCCCTGATATTTGGAGGACAGGGTCCTTTTTGTCTACTCTTGGTCCAGCAAGCTATGTGTAAGGTATTCTGGGAACATGTAGACAACTGCTTGCTGTGGGGCTGAGGGGTGAGGGATAGGTAGATGTTACTGTACTAAGAGCTGAAATTGCCTGGCCTGTACCATCCAAAGATTTTTTTTTTTTTAAGATTTTATTTATTTATTGGTCAGAGAGCGAGAGGGAGAGCACAAAGAGGGGGAGTGGCAGGCAGAGGGAGAAGCAGGCTTCCTGCTGAGCAGGGAGCCTCATGTGGGACTTGATCCCAGGACCCTGAGATCATGACCTGAGCTGAAGGCAGACATGTAACCAACTGAGTCACCCAGGAATCTCCCAACCAAAGTTAAAGACTTGAAGTCGCAAGCCTTTAACAGACTCCAGAGTTCAAAATAGTTACATCAGATACATTTTGCCAGTGCAGTTGTTGTCTGGGTGAGCAGACAGATTTCTGATGGTTTTTATACTGCCTTCTTTGAGGCATCCTCTACAGTCCATTTCAGTAGATACATTATCCATGATTGTGATAATCATGCTGAGATGAACTTCATCATAGGAATGGCATAGGTAGACCATCAGCCCTGATCAAAGGGAAGGAAAGAACACTTGCAGTTAAAAGAAATGATATAATTAGTTTTTTGGGATTATTCAGCACTGAGAAATCTGAGCAACAAACATACAAGTGTATTAATTGTTAAAAATATTAATAAATTTGAACACATGTAAACAATATCATTTCTTTATATAAATGCTGTAATTAGGGGGTACCTGGGTGGCTCAGTGGGTTAAGGCCTCTGCCTTCAGCTCAGGTCGTGATCTCAGGGTCCTGGGATCGAGCCCCACATCGGACTCTCTGCTCAGCGGGGAGCCTGCTTCCCCCTCTCTCTCTGCCTGCCTCTCTGTCTACTTGTGATCTCTCTGTCAAATAAATAAATAAAATCTTTTAAAAAAGCTGTAATTATGCTTTTCTTCCAGAAACCTATATAGAGCCATGATTCCTAACTTGCTATAAGGTTCCTGTATTGGGGAAGGGAAAAAAGTTCTTTAAACCATTTAAATTAGCCTGAGAGTGTTCTAAAACTTCCTCCCTTCTTCCCAAATTTTATAATTGTGAAGAAATACTCAAAATTTGGGTAAAAGTTGCCAATTTTTAATGCTTTTTCAAAGTTGTATTTTCATAGTATGGTTACATTTGGTGGCTTCTGTGTTGATATTTCAACACAGAATTTTTTCAGTGTTAAATTATATATAAAGGTTCCTGTTTGGGGTGAACATGGAATGTAGTGTAATTGTTTTAATAATTAATAATTATCTTTAAAAATTAATTATCCTGGATTTCCTTAAATTTTATTTAAATATATAACACAATTATTTTTTGTCTTCTAAATCAATAAAATAATATTTTGAAAAATAAATGAAAAAGAAAGTTACCTCATTTTAAAACTCATATCTTCAACATTTAAACCTTATGGGTTGTCAGCCTGCAGGTAATTGACATGTCTGTTGAGAAAATAACAGTTTTGTGTATATATATGTATTTTTTTTCATCAATATTCCAAAATTTTGCTGTCTTTCCATGACCCTGACATCTCAGCCAATTACTCTGTAGAAGTTTAGTAACAGGACATGCAGCAGTTGTGGTGTCAGTCACAAAAATTAGGATTCAGTTCCATAAGCAGCTCATGTGAGAACCTATAGACCAGGACACAAATTAGAGACACAAGAGTTAGGAATGATTATGCCACTTTAATTACCCTCAGGAGACTAAAGCAGGAACAGAACAATCCACTTGACTTTAATGGAGAGATGGAGGGAAAAAAAAAAACCTACTATATCCTCTGGAAGCTGAGAAGAAATTGCCAGGATGCTCTGGAAGGCCCTAGGCTATCTCTATCTGAAAGTAAAGTAGTTTTCACTCTATCAGCAAATTTCAAAATGTGATCCATGGATTACCTTACTGAAGATCGAACTGTGGCTTCTGGGACTCTGTCTATCCCCCTATGTCTCCTGAATCAGAATCTCTGAGGTTGAGTTTCAAGAATTTCCATTTCTAAACAGATAGCCAGATTAATTTTTTAAATAGTAACTCATGGAGATAAAGCAATTTATAGTAAATTATATGCAATGACCTGCAGACCAAGATAGAGAACATTGTCATTATTCCAGAATGTTTCTCTTGCCCCTTTCCAGTCATTTCTCTTCAATATCCCAACTATGTTGAGCCCAGTTACAACTTTTTTCTATATATGTTATTTATATCTATTTTTGAGTCTCATCAAAATGGAACCTGTAATAGATAATCTTTTGCTTCTCTTTTCCTTCCCTCAGCATACTGTTTTTGAGGCCAGTTAAATTTTAGGCACACTGGAATTTGAGAACCAAAGCTCTCTAAGGTAGAAATCATCATAAGGAAGCCTGATGTTAGAACTCATCTGAAATAATGGAATTTTTTCAAACTACCCCATTTTAAAACCATCTTATATCTGAGGCAAATCCATTACGTGGTTGCCAAATAATTTTTTTTTAATTTTTTGTTTTTTAAAGTTGAAATATAATTAACATACAGTGTTATGTTAGTTTCAGGTGTACAATATAATGATTCAGCAATTCTATACATTTCTCAGTGCTCATCAAGATGAGTGTACTCTCAGTCCTCTATCTATTTCACCCATCCCCTAACCCACCTCCCCTCGGGCAACCACCAGTTAGTTCTCTGTATTTAAGATTCCATTTTTTGTCTCTTTTTACTTTGTTTCTTAAATTCCATATATAAGTGACATCGTATGGTATTTGCTTTTCTCTGACTAACGTATTTTATTTAGCATCATAATCTTTGGGTCCATCCATATCATTGTAAATGTTAATTTGAGCTTTTCTGCATTAATGATATCACTCAGACCAGCCTCCATGAAATCAACCACACATTTTCATCATCATACTTTCCCTATTCCTAAATTTATACTTTCTTCATTTAGAAATTCTTTGTGGAGAATTTTAATAGTACTATAATGACAGCCAGTCAAAATTTCAGTAGTATCTGGCTTTATATAAACTAGTCACAAGTCCAAATAACTTAGCATTCACCATTTGTTCTCAGAATCCTTTCAGCTTGATTTCCATAGGTATTCACTCAAGAATCCTAAGTAGTTTCTCAAAATGGGGAGAATTACACAATAAGAAAACAAAGTTGTAGTTATCAGAGAAGCGTGAAAATTATGATGGAAAACACCTATTAGACCACTTAGGTTTCAGCCCTGCTAGGGAGATGTTGGTCACCGTAGTAGGCTACCAAGTGTTTTGCTGAGTTCTTTGCTTAAAGCAGTTTTGCTTCAGCTATACTTTTGGCTTCTGTTGCTCTTTTGACTGAGACTTCTGCAATCAAATAATTGTTGTAGGATCAAAGTTTTACTAGAGAAGTAACCTAACTATTCCAAGTTGGAAAAACATACTTCTGTGTCACACTACTACCATGCTTCACTTATGACACCAGATGCGTGGGTTTTCCACACGTTAAGCAGGGTGTCCTGTAATTCATTTCGTTTCTGACACTACCCACTGGAGGCAGCATTAGATCTCACAAGGTAAAGGGCTAAGTCCTGCAAGACTGCCCCCACTTCAAATGCCAATCATAAGTCCAGGTTGTCACTGCACTTCAGACTGACAGGTCATACAATGAGGTTCCCATGACCTTTGGGTTTGATAATTTGTTAGGATGCCTTGTTTATTATAAAAGATAAAATAAATGATACAGATAAACATCCAGATGAAGAAATATATAGGGTGAAGTCTGGAAGGTCCAGAAGGAGCTTCTGTCTCTATGGAATTGGGGTATATCACTCTCCAAGTGTGGCTGTATTCGTCAACCTAGAAGCTCTTCCAGCCCAGGGCTTTTGATGGAGGCTTCATCACATAAACATGAATGATCAACTCAATCTCTAGACCCTTATTTCTTTCCAGATTATGAAGGGTAGACCTGAAAGTTTACACTTACAATCATGGCTTGGTCTCTGGTGACCAGCCCCAATCTTGAAGCTATTCATGAGTCCACCAAGAGTTGCCTCATTAGAGCAAAAGACACTACTGTCACATATCAGATTCTCAGGAATTTGGGAGCTCTGGTCAGGAATCACAATCAAAGAGACCAGACATTGGGGCAGAAGATGTTCCTTGTACTCTCATCATTTAGCATATTACAAGGAGCAATGCGTTAGAATCAGGGCAGAGAGCAATTATATTTTCAAGTATTTTACATTTTCTTTACGTTTTTATCTACAGACTCATTCTGCCAACAAGCTTATTAAATAGTGGTCTCTTGACCTGTGAAGTTAGAAGATTTCTTGATAAAATATTAGAAGTCAACTGTCTTACTTTCCTACTGCTATTATACCAAAAAGCCCCTTTGAGGGGGTGGGGGAAAGCATATAAAATTGAATGCCAAGAGGATAATCTAGACTGTAAGGGCCATCTGGATGACTGATGAGCAGCATGGGAATGCTCAATTCAGGGACTATACAGATGGAGGGCCACTAAAGACACTGTTAACTAGAATTGGCCCCATCAGGGGAATATCCCCGGGGAAATTTGGAACTTCATGTATTCCCTTTTTACCTGGCATTGTTAACACAAATAATTTTTTTTTAAACTTACCTTCACTTTCTTTTCCTCCCATTTTGTTTAATTCCTTTTTTGAATTAATAGTGTTTAGAAAAATATATAAACTATAATTCAATTCATAGACTTGAAAATTGTTCTTTCTTGAAGTGGGTATTTTACTCACATTGGATCTTTAACTCTATCATGTACAAAACATTAAATTTCACCAAGAGATGATTCAACTTCTAACTGTGGGATATTTAAAATAGCCAATAAGAGGCTCACAGACGATAGTCACAGTTCTGCAGGATTCTATGGTTCTACTCTCATCTATTGTAGGAGTAAAGGAATGAAAGCCACTATGAAACTCTGGGTCACTCAGATGGCCTGGTTATTCCCATTGCCTTCTGCTTCAAAGACAAATACATTACTGAGGATGTTACTAATTCTGAGCTGAGGTCTTTTCCATCTCTTTGACCTCTAATGCTTTTCTACTGATTTAGCATGAATTCTGTTTCATAGAGATGGAGATAAAATGCACATTTCTACTCTTTGTTCCATTCCATATATCTCTACAGGAGAAATGGACATTTTCTAACTTTTATGTTTTGTGCTAAAATATTAGGTATCCAGAAAAGAAGAGAAATATTTGCTTCTCAGGAATCTTAAGATAGATCACAAAGTGATCTATAAAAACAGAACATTTGGATTGGGGACAAAAAGATATAGGTCAGAATCATGGCTACATTACTAACTAGCTGCAAATCATAATACCTGAATCTCATATTCTTCATCTCTGGACTGGAGATAGTAATATTTGGTTTGCCTGGTAGAGAGGGGTGTGTGTGTGTGTGTGTGTGTGTGTGTGTGTGTAGGTCAAATAAGGTAATCTGTGTGTATGCACCTTGTATACTAAAAAATATTATGGAAGTGTTAACTTCCTTTTGCTGCTGCTGGTTCTGGTGGTGATGGCAAGCACTGTGGCATAGTAGAAGTCAGATTGGAGTTCAAACTCATGTTGCTGTTATACTTAGTGTGTACCATACTTTTATATCATAGTTTCCTCATCTGTATAATGGGATAAAAATTACTGTTTTTAACAAACTAAAAAAAATAACTAACATATAAAATCTATACTTGTTAATAAATGTTAAACATTTAACAGATGACCAGTAAATACGAGTTTTCTATCTAATTCCTTCCTCTGCTCCATGCACATACTCTAAAACATAAATGTGGGACTAGGTCAGGATTTGGTAATTTACAGCCTTTGGGCTAAATCTGGCTCACCATTTGTCTGAATAAATACAGTTTTATTTGAATAAAGCCACACTCATTTGCTTACATAGTGTCTACAGATGCTTCTTTATATTATGGCAGCATTCACTGGTTGTGACAGAGACTACATGGCTGACAAAGCCCAAAATACTTGTAGGCCCACATAGCCCTTTACAAAAAAGTTTGGTGATCTCTGGTGTAGAGAAAGTTCTAATATTAAAAACATAAGTAATGAACCTAGTGGTTATTTGCTTGGACCACAGACACTTAAACTTGGGGATATAGATGTTATCTCAGACTTTTTTGGTGTTAGGACCACGTTCCAATGTAGAAAAATTTATTTATGTAGTTTTAACTATCTATACATTATTATGAAAATGGTTTTGAGTGTGGGGACCACCAGTTGTCCCAGATTACACTTTGAGAGCTACTTTTTTAAGGTCATGTGTTCATGAAGTGATACTGGTGCAAAATCCAAACCAGGTTAATATAACTCCTCAAAAAGTAAAATTTGACTTACAAGTTTTGTTTTTTTTTTTTTAAGATTTTATTTATTTATTTGACAGACAGAAATCACAAGTAGCCAAAGAGGCAGGCAGAGAGAGAAGAGGAAGCAGGGCTGCTGCTGAGTGGAGAGCCCGATGCGGGGCTCGATTCCAGGACCCTGAGATTATGACCTGAGCTGAAGACAGAGGCTTTAACCCACTGAGCCACCCAGGCGCCCCTGACTTAGAGTTTTGAGCCTGATCAGTTTTACTTTCTGTCTCACAGTGAATAATTTGTTTTGAATACAGATATATTCTGTTAAGCAAAGGACTTGTGGTTGAAAATGTAGTACTAGACTAAAATCCCACATGTTAAAACCTTATTATTTTCTGTTGATTTGCATTTTAAGAAATAAAGATGGATTCACATGTGTCAGGCTTAAAATACTTTTATAGCTGTAATCTTGTGTTTTCCTTACTGAGGAGGCACATCATACTGGCCCAGAAAGCAGGGTTTTGTGAGGACTCATTTTAAATATAGTTGCTTCTACTATTTCTAAGTCCTTGCTGTAAAAAGAAAAATAAAAACGTAAAGTTTGATGTAAATAAAGTGATCTTTAAAAATTATACCATAATATGTGCTCATTGTACATGACTTTCAAGTACAGATGAACAAAATAAAAAAGAAAAATACGTATGAAATACCAATAAGAACAATTACCTTTGGAATTTTTCTAGTATTTTAATCTGATGTCTGTGATCCTATGTACCCAAAACTTTAAAACTGTGATACTGAATTATTTTATCTTTTTCTAAGATACTCATTTCTTTGAAAAACCTAATATACTGTCTTTACAAAGTCTCATCACAGTAAACTCATTTGAAAATACAAAAAATATATTATCTTTTAAAAATATTTTGCTTAACAGTGGGGCGCCTGGGTGGCTCAGTGGGTTAAGCCTCTGCCTTCAGCTCAGATCATGGTCTCAGGGTCCTGGGATCAAGCCCCACATCAGGCTCTCTGCTCAGAGGGGAGCCTGCTTCCCCACCCCCCCACCCCCGCCTGCCTTTCTGCCTACTTGTGATCTCTCTCTCTGTCAAATTAAAAATATATATATTTTGCTTAACAAATTATTTTGCTTAGGATTTAAAAAATTACTTAGTAAGACTTCTAATTATTTTTGGTTGTAAGGACAAAGTACTTCTTTTTTATTAAAGGATAGAAAAATGTATGAAATGCTCTTTGAGATTTAAATAAGGTCAAATAAATGTAAAAATGCATTATTGCAATAAGCTGAATTTGACATTATTTCAAGCAGGAAAGACTGAGTAATGAAATGAACAATGTTGAGATTCTGATTAGCTGAACAATGAAAATTTAATTTTTCAAAGGAGAGATTTAAAAAAATAGAAGATTTGACTTTTGGCTAATAAGATCCTTTAATCATCAATCATATTTATGATAATTAAGTTTAAAAATGACAGTGAACTCAGGAATTTTTACAAGCTTCTATGTCATATGATACTTTATTTTTTAGAAAGATTTATTAATTTTTTGAGAGATAGTAAGTGAGCAAGGAGAGGGACAGAAAGAGAGAAACTTAAATAGACTTCCCACTGAGCACAGGGCAGATCTGGGGCTGGATCTAAGGACCCTGAGATCAAGACCTGAGCTGAAACCAAGAGTTGGATTCTCAACCAGCTGCACCATGCAGGCGCCCCTCCCTGTACTTTATTTCAGTATTTGAAAGTCTCTTACAGCCTCAGAATCGTCAACTTCATCCATATAGTCAACATGCAGCAAAATAATTTTAATGAAACCATGAGAAAAAAAATGCCATGAAAGCATACATTTACCGAAGACATATGTTTTAGGAAAGACAGTCTTATTTCAAGAAAACATAGTCTTTTATTGGTTTGTGGCATAAAATATTTTCTTTTCTGACAGACATGTATATCTTTCACAAAATACATGTAGTAATGGTACAGAATTAATAGTCCAACCTCATTAGTATGAGTGAATATTACTTCTCAAAGGAATATAAATTAATAGAAATTCCTCAGTGAAATTCCACAGACTGTCTTTTGGCCCCGAGAACTGTTTTGTAAATGGACCAGGTTTTGTGCTTATACTGGGTATTGGAGCTACAAACATGAAAACAAAGAGATTTGCACTTCAGAAGAAGGAACTTCAAAGAGTCAAGTGCAAAGGTCAGGAAGCAGTAATTCTGTGTGGGTGGAAGGTGAAGTAGGATAGCATAAGCAAGTTGTGTGTTGAAGAGACTCTTCTTTTCATGCATGGATCTACTGGTATAAGCTTCCATCAAAAAGTGACTCCTTCTTAGATGTTTCCCATGACATAAATATCATTTTTCCTTTCTTGTCCTACAGATCAGTTTTTCCTTCAAAGCTCCTCTTTTCTAGAGAAGTAAAATCCAGGAGAAGAAATGTTTAATTGTTAGAATCATTAAAGTTATGCTTATTTGTTAAGGCTACAGCTAGCGTAGGAGAGATAGAAGTCCCAACTTTAGCAGTATGTCTGCCAGCTTCTCTTTCTCTCTGAAGAAGGCATATAGGAATGAAAGTAAGTGGGATTATTCTGGGGAAAACCTTGAATCTTCTTTAATTCATGAAAGGATAAATTATTCATAATTAAGAGACTTTATTATCAGTAATACATTACTTGTGACATTTTTTATCAGTGTGTCTCTCCTCTGAAGGTTGAGACATTTTTGCTAAAAATGATAACCATATTATTCCCACTCACTCTGGTTCATAACCCTCATAGTCTTCTGTGGCTTCTCATTCTTCCATGCCTTGCATAAATCATTGTTTGTCGAGTCTAGGCAGTTCTTATTCCTTTGCCTTGGGTTTAGTGTCTCTCCTTTCATTATCATTTACATTGCCACATCTTAATATAGATTTCTGTTATCTGTTGTCTGGAAAATCATAAAGTGTTCAAGCCATGTTGTACTGGGAGCTGAGAGTATGTGTATGGATATTTAAAAAAAAAAATTTTTCCCCACTTTGGTCATCAGATTCTGTGACCATTTCAGTCTCTGCTCAAAAAGCTACTAGTGGCATTCCATCTGTTATCTAAAAGAGTCTAAGCAGCCTGGTTGAATATCAATATATCTTATAGTGAGATTACTCTTATTCTGTTATGTAAAGGTTATGTTTCAATCTGAATATTTTAATAAAGGAAAGTAATATTAAAATTGGAATAAGTATTGTAAGTTACTGAACAAAATTCAAGATTCATTTCTGAATAGAAATAAAATGAATAAAAACCCCACAGTTTATGGAGAAGTAGAAATACCAGCCTACTTAACTAATATATTAAGCGTGCAAATAAAATTTGTAAACATCGTATTTGCTGAATTCATTACTACTAAATGAGCAGGATCTAAGAATTAATAATTAGCATTTTGACACATTTTTGAGAATCCGGATCAATGCAATAAAATTAAAAACAGGAACAAGTAATTTAAAGAAATGATAGCTTTTATTATTTTTAAATATTACAGATATAAGGAAACTTAAAATTATCATGACCTCTGATTAGTTATAAGAATGTTTGAAATCTACCTTAAAATAATACTAATTACCTTAAAATCTACCTTAAATCTACCTTAAAATAATACTCTATCATCTTTTGAAAATATTTTGCTTAACAGTGGGATGCCTGGGTGGCTCAGTGGGTTAAGCCTCTGCCTTCAGCTCAGGTCATGGTCTCAGGGCCCTGGGATGGAGCCCCGCATTGGGCTCTCTGCTCAGCGGGGAGCCTGCTTCCCCCCACCCCTGTCTGCCTCTCTGCCTACTTGTGATCTCTCTTAAGAGTTATGAAAAAACTTTTTTCAAGATTATTTATGTTAACAAAAATTTGGAAAAGCCTAAGAATTTAGCTATAGGGAAATGATTTGTGAAGATGGTACATTTATTTGGACTGGCATTAAACTTAATTTTTATGAGATGTTTGTATCACTCAAAGTCTGTGCATAGACACTGGTAAAACACAAAGAGAATTGTATACCGAATGTGTGATATTATGGTAGCTGTGTAGAAAATATCAAAGAACAAAATGGAATGAAAACAACAGAGCTTGACATAGTGATTGTCTTTGGACAGTGGATTCTTAGCTTCTTTTATTCTTTTTACTAATTTGAAATTATAAATTTATTACTGTAAGATTATATTATTTTTATAATTAGAATACATTAAACGAGTGCTAAATAAACAAATATGCCAAATTCAGTTAGAATTCACTTCCCTCAAGAACCTTTCCTTGATTAATTCCGCTGGCATTGATAATTGCTTTATACCATACCCCCATATTCGTGTATTCAATTTTTGCATGTTTCAAAAAATAAATTTATGAGCATAATTATGGTATTTCCACATATATATAGTGTAGGCTCCACACTGAATTAAAAGCTTGAGAATATTAGCAACCTCAAGTGTATGTCCTGTTGTATTTCTAGAATAATTTATGTACTTTTCACAGATTGAATGTTAACTTACTGAACACCTGATGAACCATTGGAAATGTGGTGACATGTGACACGAGGAATATATATGAAATACAATCCAACATTCTCTACAGTTTTTATTGCCACTAAACCCTAGTTGTTGAATTTCAAAAATACATATGCAAAAATGTTGAGTATTATACTTTTATAGTTGTATATTACCATTTCAAACCAAGATTATAGTTTATCTAGCAATGCTGTCCATATAAAATTTTTAAGCTCTAATTTTCTGTCAGTGGTATGTTACCATTATGTTCATATATGCCATAGTTCTTTCTGAGTTTCCATCAGAAATCAGCTCAAGTGTTTTGTTATAAAGCTAGATAGCAAAGAAGAAATGGGTAACTGCTGCTAGTAGGTAGATGTCACTACCGCTGAATTGCCTATTAACACATATACACTGTTTCTTTGTGTCCCAGATGTTCAGGCATATGGGAATGAAAAAAATCAATGAATTGGAACCTCTTGATTCTGTTATTCTGGTGACAAACAGTCTGTATTGCTCATTGATGATTGTTTTACCCTTGACAAAGTGGTAGCAATTGTTACTTGCAGATGTAGCTACATTTAATTTCTCAATTCCCCACACCACTTTATTTGTCATTCTGGATCAGAGGAAAAAAAAAATACCACTAACTACATGTGCTCTCTATACTCATTGATTAACTAAGGAATATTATTAGTACTTCTTATTGAAACCAGATGAGAATAAATGATACATTAAATCCAGTCATTTAGCAGAAGATCTTTACTCATTTCAGGGAATGAGGTTTTGAGCAAGAATTGTGAACAACTCTGGAGAAAGAATAAGATAATAGACCCCAATGTTAGTTATATTTTTCCAAAAGCAAAGGAAAATGCAGATGTATAAATTGAAATAATATATATTTTTTAATTTTAAAGATTTTCTTGTTTATTTGGGAGTGGGGACAGGGAGGAGAGTCTTTTTTTTTTTTTAAAGATTTTATTTATTTATTTGACAGAGATCAGAGTAGGCAGAGAGACAGGAGGAGAGAGAAGAGGAAGCAGGCTCCCTGCTGAGCAGAGAGCCCTATGCAGGGCTCCATCCCAAGACCCTGAGATTATGACCTAAAACAAAGGTAGAGGCTTAACCCACTGAACCACCCAGGTGCCCCAAGAGGGAGAGTCTTAAGCTTTACTCTGTGCTGAGCACATAACCCCTGTTCTGGGGTGAGTCTCATGACCCTGAGATCATGACTTGAGCCAAAACCAAGAGTTGGACCTTGACTGAGTATGCCACCCAGGCGCCCCTCACACAGTTTTTTAAGATCAGGCAAAAGTAGATGTGGTTTTGTGAGTCATTTACAAATTGATGCGAATGTGAACAATGACCCAGAAAACCAGACAGGAAGAAAATAAGCTGGGTGAATAATGGTTCCAATGCTAATAAAATAATGTGATTAGCAGCCAGCTCAGTCGGAAGAAGTAGAAAAACAGTGATACTGCATCTAAGGTTTGGGTGGCAATATGAAGGCTAATGTTGGAATATAGTTTAAAAAAAGAAGAAATTAGTGAAAGCAAAGAACAAAAAGACGAGTGAACTTGTCTAATTCATTTTTGTGAACATTTTCATATATATATATAATACATTCATATATATACACATACATATATACATTCATATATATATATACATACATATATACATACATATATACATATATATATATGTATATATATATATACACACACACACACACACACACATACACTTGTGCCCAAGGCCATTCTAAATGTCATTGGCTATTAATTCTTTGGCTTTAGGCTATTTTTCTACAGGCAAATTTTTGTTCAAATATGTGATTCAATATAAATATTCCTTCCTTCCAAAAATGTTTATCATAGTCCAAAGGTTGAAAGTGGATATACCTTTCAAAAATAAACATTTGAAAAGAGCAGAAAATCTAGAATACTTAAATGGATTACATTAGTAGAGTCAAATTCAAATAACAAAATGGAAAAGAGTGCAAATGGAGAATCACAGAGAGGAACATTTAATTTTAATACTGAGGAAAAACTTAACATGGGTTCTTTCCAGTTGTACAGTAGTTTAATAAATGTAGCAACCTTTTTTTTCCCAGTCATGTTAAAATCTCTTTCATTTAGTTGTAATGCCAGGAGAAGGATTAGTATTCTGTAGAAATTGTGATAAAGTGTTTATTTGGTTCTGTTTGCACTTGACATGCATTTTTTCAATACATGTATTTTGATAAGATTTGTATGTCTAATATAAGGCTTGGCTGTTGACCTTACAGCAGTTGTTACCAACATGTACACTGGCAGAAAATAATTATCTTCTGTTGTCTGGAGTGAGCATGGACATGTGTTTATACAAATTAAGGAATTTGGGGCATTTACATGTTCAGTTCAGCTTAGTGAACATTTAATGGTGATATGCTAATCTTGGGGTGGAAGACAAGAGGGGTGGAGGAGAGAGATAGAGATTTAAGTTTGGGTAGCCATACTCTAATTCTGTAAGTGTTGACAATACATATAAGAGAAATACATAGAAATCACTGAAATGCAAGGTAGATGTCTATAATGCAATAGTATATCCAAATCAATTCCTATTTATATAGTTAGTCCTCTGAATAGATGAGTTTAAGAAAAAGGTATATTCTGGTTGGGATGGGAGACATCATTTAGGAAGATTTCTTGAAAAATTGCATTAATTTTGATTGCTTTTAGGAAGAAAAAGGTTATTTTAGGAAGAAGAGATAGCTGAAGCAAGACATAGAATAATTTTCCTTTTGCACAGTATCTGAGAGTCCAACAGTTTCATTAGCAGAAACTACTTTTAATTTCCTTGGATCCTTGAGGTGATCTGGGAGGGTGGTGGCAGTAAGTAAGGCTGCTGATGAAGGCTTTCGTCTTCCCATTTGAAGTAGGAAATATATTAACTCCAGGTCAGCTTTTCCAAGAATAGAATCTTGCTTCTCCTGGCTTCTTTCTGCTCTAGGCAAACATTTATGTACTAGACTACCTTCATTACTAAGCCAGTCCCTACCAAAGGCTAGAAGCATTTGAGAAGACTGAAGCATGCTTGAGGCAGTTCTAGAATTAGGATTACTGCTTTACGTCCAATATCACGGTACTTGAAAGTCATAGATTTTCTCATGAACTAAATCCAGTGGGTTTTCCTACTAGTTATGATTATTATTTTGTCTTGATTACATATTAATGCATTTCCTCTACTGGATCTACATGACTGTTCCAAATGTTTTTAATTGATATGCTGATAAATTGCTTAGTACTTTTTGGTTTCACATTCAGTAACTGGAGTCTGTATTAAAATGACCACTCACATGAGCATCCTTGTTTATTTCCATCTATCAAGTAAATGTTTCAGTATTAACATCAGTTCCATTCAAGCTTGAATTTGTTTTGATTTAGGTGACAGATCTATATCTAAGTGTAATTCACCTTTCCCCAGGCTGGCCCAGTGTTATCTTCTTTTTCTTACACCATCAACAGTTACCAAGACACCAGCTTTCCTTGAGGCTCAAACTGTTCTAAGTATCATAATTGAGGACTCTGTAAGCTATATCTTGTTGCCCTTTTCATAATACTTTTCACTATGGAAAAATACAGTATAAACATTATTCCTATTCTAAGAAGCTCAGCTGTGTCTTTGTAACAAAAATGAAGTGGAAACTTGCCAAATGCTACAATAGAGAAAGAAGGTAAAAATCATTGCTCTGAATTATTCATAAAATCACAAAATTTAGGGACATACACTAAACAAGGAAGCATTACTCAATGGCCTGAAACTGAGAAATTTTCTTTAGTTTCTCATGTAATTTGAAATGTCTTGCGATTCAGACTCTCACTGTTAAAAAACATATGGATGATTCTCTTTTAGTGAAAAGCACCCAATAGAATTGTTAGACAAATAAGATGAGCTTTTCTCCTCTTCCCATCTCTAAAAGCCATTTTCCCACCAATATGTTTACAAATGTATGTTTTAAAAGACCTAATTTCTCTATGATGTCATTTTCCCCCAGACTACCAAATATGTATTTATTCCTCTAGAATTATTTAGCTCTCAGGTGCTGAGTTACTATTTCCCTGGAGTTGCATTGCCCAAAGTAATGTGGACATTTTTCTCATTTTAACTTTCACCTCATATGGTCCCTTGGTTTGTAACATTTTGCAGCTGTTTTTATTTCTTTTCCTCTCTGTGAAAATTCTTTGCAAAGTCAGGAGAAAAAGTGTTGACTTTTTTCCTTATTCAAAAATTATGGTGGATGAAAACAAAATTTGATTAGGTAACTCCATTGCACACTGTCCTAACCTTTTACTAAGATGAACATGAGGGCACCGAAAAGGTGAGAACTCAGGCCACTAAAAATTTAGAATGTAGGTCAACATCGTGCTCAGTTTGAGGAAAGCATCAATAACTCAGTGAATTTGTGGTGACTGTGAAAAGTAACAATTAGAAGCAAAAATGCCATGCCCTCTTTTTATGACAGAGAAAAGATATCCTGAAAATAAGCAGAAAAACCTTTTGTATTTCCCTTATAATTGTTTCCTGACAAAATAGAAGGACCTATGCCAGTAGGAAAACTATATAGATGTATCTCTATTCTTCCTGGTGTTGACACAGAGGGAAATTTGCCCTCTTTACCATTCCTGTAACCTCCATATTATCATATAAGTAATAACAAAACTTTTGTAGGTACTGATAAGATAGTAAACTGGAATGGACTGCTAACTCCCTAACCAGAATCCAGATCTAAGATGTCACAAGTGAAGGGGCCATGTTTTCAGGGAGAAGTGAATGTAGAAACACTGAGGAAGACTTTAAGCTCTGATGTCTAGAAGAAATGTCAGTTAGAGGCTGATGACCTCTAACCATTTGTACTATTTCTCACCTAAGAGGTATAAACACCTAACTGGTCTCTCTGCTTCTAGCTTTGCACTACAGTCTCTATTTGGTAGAGTAGGTAGAGAGATCTTGTTAAAAAGAAAGCAGATAATTTCATTCTTCTGCTAAAAACACTCTTCTGCTATCAGTGGCTTCCCATCCTATCCAGATTAAAATTCAGAGTTCTTGCCAAGCTTACAAGCCCATATAGGATCCTGTCCCTCAACTGCCTCTCTGAAAAAATCTTCAACCTCCCCATCGCTCACCCTGACAGTCACACCAGTGTCCTTGCTGTTGTTTTGAAACAAGTGAAGCATGATTCCAGTTCAGGGTCTTTATTCTTACTGTTTTCTCTGCATGCCTTGCTGGATGCCTTGGGTGTTCCACATGGCTTACTTCCTTACTCCCCTCAAGTTCTTTGCTCATATACCAATTTCACACAGAAATATTTACTCACTAAAATTGCACACACATCCTTAGTTTCCTCTCTTACTCCTAACATCCTTGCAGCATTTGTCACTATTATTTACTTCTTCATCTTTTCCCACAAAAATATAAGCTCAATATGGACAGAATTCTTTTTTATTGTGGTAAGAAACACAGCATGAAATCTACCCTCTTAAAAATTATTTAAGTGTACCTAACAGTATTGTCAACTATACACATGTTATTGTACAGCAGATCTCTAGAACTTACTTATCTTCTTAACTGACACTCTGTACCCATTGAACATTTCTTTCTCCTGCCAGCCCCTGGCATACAACATTTTACTTTTGTGTCTATGAGTTTGACTAATTTATTTTTTTTTAATTTATTTTATTTTTTAAGGATTTTATTTATTTATTTGACAGAGATCACAAGTAGGCAGAGAGTCAGGCAGAGAGAGAGGAGGAAGCAGGCTCACTGCTGAGCAGAGAGCCCGATGCGGGGCTCGATCCCAGGACCCCGGAATCATGACCAAGCTGAAGGCAGAGGCTTTAATCCACTGAGCCACCCAGGTGCCCCGAGTTTGACTAATTTAGATACCTTATGTAAGTTGAATCATGTAGCATGTGAAAAGATTTCCTTTTCTAAGTCTGGATAATATTCCATTGTATGAATATAACACATTTTCTTTATCCATTTATCTGTTTATGGACATTGAGGTGGTTTCTATCTCTTGACTATTGTGAATAATGCTGCAGTGAACATGGGAGTGCAATTCTGTTTGGCTAGAGTTTTCAGTACTTTGGATAAATACTCAGAAGTAGGATTGTTGGTTCACACCTTAGTTCTACTTTTAATTTTTTTAGGAACCTCCGTACTATTTTCCATAGCTGCTGTGCCATTTTACATGCCCACCAACAGTGCACAAGGATTCCATTCTCCACATTCTTTCTTAACATTTGTTGTTTTCTGACTTTTTTTGATAGTGCCCATCCAGACAGGTGTGATATAAAAATCACATTGTGGTTTTGGTTTGCATTTCCCTGATGATTAGTGATGGTGAGCATTTTTTCATACGCCTGTGGCTATTTGTATGTCTTTGGGGAAATGATTATTCAAGTCTTTCTCATGTTTAATTTGGTTATGTATGTATGCATGCTTGCATGTATGTATGTATGTATATATATGTATTTTAGAAATTGAGTTTGTAATTCTTATATACTTTGAGTATTCACCCCTTGTCATATATGTGGGTTGCAAATATTTTCTAATTTTTCTTAGGTTGCCTTTTTACATGGTTGATTGTTTTCTTTATTGCACAGTAGCCTTTTATTTTGATGTTGTTCTTTCATCTGTTTTTGTTTCGTTGCCTGTGCCTTCATGTTATATCCAGGAAATCTTTGCCATGACCAATGCTATGAAGATTTTTGCTTGTTTTCTTCTAGAAGTTTTATAGTTTCAGGTCCTATGTTTAAGTCTTTATTCCATTTTAAATTGATTTTTATGTATCGTATAAGGGTTCAGTTTTAATCTTTTGCATTTGGATGTAGTTTCCCAACGCTATTTGTTGAAAAAAATAATATCCTTTGTCCATTGTGTAATCTTGGCACCCTCGTGAAGATCAGTTGACCATATATGAGTGGGTTTATTTCTGGACTCTATTCAGTTCCATTGGTATTTGTATATAGATATCAATATTGATATATCTGTCTTGATGTAACTGTTCTACTTCTTTGATTACTGTAGCTTTATGGTATGTTTTCAAGTCAGGAAGTATGAGCCTTCTTTTTCAGCAATATTTTGGGATTCTTTGTGGTTCAATATAAATTTTAAGATGAGTTTTTCTATTTCTGCAAAAAATGTCTTTGGAATTTAGACAGGGATGTACTGAATCTGTGGATCACTTTGGATAGTATAGACATTTGAACAGTAGTAAGTCTTCCAATCTATGAATGTGGCACCATTCCAATTATTTGTGTCTACTTTAATTTCATTCAGCAATGTTTGATGGTTTCCACTGTACAAGTCTTTCACCTCCTTGGTTAAGTTTATTCCTAAGTATCTTGTTCTTTTTGATACTATTGTAAATGAGATTGTTTTCTTATTTTCTTTTCAGATTGTTTATTGTTAGTGTATAGATGTGTAACTGATTTTTAATATTGTTGATTTTGTATCCTGTGACTTTGCTAAAAGTGTTTATTTTAGCAGGTGTGTGTGTGTATATAATCTTAACGATTTTCTACATGTTAGATCACATCATCTGCAAATAAAGATACTATAAAACTATAAAAGTAAAAAGTATACCTCTTCTTTTCTGATTTGGATGCATTTTATTTCTTTCTCTTGCCTACTTTTTTTTTCCTCTTATCAAGGACTTCCATCTGTTTTAATGTCTTATCTCTCATTTCTCATTTCATCTAGTTGAGTCTGTTCTCTATTTTGTTTGTAGTCCACCTGGAGGAAGTTTCTTAATTTTTTTTATCAAAAAGTAGGAAAACCTACTTTTTGCTTCTTTTTTTTCTGTTTTGTATATAATTTATTTCTTCTTTAATCTTTATTTCTTTTTGCTAACTTTGGGCTTAGCTTGTTATTTATATTTTAGCTAGTTGAGGTGTAAATTTAGATTGCTTATTTATAAGAGAGATCTTTTTTCTTTCTAATGTAGGTGTATATCGCTATCAATTTCTCTGTTAGTACTGTTTCGGCTGCATCCCTTATGTTTTTGTATATTGTTTATTTTTCTGAATATATTTCTAATTTCCCTCTTAATTTCTTCTTTGGCCCATTGTTTGTTCAAGATTTTGTGGTTTATTTTTCACATATTTGTGCATTTTCTAGTTTTCCTGCTGCTGGTGATTTCTAATTTCTTTCCATTGTTGTCAGAGATGTTAGTTGTTATAATTTCAGTTTTCTTTTATTTGTTAAGACTTGTCTTGTAATTTATCATGTGATCTGTCCTGGAGGATGTTTCCTGGACACTGGAAAGAATGTGTGTTCTGCAGTTGTTATGTGAAATGTTTTATATTTATCTATTAAGTCTATTTGTTCTATAGTGTTGTTCATCTCCTCTGTTTCCTTATCATTCTTTTGCCTAGATGTTCTCTATATCCTGAAAGTGGGATATTGAAATCTCTTACTCTTGCTATGTTGCTGTCCATTTCCTTTCAGTTTGTTAAAGTTTGATTCATATATTTGGGTGCTCTGCTGTTGTGTGTGTATATACTTATATATTTTTTATTTTCCTGATTAATTGACTTTAATCATTATAGAGTGTTATTCCTTGTCTCTTGTGATAGTTCTTGGCTTAAAGTCTTCTTTTGTCTGTTATAAGTATGTCTACCCTGCTCTCTTTTGGTTACCATTTTCACAGAATTCTTTTTCCAACCTTTTTCTTTGAGCCTGTGTGAATCCTTAAATCTGTAATAGGTTCCTTGTAGACAGTGTGTAATTGGATCTTGTTTTGTTTTGTTTCATTCACCATTCTTTGTATTTTAATTGGAGAGTTAATATCATTTACTTTTAAAGAATTACTGATAAAGACGTACTTCTGCTATTCTGTTAAATGTTTTCTATCTTGAGACTTTTTTTTTGTAGTGACATGCTTTGATTTCTTATTTTCTTTTGTGTATTTTCTAGTTTTTTTAATTCTTAACATGCAGTTTGTGTAAAACATCTTCGTGTTAGAAAAATCTGTTTAAGCAGATAACTTCAATTGCATACAAAATTCTATTCCTTTGCCTCTCCCCTCTCTACAAACTTTATTGATGCTACAAATTACATCTTTTATATTGTGACTCCATTAACAAATCTTTGTAGTTATAGTTATATTTTTGTCTTTTAATTTTTATAACAGAATGAGAAGTGATTTATGTCACATGTTGCTTTATTAAAGCGTTCTATGCATATGTGTATCTATATATTTTGCCTTTATTATGAGGTTTATACTTTCACATGATTTTGTGTTGACGTCAGGTGTCCTCCTGTTTCCACTTGGTTTTCCCTTTAGCATTTCTTGTAAGGCTGTTCTAGTGGTGATTAACTCCTTCAACTTTTATTTTTCTTTTTTCTTTTCTTTTTTTTTTAAGATATTTAAATGTACTTATTTATTTGACAGACAGAGATCACAAGTAGGCAGAGAGGCAGAGGGAAAGAGAGGCAGAAGCAGGCTCCCTGCTGAGCAGAGAGCCCGATGTGGGGCTCGATCCCAGGACCCTAGGATCATGACCTGAGCCGAAGGCAGAGGCTTTAACCCACTGAGCCACCGCACCGCTCCCAACTTTTGTTTTTCTTGGAAAGTCTTTATATCCCCCTTACATTTGAAGGGAAGGTTTTGCTTGACATAGTATTCTTGGCAGTTTCTTTTTTCTTCATCTCTTTGAATTTATTATTCAGCTTGCACTGGATAGCAAGGTTTCTGCTGAGAAATCTGCTGTCTTATAGAGGATAACTTGTCAAATCACTTTTCTTTTGCTGCTTTGAAAATTCTTTTTTTTTTTTTTTTTACTTTTGACAAATAGTTAGAATATAATGTATTTTCATTTGGACTTCTTTGGTTTCTTTTTGATTGGAGTGTGTTGAGCTTCCTTAATCTTGATGTCCATTTCCTTCCCCAGATTTAAGTCTTCCCCATTATTTCTTCAAATAAACTTTATGTCCCTGTCTTTCTCCATCTTATGGAGAGCACCATTATGTATTTATTGTTCCTTTTGATAATGTCCTCTAATCCCTACTTGTCCTTCATTCTTTTGCATTCTGTTTTATTTTTGCTCCTCTGACTGTATCATTTCATATGATCTGTATTTGAGTTCACTGATTCTTTCTTCTACTTGATCACATTTGATATAGAACCCTTCTAATGCATTTTTCTTCAGCTTTGAAATGTTTCTTTTTTATATTTTGTACCTCTTTATTAATATTTTTATTTTTTTCATGCATCATTTTCCTGAGTTCATTCAGCACCTTTGTGACAGTTATTTTGAATTCCTTGTTAGGTAATTCTTTTATTTTGAATTCTTTGTTAGATAATTTTTTTATTAGGTAATCCTAATAATTAGGTAATCCTGAATTTCCTTAGAGTTGATTTTTGGACATTCATTTCATCCTTTTGTTGGTGCATGTATCTCTGTTTCTTCAAATTCTTTATAATTTTGTTTTGGGATCAAAACATTTTTAAAAACTGTTACTTCTTCTAGTTTTTAGAGACTGGTTCTGTGCAGGGAAAGGTCTTCACCAATTTGACTAGAGATTCTGGGGACCTCTCAGACCTTTTCTGGGGAAGCAGTTTCTCTGGTTTATACATTTTAATTCCAGATTAAGGGATCTGCCAGTACTTTTGTCAGGAGCTCGAAATCTCTTGCACCCTCTGGTGTCTATATCTAGTATTGCAAGTTTTTTCGGAGCTGCCCTGAATTTGTCCCCTCTCTTGTTCTCAGTGGTCCCCTGGGCTGTTAGAGTATGCTGTGCCCCACCAGTAGTCCCAAGTCAGGTGAAACAGAAATCAGTTCCTGGGCAGCTCCCACAAAAGTCTGAATGTTGGATGCATGCTCCTCTCTTGGCTTTAATTTTTGAGGGGATAGGCTGCTGAACTGTATCAGCCTCTGTTTGCTGTATTGTGGACACTTTAGAGCAGTAGCAAGCCATTTAGCTCTTTTGTTTTGAGTGGCTGCCAAGCCTTTAGAGTATTCTAGGTCTTATCAGTGCTCTGAGATAGACAAGACAGAAACCAGTCTCATGGGTAGCTCCTGGAAAGGGTGGAACATTGGACACATACATATAACACACACAGACAAACACGTCTTTTCCATTCCTGTGAGAATCTAGGACTTGGGAGTTTTCTTCTCATTCCATACTGAGTCAAGGGAAAAAACTATAGTAAGTGAATGGTCTAAACCATTTCCTTTGTTTTCAGTGGTCCGCCACTTCATACTTTTTCCTGTCAGCCTTTAGATGCAGGCAAGACAGAAACCAGTCTCTTGGGCAATCCCTCCAAAAAGTCAGACTGTCGGATATATGATTGTATTTCTCTTTTTCCCTTGAAAGAGAAGCCAAGAGCTAGGAGTTTCCTTTCAATTGTATTGTGCTATGTTCTGGGGAAGGACTATGGATAATGGGTGTGATAATTTTTCTTACCAGCTTTGATGCACCTAGTTTAGAACTTGTGTGGGTTGCTGGTGCATCTTAACTGATTTCTGTATTTTTTAAAAATTATTATGTTCAGTTAGCCAACATACAGAACATCATTAGTTTTTGATGTAGTGTTCAACAATTCATTAGTTGTGTATAACACCCAATGCGCATCACAACACATGCCTTCCTTAATACCCGTCACTCAGTTAGCCCATCCTCCCACCCCCTCCCTTCTGTAACCCTCAGTTTCTTTCCCAAAGTCCAGAGTCTCTCATGGTTTATCTCCCTCTCTGATTTCTTCCCATTCAGTTTTCTCTCCCATCCCCCACGGTCCTTTGCACTATTCCTAATATTCCACATATAGTGAAACCATATGATAATTGTCTTTCTCCGCTTGAGTTAATTAGCATAATCCTATCCCAGTTCCATTCGTGTGAATGCAAATGGTACACATTCATTGTTTCTGATGGCTGAGTAATAATCCATCATCTGTTTATATGAACATCTTCTTTATTCATTCATCTGTTGAAGGACATCTCAGCGCCTTCCACGATTTGTCTATTTCTGTAATTTTTTTTTCCAGATTGGATTTATTTTTATTTTTTATAAACATATAATATATTTTTATCCTCAGGGGTACGGGTCTGTGAATCGCCAGGTTTACACACTTCACAGCACTCACCATAGCACATACCCTCCCCAATGTCCATAACCCCACTCCCCCTCCCAACTCCCCTCCCCCCAGCAACCCTCAGTTTTGTGAGATTAAAAGTCACTTATGGTTTGTCTCCCTCCCAGTCCCATCTTGTTTCATTAAATCTTCTCCTACCCCCTTAACCCCCCATGTTGCATCTCCACTCCCTCATATTAGGGAGATCATATGGTAGTTGTCTTTCTCCGATTGACTTATTTCGCTAAGCATGATACCCTCTAGTTCCATCCACGTCATCGCAAATGGCAAGATTTCATTTCTTTTGATGGCTGCATAGTATTCCATTGTGTATATATACCACATCTTTATCCATTCATCTGTAGATGGACATCTAGGTTCTTTCCATAGTTTGGTTATTGTAGACATTGCTGCTATAAACATTCGGGTGCACGTGCCCCTTTGGACCACTACGTTTGTATCTTTAGGGTAAATACCCAGTAGTGCAATTGCTGGGTCATAGGGCAGCTCTATTTTCAACATTTTAAGGAACCTCCATGCTGTTTTCCAAGGTGGTTGCACCAGCTTGCATTCCCACCAACAGTGTAGGAGGTTTCCCCTTTCTCTGCATCCTCGCCAGCATCTGTCATTTCCTGACTTGTTAATTTTAGCCATTCTGACTGGTGTGAGGTGATATCTCATTGTGGTTTTGATTTGTATTTCCCTGATGCCGAGTGATATGGAGCACTTTTTCATGTGTCTGTTGGCCATCTGGATGTCTTCTTTGCAGAAATGTCTGTTCATGTCTTCTTCCCATTTCTTGACTGGATTATTTGTTCTTTGGGTGTTGAGTTTGCTAAGTTCTTTATAGATTCTGGACACTAGCCCTTTATCTGATATGTCGTTTGTAAATATCTTCTCCCATTCTGTCAGTTGTCTTTTGGTTTTGTTAACTGTTTCCTTTGCTCTGCAAAAGCTTTTGATCTTGATAAAATCCCAATAGTTCATTTTTGCCCTTGCTTCCCTTGCCTTTGGCGATGTTCCTAGGAAGATGTTGCTGTGGCTGAGGTCGAAGAGGTTGCTGCCTGTGTTCTCCTCAAGGATTTTGATGGATTCCTTTCTCATATTGAGGTCCTTCATCCATTTTGAGTCTATTTTCATGTGTGGTGTAAGGAAATGGTCCAATTTCAATTTTCTGCATGTGGCTGTCCAATTTTCCCAACACCATTTATTAAAGAGGCTGTCTTTTTTCCATTGGACATTCTTTCCTGCTTTGTCGAAGATTAGTTGACCATAGAGTTGAGGGTCTATTTCTGGGCTCTCTATTCTATTCCATTGATTTATGTGTCTGTTTTTGTGCCAGTACCATGCTGTCTTGATGATGACAGCTTTGTAATAGAGCTTGAAGTTCAGAATTGTGATGCCACCAACCTTGGCTTTCTTTTTCAATATTCCTTTGGCTGTTCGAGGTCTTTTCTGGTTCCATATAAATTTTAGGATTATTTGTTCCATTTCTTTGGAAAAAAATGGATGGTACTTTGATAGGAATTGCATTAAATGTGTAGATTGCTTTAGGTAGCATAGACATTTTCACAATATTTACATTTCCAATCCAGAAGCATGGAACATTTTTCCATTTCTTTGTGTCTTCCTCAATTTCTTTCATGAGTACTTTATAGTTTTCTGTGTATAGATTTTTAGTCTCTTTGGTTAGGTTTATTCCTAGGTATCTTATAGTTTTGGGTGCAATTGTAAATGGGATGGACTCCTTAATTTCTCTTTCTTCTGTCTTGTTGTTGGTGTAGAGAAATGCAACTGATTTCTGTGCATTGATTTTATATCCTGACACTTTACTGAATTCCTGTACCAGTTCTAGCAGTTTTGGAGTGGAGTCTTTTGGCTTTTCCACATATAGTATCATATCATCTGCGAAGAGTGATAGTTTGACTTCTTCTTTGCCGATTTGGATGCCTTTAATTTCCTTTTGTTGTCTGACTGCTGAGGCTAGGACTTCTAGTACTATGTTGCATAGCAGTGGTGATAACGGACATCCTTGCCATGTTCCTGACCTTAGTGGAAAAGCTTTCAGTTTTTCTCCATTGAGAATGATATTTGCGATGGGTTTTTCATAGATGGCTTTGATAATATTGAGGTATGTGCCCTCTATCCCTACACTTTGAAGAGTTTTGATCAGGAAGGGATGCTGTACTTTGTCAAATGCTTTTTCAGCATCTATGGAGAGTATCATATGGTTCTTGTTCTTTCTTTTATTAATGTGTTGTATCACATGGATTGATTTGCGGATGTTGAACCAACCTTGCAGCCCTGGAATAAATCCCACTTGGTCGTGGTGAATAATCCTTTGAATGTACTGTTGAATCCTATTGGCTAGTGTTTTGGTGAGAATTTTTGCATCTGTGTTCATCAAGGATATTGGTCTGTAATTCACTTTTTTGATGGGATCCTTGTCTGGTTTTGGGATCAAGGTGATGCTGGCCTCATAAAATGAGTTTGGAAGTTTTCCTTCCATTTCTATTTTTTGGAACAGTTTCAGGAGAATAGGAATTAGTTCTTCTTTAAATGTTTGGTAGAATTTCCGTGGGAAGCCATCTGGCCCTGGGCTTTTGTTTGTTTGGAGATTTTTGATGACTGTTTAAGTGTCCTTACTGGTTATGGGTCTGTTCAGGCTTTCTATTTCTTCCTGGTTCAGTTGTAGTGGTTTATATGTCTCTAGGAATACATCTGTTTCTTCCAGATTGTCAAATTTGTTGGCGTAGAGTTGCTCATAGTATGTTCTTATGATTGTCTGTATTTCTTTGGTGTTAGTTGTGATCTCTCCTCTTTCACTCATGATTTTATTTATTTGGGTCCTTTCTCTTTTCTTTTTGATAAGTTGGCCAGGGGTTTATCAATCTTATTAATTCTTTCAAAGAACCAGCTCCTAGTTTCGTTGATTTGTTCTATTGTTTTTTTGGTTTCTATTTCATTGATTTCTGCTCTGATCTTTATGATTTCTCTTCTCCTGCTGTGTTTAGGGTTTCTTTCTTGTTCTTTCTCCAGCTCCTTTAGGTGTAGGGTTAGGTTGTGTACCTGAGACCTTTCTTGTTTCTTGAAAAAAGCTTGTACTGCTATATATTTTCCTCTCAGGACTGCCTTTGCAGTGTCCCACAGATTTTGAACCATTGTGTTTTCATTATCATTTGTTTCCATGGTTTTTTTCGATTCCTCTTTAATTTCCTGGTTGACCCATTCATTCTTTAGAAGGATGCTGTTTAGTCTCCATGTATTTGGGTTCTTTCCAAATTTCCTCTTGTGATTGAGTTCTAGCTTCAGAGCATTGTGGTCTGAAAATATGCAGGAGTGATTCCAATCTTTTGATAACGGTTGAGACCTGATTTAGGACCGAGGATGTGATCTATTTTGGAGAATGTTCCATGTGCACTAGAGAAGAATGTATATTCTGTTGCTTTGGGATGAAATGTTCTGAATATATCTGTGATGTTCATCTGGTCCAGTGTGTCATTTCAGGCCTTTATTTCCTTGTTGATCTTTTGCTTGGATGATCTGTCCTTTTCAGTGAGGGGAGTGTTAAAGTCCCCTACTACTATTGTATTATTGTCGATGTGTTTCTTTGATTTTGTTATTAATTGGTTTATATAGTTGGCTGCTCCCACGTTAGGGGCAGAGATGTTTAAAATTGTTAGATCTTCTTGTTGGACAGTTCCTTTGAGTATTATATAGTGTCCTTCCTCATCTCTTATTATAGTCTTTGGCTTAAAATCTAATTGATCTGATATAACGATTGCCACTCCTCCTTTCTTCTGAAATCCATTAGCATGGTAAATTCTTTTCCACCCCCTCACTTTAAATCTGGAGGTGTCTTCAGGTTTAAGATGAGTTTCTTGTAGGCAATATATAGATGGGTTTTGTTTTTTTATCCATTCTGATACCCTGTGTCTTTTGATTGGGGCATTTATCCCATTAACATTCAGGGTAAGTATTGAGAGATATGAATTTAGTGCCATTGTATTGCCTGTAGGGTGACGGTTATTGTATATTGTCTTTGTTTCTTTCTGATCTAATACTTTTAGGGTCTCTCTTTGCTTAGAGGACCCCTTTCAATATTTCCTGTAGAGCTGGTTTGGTGTTTGCAAATTCTTTCAGTTTTTGTTTGTTCTGGAAGCTTTTTATTTTTTTTTTTAAAGATTTTATTTACTTAACAGACAGAGATCACAAGTAGGCAGAGAGGCAGGCAGACAAAGAGGAGGAAGCAGGCTCCCCGCTGAGCAGGGAGCCCAATGCGGGGCTCGATCCCAGGACCCTGGAATCATGACCCAAGCTGAACGCAGAGGATTTAACCCACTGAGCCACCCAAGCGCCCCTCTCCTGGAAGCTTTTAATCTCTTCTTCTATTTTCAATGATAGCCTAGCTGGATATAGTATTTTTGGCTGCATGTTTTTCTCGTTTAGTGCTCTGAATATATCATGCCAGCTCTTTCTGGCCTGCCAGGTCTCTGTGGATAAGTGTGCTGCCAATCTAATATTTTTACCATTGTATGTTACAGACTTCTTTTCCCGGGCTGCTTTCAGGATTTTCTCTTTGTCACTAAGACTTGTAAATTTGACTATTAGGTGACGGGGTGTGGACCTATTCTTATTGATTTTGAGGGGGGTTCTCTGAACCTCCTGGATTTTGATGCTTGTTCCCTTTGCCATATTGGGGAAATTCTCTCCAATAATTCTCTCCAATATACCTTCTGCTTCCCTTTCTGTTTCCTCTTCTTCTGGAATCCCAATTATTCTAATGTTGTTTCGTCTTATGGTGTCACTTATCTCTCGAATTCTGCCCTTGTGGTCCCGTAGCTGTTTGTCCCTCTTTTGCTCAGCTTCTTTATTCTCTGTCATTTGGTCTTCTATATCACTAATTCTCTCTTCTGCCTCATTTATTCTAGCAGTGAGAGCCTCCATTTTTGATTGCACCTCATTAATAGCTTTTTTGATTTCAACTTGGTTAGATTTTAGTTCTTTTATTTCTCCAGAAAGGGCTTTTATCTCTCCAGAGAGCGTTTCTCTAATATCTTCCATGCCTTTTTCGAGCCTGGCTAGAACCTTGAGAATCTTCATTCTGAACTCCAGATCTGCATATTACCAATGTCTGTATTGATTAGGTCGCTAGCCTTCGGTACTGCCTCTTGTTTTTTTTTTTTTTGTGGTGAATTTTTCTGCCTTGTCATTTTGTCCAGATAAGAGTATATGAAGGAGCAAGTAAAATACTAAAAGGGTGGCAACAACCCCAGGAAACTATGCTTTTACCAAATCAGAAGAGATCCCAAATCGTGAGGGGGGAGAAAGGGGATAAAAGGAGGTTCGGAAAGAAAAGGAAAGAAAAGAAAAGAAACAATTAAAAAAAGAAAACAAATAAAGAAAAAAATATAAAAAAGGAAAAAATATATAATTAGATAAACTAGTTAAAAATATTTAAAAAGAAAAGGTTAAAAGTTAAAAAAAATAGCAGAAGTAGAAAAAAAAATTGAAAAAGAAAAAAGAAATTAAATTAACTACAAGGCTAAAGAATCATGGGAAGAAAACCAGGAGTTCTGTGCTTTGCTTTCTCCTCCTCTGGAATTCCGCTGCTCTCCTTGGTATTGAAACCGCACTCCTTGGTAGGTGATCTTGGTCCTGGCTGGATTTCTTGTTGTTCTTCTGGGGGAGGGGCCTGTTGTAGTGATTCTCAAGTGTCTTTGCCCCAGGCGGAATTGCACCGCCCTTACCAGGGGCCGGGCAGAGTAATCTGCTCGGGTTTGCTTTCAGGACCTTTCGTTCCCTGAGTGCTTTCCGTAGAGTTCTGGAGGACGGGAATGAATATGGCAGCCTCCCAGTCTCCGGCCCGCAGGAGCCGAGAGCCCAGGGCCACACTCCTCAGCGCGCCCTCAGAGAACAGCGCCCAATTACTCCCGTCACCCTGGCTTCCGGCCGCGCTCCGAGCTGACCAAGCCTGCGACCGGTTCAAGGTAACCCCGAGCTGTGAGCTCACTCCTTGGCTCCTTCTCTGTAGCTGGCTTCCCCGTTCTAATACCTGTAAGCTCTGCGACACTCAGACACCCCCAATCCTTCTGTGACCCTGCGGGACCTGAGTCCACGCTGACCCCGCGTGGGCTTCACCCCGGTTTAGCCTCTGGAGCGATGTCCCTCAGCAGAACAGACTTTTAAAAGTCCTGATTTTGTGCTCCCTTGCTCCGCCACTTGCCGGGAGCCGGCCCCTCCCCCCGCGGTCTATCTTCCCGTCGCTTTGGATTCACTTCTCCGCCAGTCCTACCTTTCAGAAAGTGGTTGATTTTCTGTTTCTAGAATTGCTGTTCTTCTTCTCTTCGATCTCCCGTTGGATTTGTAGGTGTTTGCAATCTTTAGATAAGCTATCTAGCTGATCTCCTGCTACCTGAAGTAGTCTCAGCCTGCTACTTCTCCGCCATCTTGACCTGTACCCCTATTTCTGGATTTTTCATAAAGGAAATTGGTTTGTGTTGCTGTTGAGTCAGTGTCTCTGTGGGGGAAAAGGTGTGGGTTCTTTTGTTCCTCCATCTTACTGATGTCTGGATAGGAATTTTTAACCTGGCCCTTCTTTACTAATGGTTGGAGAATAGACCCTAATAGATAGAAACACACATGAAATAGTTGTTGGGGAATTATTATTTGTCATTGAATTCCAAACATTAAAAATCTTCATTATGGGAAATAATTTTTTGATCACTAGTGAAAGTTGTTGAAGTATCATTTAATTGCTTTGAAAAGGGAGGCAATCAAGCATTTACCTTGATTTTTCTGTTCAAGCTGTATTTTTGGGATAACCAATAAATATCAGGGAAAAAATTTTTTAAGAATGTTACCAGCTAATAAATGAAGGATATATGAGACAATTTACCGCCTTTATCTAATATTTAGTAAAATAAGTGTTTAAGCCAGGTTTCACAATGAAAGCTAAAACTATTAGGTCAAAATTTGATGGAGAACTTTATTGTGGTGAAATTTAGCTGACAGTTTCTTATCTGAAATATACCTTTGAAACTTTAGGACCCCTTTGAATTAAAAGGGATTTTAGTCTAATTTTTTGAGTCTATTTCTGTTCTCTTTTACTTTCTTATAAATAAAGATATATGTAAGATCAACTATTAACTAATAGGTTTTATGTCATTTTGGTGAGAGATGTATATTTTGTATATTTTGCTAAAATATAAAACACATTTCATTATATTTTGCCTTTTGTATGAAGATCTTTTCTACACTTTCAGAAGAAATCTTATTTCAGATAATCTCTATGTCCAACCTTCAATTTTCACTTGGAACAACCTTCTTTGCCATTTGTTTTATCAGTGTTTGGTTTATTTTTAACTTAAAATAGATTGAAATTCAACAGTCAATGAGTTAACTCAGGAAGTGTGTTTATCCAGAAATAAAAAAATGTCTTGGATGAATGTAAGTTGCACTTTGTTTTAGAACGCTTATTTATAAATTCTAAAATAAAGTTTGGGCAATTTTCTTGATTCCTGAATAATTTTACCAAAATAAGCAAACATTTTTAGATCATGAATAACTGGAGAAAGCTTTTAAAAAATGTTAGCAATTCTATTTAAATAAAGAGAATGTGCCAAAATTACTACATTCTTTATATGACAACATTTTACAGTAAGTTACTTAGTGCTTTTCATTTGCAGCATTTAAAAATATCTATACTGGTTAATTATCTTATATGTCAACAGAATGTATAAGGGAATGCAGTATCAAATAAACATGATAATTCAATATTTATTTTCATATTTTATAGCAATAAACTTTTAAAAATCCTTTTAACTTTTATCAGACTACTCATTAGAACAATTAAAACATCTCTATTTACATTTCCATGATAAATCTTTTTATGATGATAAGATGGGCAAAAATCTCTTTCTCATATGTTGTGATTTTAATAGCTTAAGGTTCTCTGCCTCTAATCTGTGTTGAATTTTCATTCATCTTTTGAGCCTCATCCTGGTAACTGTTGAACATTCAGTTTCCATCTACCTTTGTGCAATGCAGGGTCCATATTAACCTTCCTGCCATAACAGTTTCTACCTTCTTCAGGAGTCTAGAGCTCTTATAAGAACAAAACAGTCATATGTTTTTTAAACTAATGAAGAATTTTCAGCCCATTTCTGGTGTAGAGACTAAAAATGTAGGTTATGTATAAGGTAAAGATTCTAGTTAGAGGACAGACATTTGAACATGAATGTTCCAGGATACAACTGCTGTGTTGAAGTTGAATCTGGTTATGGGCCACATTAATTATAGCTATTTGTTGTGAAGAGACAGAGTAATAGGTCATAGCTTCCTGAAAGGAAATCAGACCTAAAACATGGTGTGACGAAGTGTAAGGACTAAGCAAGAGATTTTTTGGAAGACATAGACTTATCTGTAATAAGTATCACTTGAAGTAGTAAAATCACATATTTTACTTATTTAGAAAACATTCAAGGAAGAAGTTCCCTAAATTTATATGTATATATTTTTTGTGTAAATCATATATAAGTGTCTGATTAATATAGATATATACATTCTTTAAGTTCTAAAATGGAATTACATTCGCTTAAGAGAGAAGCTTCTAGTTAGTTTCTCTGACCTGTATCCCTTTCAATCCATCATTGATTCTGGACAGAAGAACTTTGAGATTGTTCCCAGAGGAGGGAGAAGTGCTTTCAGTTGAGAAGCCAAAACAAAGAGAATATAAGATTTGTTTAAAAAAACATACTACATGTCCACATTCCTGAAATTTACCTTGTCAATATTATTGTAACAAATAATCTGGAATAGTTTGTCAGGCAGATTTGATTGTAGTATAATATATAATAAACAAGTATAACTAAAAACATTTTACTTTAATCATTGCATGTTTTTATCAGAAATCAACAATTCTCAATTTTATGCTCTTTATGTTTAAATTCATCTTCATTGCTTTGATCTTTTCTCTAGTCCCTGGTTCAATAGCGCTTACCTGAATTTTTTTGGTTGTTGTTTAAGTTTCCAGCTTTGCTCTCAAGCACTCTGATAGGTATTTTTCCCTTTCTTTCCCATGCATTCTCTTTATGTCAAACCCCATGACTTCTCTCTTGTGGTCAGTAAAGATGCAGAGTATACAATTAATATACAGAAATATGTTGTTTCTATACACAAATAAACAGAAGGAGAAATTAAGAAAACAATCCTATTTTCAATTGTATCAAAAAGAATAAAATACCTAGAAATAAATTTAACCAAGGAGGTGAAAGATCTGTGTTCTGTAAACTATAAGACACTGATGAAAGTACTTGAAGATGATGCAAACAAATGGCAAGATGTACCATGTTCATGAATTAGAATAATTATATTATTAAAATGTCCAAACTATCCAAAGCAATCTACAGAGTCAGTGCCTCATTCTCAGAATATCAATAGCATTTTTCACAGGAGAAGAAAAAATAATCCTCGACCTAAGACCTTACAAAAGACCCTGAATGGTCAAAGCAATCTTGAAAAAGAACAAAGCTGGAGGTATCATACTCACAGATTTCAAACTGAACTATAAAGTTATAGTAATCAAATGAATGTGGTACTGGCACAAATATAGACATATAGGTCCATGGAACAGAGCAGAGAGCCCAGAATTAATTCCACAGTTCTATGGTCAATTTATGACAAAGGAACAAGAAATACAAAGGAGAAAAAGACTCATTTATTGAAGTATCTTCAGTAAATGGTGTTGGGAAAATTGCACAGCTACCTGCAAAATAATGGAACTGGACTGCTTTTTACACCCTACACAAAAATAAACTCAAAGTGCGTTAAAGACCTAAAAGAACTGAAATCACAAAACTGAAAGAAAAAGTAGGCAATGAGTGCTTAGATATTGGTCTTAGCAATAATTTTTTTTGATTTGTTCTCTTAGGAAAGAGTAGCAAAACCAAAAGTGAACAATTGAGACTACTTTTAAAAAACTTCTGCACAGTGAAGAAAACCAACAAAATGAGAATGACACCTACTGAATGGGAGAAGGCATTTGTAAGTGATATTTGCATTAATATGAAAATTACATAATGAACTCATAGAACTGAACTCCAGAAAACAAAATTTTGAGTAAAAAATGGCCAGAGGGGGAAAAAAAAAAGTGGCCAGAGAGGGCACCTGGGTGGCTCAGTGGGTTAAGCCTCTGCCTTCGGCTCAGGTCATGACCTTAGGATCGTGGGATTGAACCATGGATGGGGCTCTCTGGTCAGCAGGGGTCCTGCTTCCCACCCCAACCCTCCAGACCCCGCCTACCTCTTTGCATACTTGTGATCCCTGTCTGTCAAATAAATAAATAAAATCTTAAAAAAAAAAGGTCAGAGAACCTGAATGGACATTTTTTATAAGAAGGCATATAGATGGCCAATAGACACATGAAAAAATGCTCAACATCACTAACCATTAGAGAAATGAATATGAAAACCACAATGCGTATCACTTCAAACCTGTCAGAATGGCTAGTATCAAAAAGAGAAGAAATAGCATGTTGGTGAGGATGTGGAAATATGGGAAACCTCATGCACTGTTGGGAATAAAATTGGTAAATCTATTGAAAATAGCAGGGAGGTTCCTCAAAGTTAAAAATAGAAGTACTATATAATTCAGTTGTACTTTTTTTGGGGCATTTACCTGAAGTAATGAGTATACTAAAATGAGAAATACCTGCAATTTTATGTTTATTATGGCATTATTTGCAATAGCCATTATGAAGAATCAATATAAGTATCCATCAGTAGATGAATGGATAAAGATGACATTACACACATACACACAGAGGGACATTATTCAGCTTAAAAGAAGGAAATCTTCCAATTTTCAACAACATGGGTGGACCTACAGGGTATTATGCTAAGTGGAATAAGTCGGAAACAAAACAAATGAACAGAGTAAAGCAAACAGAATTTTAAGTCCAGAGAGCAAACTGGTGGTTGTTGATGAGCAGATGGTGTGGGGGGATATGGGCAAGATTAGTGAAGGAGATTAAGAGTTTTGAACTTTATAAAGTAAATAATTCATGCAGATATAAAGTACAGCATAAGGAATGTAGGTAATAATATTATAATAACTTTGTATGGTGACAGATGGTAACTACACTTATGGTGAGCATTTTACAATGTATATAATTATTGATTCAGTATATTATACACCTGAAACTAATATGTGAACTATATTTCAATTGAAATAAAAGATAATACACTAACGCAATAAGAAAAAAAAGACAAAATGAATTAACAAAAATTTAATAGAATTATCAATAATAAAAATTTTCTTGCTAAATATGTAACTTACCAGTTGATTTTGAAGATAAAGTCAACTGGATTTCCTGGAAAAGTGAGTAAAAATAAGATACTTTTAAATTTGGAAAGAAGAGGTTAGTGAAACAATGCATCAGTCCAGTGGGGCTAGCAGCTAAAATAAAGAGTGAAAAAAATCTATAATAAATGGCAGAACAATATAGTGGAGTGCAATATACATGAATAATTTTTAAAAAGGGGTGAGAATTAAATTTCATGAGTTTTCTTTTTTTTTTTAAATACTTTATTTATTTATTTGACAGAGAGAGATCACAAGTAGGCAGAGAGGTAGGCAGAGAGAGAGGGGGAAGCAGGCTCCCTGCTGAGCAGAGAGCCCGATGCAAGGCTGGATCCCAGTACCCTGAGATCATGACCTGAGCCAAAGGCAGAGGCTTAACCCACTGAGCTATCCAGGTGCCCCAAAGTTCATGAGTTTTCAAATCGAATATATTCCCCAGAGTTCAACCTAGTAGATGAAAATAGACCTATGCCAACACCAAGAAAAATAATGAAGAAAACTGCACACTGAGATTAAAAAAAAAAAAAAATTCTAGCTTTCTGAGAGGCAAAACACAAATAAGTCATTAGAAGATGAAAAATCTAAATCTTATAAATTGTAAGAGAAAATTATTTCTAGTGTAGGATAATATACCTAGTGAAATTTTCAGTCATATAAAAGAAATTAATAAAAAGCCTTTTAACATGCAAGGTTTTAAAATGATACTTTCAATGCATAGTATCTCAGAAAGTTACTGAAGGGGGCGCCTGGGTGGCTCAGTCATTTGGGTGTCTGCCTTGGGCCTAGGTCATGATCCCAGGGTCTTGGGATTGAGCCTCACATCGGACTCCCTGCTTCCCTGCTTAGCAGGGAGTCTACTTCTCCCTCTCTTGCTCCCCCTCCTGTGTTCCCTCTCTTGCTGTGTCTTTCTGTCAAAAAAAAAAAAAAAAAAAAAAAGTTACTGAAGAGTGTTCCACTAAAGTAGATAGTAAATGAAGAAAGAGAAGGGCATAAGGCATAGGAATCTGTATGTATATAAGGAAGAGAGCATGTGTAAATGCCAATCACTATAAATCAAAACTGAAGAAAAATTATTCAAAATTAAACTGATAAAATACCTAATGTTTTTGAGTGTATTGATAGATTCATTAGACAATTAGAGTTTGGAGCTAATTTTTTGAAATACATCTATATATACATATATACACATATATATGTCAGTGTGTATACCTATATAAATATATATTTATTTATTTTCCCCTCTCACCTGTTTAGCTTAATTGCTTTCCATTACTTTGTCCGCCAGGTTGCTGATCCATTCTTCTGCTTCCTTTAGTCTATTATTCATTCCCTCTCGTGTATTTTTAATTTCATTTATTGACTTCTACAACTCTCATAGGTTCTTTTTTTTTTTTTTTTTTTTTTTGTCTATTAAGAGTCCTACTGAAATATTCCACTTTCTTTGTCAAGTTCTCTGAGTATCTTTATGACCACTACTTTATAAATTGTCTATCTGGCATATTACTTATATCTGTTTTGCTTAGGTCTCTTGCTATAATTTTGTCCTGTTCTTTCCTTTGGTACACATTCCTCTGTCTCCTCAGTTTGTCTTACTCTTTGAGTCTGTTGTAATGTGTTAGGAAATTCAGTTCTTTAAAGTAGTAGCCTTATGAAGAGGAAGTTCTATAGTGCCCTGCAGTGCAGTGCCTCCTGTTCATCAGAACCTGGTGCTTCAGGGGGTCTCCCATACGTGTTGTGTGCACCTGCTTTTATGTCTGAGCTGCTTTTGCCTTCTGTCTAGTCATCTGCAATGGCTCTTTACCTGGTTTGGGTAATGTTTGGTCCCTGTGTTCTTAGGGAGCCAATCTGGGACTGCCTTGGGCTTGAGCTGAGTCAGGCTTAGCATTTGGCAGAGATATAGTTGCACCAAACTGTAGAATGCTTCTCCTGTGTTGTTCCTGAGACAACACCAAGAAAAATAATGAAAAATAATGAATTTTCTTAATAAGAAAGTTACCTCTCATTGTTGTGTGTGGTTTTCTTCCTGTGGGAGGAGTCACTTTGGAGTGAAGGTGGTCCCTGTCAGGGCTGTTTGTTGTTTACTGCCAGGCATGTGGCACCATTTTGGGTGGGCTCTGGTCAAGAGGTAATGTCTCTAAAATACAGATATTATAGTTTTGATTTACATCATCCCTGTACTTAAAAAAAAAGTTTCTCAAGGTTAAAAAGAAAGGGAAAAAAAAAGAAAAAGAATGTCATGAAAATAATTGTGCTCTCTTAAGCAGGTGGGGTTATCAGTCTGAATGAATTATAGCTATTTTCTCAGGTTTTATACTTGACATATATTTTGGTTTGAAGAGGAGATCTACAACTACAGGTATTCACGGTGATTTTCTTGTTATTATTATGATGTATAAGTTGGCACTTTATAGAGTTATGCTAATAAACAGAAACTCCCAGTCCATGACCTCTAAATGAGATTGGTGTACAGTTCAGATTCACTGGATTCACCTTACTTACACCTTACATTTAGCCTGATTTTGATATCTGATTTCCCTGTCCACATTGTTAGGCACTAAATTGGATTAAAAATCTATTTATTACATGATTTTTGTCAAAGTCCTTTTTATATTCTTTTAAAGTTTTTTTTTTTTAAGATTTTTATTTATTTGAGAGAGAGAGTATGAGAGGGGGAAAGGTCTGAGGGAGAAGCAGACTCCCCATGGAACTGGGACCCCTATGCAGGACTCAATCCCGGGGCTCCAGGATCATGACCTGAGCCAAAGGCAGTTTCTTAACCAACTGAGCCACCCAGGCACCCAGTCATTTTTATATTCTTACTATTAGTAAAAAGCTATTAGTCATAGCTTTTCTAGATATTTAAATGATATAAAAATGGATTCTTTATCTCATACTTAATATCCAGCTCAGTGGTCACTTTCCAAGACCAGAATAATGATATAGCTAGACAGACTTAACTGTTAGTCAAGAAAAGAGTTACTTCCACAGATTACTTGGGTCCTGAGAAAGTAATCAGGAAAAAAAAATTTATGTTGCTTGTTGACTCTGATTATCCTTTTTCCCATTTTAACAAATAACCCAGGTGAAAATGCACCCTATTCACAGGTAATAATCAAAAAAATAATACCATTGTGCCTATACAAAATGTACTTCATCCAAATTAAATAGAGAAAAGTAACAGGGACAATATGACAGTAAAAAACAAGAATGCATACCACATAAATTACTGTCGAGTCACAGGGCTAATGAAAATTTAAAGTACATTATCTCTTAAAATCAAAACAAGCAAGAAATTTCCCAAACAAATAGGATGCCTTTGACATAAATGTTCAAAAATGAAATAGTAGGACTTAAATATATGAAAAGTGAGCTTATGGAGAAAGAGAATAAATATCTTTAATTTCAGAAATATAGTAGGGATACCAAAATGGAGAATAGACATTTTCAAAATTTACTTAAGGAAGTGAAATAGAAACAAAAAAGTGAAGCAAAACAAAATGGAAATGAATAGAGATAACAACTGTAGAACAGTATTTATTTCAAGACAGACAAAACTGTCCCAGCATACGTTGTTGTATACATTTTATCTAGTTCTATAAATTTTTCATGGTTGATTGGTAATAGTTATTTCATTGTGTCTTTGAGTGTGGGTCTCAAAATTCATACCCTTTACTTCTTATATCTTTGTCAAATCTGTTCCATTTTTTTCTCCTCTACCTCCTCCCCCTCCCCGCCCCCTCCCCCTCCTTCTCCATGAATTATGCAGTCAATGAAAAAATGTAAAATATTAACAAAATAACCTGAAAGGAATGATAAGAACATTTTTTAAAATCTGAAACAGGAATTCCTAACTTGAGAATAAAAGGTAACAAACCCAAATTGGTTCTTTGGATAAAATAAAAACAATTTACAACAGTAAAATATTTCACTAAAGTTTCAGTCTAAATAAATGAGAAATCATATTATCATGGAAGGGGAATGGAAATATAATCACAGATATTGAACAAATTAAATAATTACACAAAACCACTTTCTTAACTTTTGCAAATACAGGTGACCTTTGAATGACATGGGTTTGAATAACGAAGGCCCTATTTTTTTCAATAAATACAATGCAATACTGTTAATGTATTTTCTCTTCTCTTCTTTTTTTTTTTTTTAAAGATTTTATTTATTTATTTGACAGACAGAGATCACAAGTAGGCAGTGAGGCAGGCGGAGAGAGAGAGAGAGGAGGAAGCAGGCTCCCTGTAGAGCAAAGAGCCGATGCGGGACTCGATCCCAGGACCCTGAGATCATGACCTGAGCCAAAGGCAGAGGCTTAACCCACTGAGCCACCCAGGCACCCCATATTTTCTCAATAACATTTTATTTTGCCTGGCTTCCTTTATCTTAAGAATATGGAATATAATACATCTACAAAATACATGTTAGTTGATACTTTTTGTTATCAGTCAGACTTCCAGTCACCTGTAGGCAATTATTAGTTCAGTTTTTGGGTAGGTGAAAGTTATACACAGATTTTCTACTGTGTGAGGGGGTTGGTGCCCCCAACCCCATGTTGTTTAAGGGTCAACTGTATATTCGAAGCCATGGATGATATGATTTTTTTTCTTAGGAAAATATAAATGACCAACATTTCCAAAGGGTTAGAAAAATTAGTATCTCATTAACACAGAAAAAAGATGTGAGAGGTATAAAAGTATGTATGTTCTTCTCTCAACAAATAGACAAATTAAAAAGCCAAACAAAGCAGCACACATGGATAGTTTTAGGTAGAAATATAATAAGACATGAAAATACTGATAACTCAATGCTATTTCAAGTTTTCCACTTCCAGTCCCAGCCTTAACAAAATAATTGCATCAAGCCACTCCACATGGCAAGAACAATTACGAAATTTGGATAAAATTAATTAAAAAATAAGTAGCTGTTAAAGGGTATCAGATACCAGTTGAAGTATCCAGAACTGAATGTCTAAGCTCCTAGAGATGAGAGAAACACATTGATATGATTCCAGCATTCTCCACCCCTTTTCATTTGATATATTTGTTGAGCAGATAGCTTAAAAGAAAGTGGCTCAGTGGGTATACAAATCTCATAGATCTACATAGACAAAAATTGTATTCTTGACTACCAAAGTGACCAGGGTGTAAGGGGCCAGTAGAAGGGAAATTGCTGACATTCTATATGGCTTCTCCCTTTGAAACTTTTTCTGATTCCCCGGTTGCAGAGGGTAAGAGACTGAGAAACAGAATAAAATAGCACTTAATCGACTTTAAAAAAAAATGCTAAGCAGAAGGATAGGCAAAATTTGGAGTTCACAGGCTGCCAAGGAAGAGGGCCTGGGCGATGTCCCAAGCATATTAAGATCATACTTCATTATCAAATGGAAGTCATCAGTAGGTGAGAATGGATGACTATTCGGAAATACTTTACCGTAATGGCCATATTAATAAGTCACAGGAAGGGGCACCTGGGTGGCTCAGTGGGTTAAGCCTCTGCCTTTGGCTCAGGTCATGGTCTCAGGGTCCTGGGATGGAGCCCCGCATCGGGCTCTCTGCTCGACCGGGAGCCTGCTTCCCGCTCTCTCTCTGCCTGCCTCTCTGCCTATTTGTGATGTCTGTCTGTCAAATAAAAAAAAAAAAGGAAAGTCACAGGAAAACCAACACTGGTCATTTGCAGAAAGTTCAACACTCATAACAAATTAAATGATCTTAGCAGAATGGTGACAAATAATAAATAGATAATAAAATAGAAAATAAAAATAATAAAAGAAATACTTTAACTCAAAGTCAGAACCATGTTTATTTATTTATTTATTTAAAGATTATTTATTTGAGACAGGGAGCGTGCACGCATGCACATGCACACATATACGTGAGCGCATGATTGGGGACGGGCAGAGAGAGAGGGAGAAGCAGACTTCCCAGTGAGCAGGGAGCCCAAGGGGCGCTCAGTCCCAGGACTGGGATCAAAATCTGAGCCAAAGGCAGATGCTTAACCAACTGAGCCACTCAGGCATCCCCAGAACCATGTTTAAACAGAAGAATTTCATTAAATTCAGAAAAAAATAAATTAAGATTATTAATTCTAAACATATTATTTTTTGTACATTGTATTATTGCATATTGTTTAGCACAATAATATGCAAAAGGAAGATGTAAGAAATAGGCAGTTTGGAAAGAAGCAAGATTTATATTATTTGTAAGTATTTTAAATTTATTATAAAATTTATGGGAATCAACTCAGAAATTCATAGTAAGTGAATTTAGAAATGTGACTGGTGATAAAATAAATATGTGAACATCAGTAGTTTCCCTGTTCTAGTAACAATAACTAGAAAAAACTTTAAGGATAAGCATAAGAAATGAAAAGTATGTATAAGAAGAAATCCTTTTGATGGGCAAAAATGATACTTGAACAAGTGAAAAGTATACTTCTTTTTAAAGAAGATTCAGTAATAAAAATTTTTAAAAAGTCTCCCTAAATTCATCAGAAAACTTAATCCTAATACATATACTTCGAGGCTTCCTTTTAGAACTAAGGCAACCTTTTTGTAAAGCATGTATGGAAAAAAAAAAAAAAAAAAAAAAAAGCAAGACACTTTCAGCCATACCTTCACTTTAGTATTAGATTTATCTCTGGAAATGCAAACTTGATCATTTTATTCACCTTTCCTTCAATCCTAAAACCATTCAGTAGTTTACGAATGACGATAGGATGAAATCTGAACACTTCAGCATGCATTACAAATAATAATTTGTAATCATTCTTTGCCTGGTGCCATTCATCTTTGTGTTTGTCTTTTTCTCATTTCTTCCAGAGTTAACTCTTCTTGAATCATTCTGTGTACCCTTGTTCACCATTCCATCTTTATGCTGAATCTGGGACTTTTTTTCTTGTTGTTTCATAATATATTATTTTTACTTCTATTTACATATATATATTTTTTTGAATAATTGGATTATATGCTGTCTCCCCAGCTACACTGTTGGTCATTTTTTACATTCATGGTGCATACCATATACATAATGCTTTTGATTCCTGCATACAGGATAATTGTGTGTGTGTGTGTATTCATGCTATAAATGCAGTTTCTATTTGCAGATGGCATGTATCTTGAGTAAAACCTAATTGTTAGTGTCTCAGAATTGTTTGACATATTTGGTCAGGGAAAGGTACCATCCTTAAAGGCAAAACAAAAAACAATAGTTGCCATAATTTAATAGCATGAATTTATGAGTCAGTGAATATCATCCTGGAAATCATGTTGGTGACTTCTAATACTACAGAACATAGTTTTTTTTCTTCGTGTTACAAAGTGGCACCAGCTTTAGTAACCTCAAAAATTTTGAAGCTCTTACATTGTTTCTTGAATGATAATATCATAGATTACTCATATTTCATCATTAGCACTTGTGCATAACATATAAAGTAAGGTGATTTTTTTTCTGCTTTACTGTTGACCCTTGAACAACATGGATTTGAACTATGCAGGTCCACTTAAATGTATTTTTTTTTTAGATAAATATGGTACAGTACTCTATTTTCTCTTCCTTATGATTTTCTTAATAACACTTGCTTTTCTTTACCTTACTTTATTGTAAGAATACAGTTTATGATATAAATAACACACAAAATATGTGCTAATTGTTTATGTTATCAGTAAGACTTCCAGTCAACAGTAGGGTATTAGAAGTTAATTTTTTGGGGAGGCAACAGTTGTATGTGGTTTTCAGCTGTGCAGAGGGTTGGAACCCCTGGATCCACCATAGTTTAAAGATCTGTTATACTCTTTTTTTTCTCCGGTAGATACCTTATTTGCAAACATTTAGGAATTCTTTGTTTGTTATTTTTTGTTGTGTCCATGAGGAAAATGTTGTTGTTAAAATCTACTCTCCTGATATCTTAAAATCCTAGAAAGATGTCCTGGAGTACTGAAAATTCCAGAGGCACCAGAAATTCCAGAAAGAAGAAAGAATAAGGTAGTAACATCTTCCTATTACCAAACATTACTCACTAAAATATAGAAATAGTACCAGGAAATTATTTCAGATTATCTTCTTTACTCATTGAATCATTATGAAATAATCTGTTCAATCTTCACAGTTGAGACTAGAGAAGACTCTTCAGGGATTATGAAATAATCTGTTCAATCTTCACAGTTGAGACTAGAGAAGACTCTTCAGGGATTCATTTTTGGCAATAAATGTATGTTCTTTAATTGCATAACATGGTATTAGATCTGGACATTGGGAATATAAGGATGAGGTATATATCTATCTGGCTCTGAAGAAGGTCAAATGTCAAAGTTTTCCAACTTTGTTCATTGAATCCCTATGAATAAAACCATTTTATGCAAACAATATATAGAACTTCTAAGTGTATGTTTATGTGGATATATAAAAATAATATAAAATTAAGAAATAAGGAAGCAAGAGTTATTTAAAGTGTATATAACTTCCTTTTTTCTCATTTCATCATTAGAGGTTATGGGATAAGCCCTGCATCATCTGAGGTTCAGGCTCAGCAAGAAGTTTCCTTCTTCTTTTAACACACATAACAGACATAAACAGATAAACACACACATAAACAGACAGAAAACAAACAGAAAAAAACCCAAACCTCTCTTTTTCTCTAAAATAAATAAATCTTAAAAAAAATTTTTTTGGCTAATTTTTGTCAGATAGGTTTAGATTGTCCATGTAGACCCTAGAAATAAGGGTGACAAAGACCTACCTTGCTTGAGAAGTAGGGCAAGCATCAGTTTTGTCCTTTTCTTGTTCTTGTTGCATAGCTAAGATTATGTTAAATATGTAATATCTTTTCAAATACTGTACTTGGTCATTTTATCAAGGTAGTTAAAACTATTTAACTGGGTACACATCAATTGCAAACGGTTGTAATGTGCTGAAAACTAACAAATTAAAGAAGGCAACATTGCCCTCCTCTTTGCAAGGTTGGAACTCCCATTGTCCTCATGATTGGCTAGTTGCTGTTGATAAAATACAATTAATTGGGGGCACTATTGTGAATATATATGCTAATGTTAGGAAAGCTTATTCTACTTCCCAATTTTTCAATTAAAAAAGTAAATAAAAGTCTTAAATTTTTTTTCAGTACCCCATTAGATATCCTTGTCTACTTTTAGATTAAAAACTAAATGTAGGGGCCCCTGGGTGGCTCAGTAGGTTCAAGCCTCTGCCTTCAGCTCAGGTCATGATCCCAGGGTCCTGGGATTGAGCCCCACATAGGGCTCTCTGCTCAGCGAGGAGCCTGCTTCCCTTCTTCTCTCTCTGCCTGCCTCTCTGTCTACTTGTGATTTCTGTCAAATAAATAAATAAAATCTTAAAAAAAATTAAATGTAAATAAAAGTCTTAAAATTTTTTTCAGCACCCCATTAAATAATCTTGTCTATCCCTGAAGTATATACATCCCATTGTAGAAACCACTGTTCTAGCTAATAAACAGCAGAATTAAGATACCACACAAATGTGTTCAGTTCTCAATTCCTCCCTCAAACCCTATCATATGACCTGTTTGAGTGATCATTCTCTGATATTTGCTCCTGGGAGCTTTTGATAAAATTGAGATCTTTAATAATATGTAAAGAGTTTCTCAGTCCATTGCAAGAAGAGAACACAAGGTAAAATTTAGGTACAATATAAAACACCCCAAAGCAGAAAACATGATAAAATCCAAGCAAATATTAGGGAGGATGAGAGTTATAAATGGTTTTATTTCCTTACCAGAAGGCAAAGAATACCAGAATGAGTTTGTAAAAAGCAGTTTGTACCCTATGATGATTATTACAAAAATAATCTTAAAACCTAGTGAAATAGGACAAGTATTTGTCGGGGGAAGGGGTTAAAGATGAGCAAAGATATACCCACCCAATGGAAAGAAAAATTCAAATTCAGGTGAGCCATATTAATTTCAGAGTAGAATTCAAGACTAAAATCCTTATGGGCTGAAAGTACACACATTTACCCGTATTATATCTTTCTTATAGATGTGTCAATAAATATAATCTTCTAAATAACAAAACAACTGTATAGAGACCAAATTCAAGCTATACAGTATTCATCCTTTATTATAAAATACTCCCAAACTGGAAATTAGTACCCAAAATTTAGGTGAGAAAACCAAAAACCATTTCAGTATTAAGAACTAAAATAATCATGCCAAATATCAATACATTCAGAGTTAAAAATTTAAAAATTATGGAAAGTCTAGAGAATCACAATATGAGAGCACTAAATGAGACTGTTGACAAAGTGAGATCTTAAAAAGGTATTAATAAATCTTAAAAAGTATTGATACTGATCTTAAAAAGTATTGATAAATCTAATCACAGAATTTTTTTTTTTAATAACGGGTGGCACAAAATCTGATTTTTACCCTCATCCTAACACCCAAACAAATACCAATAGGATCAAAGAACAAATCTCCCAAAAAACTTAAAGCATAAAGAATTAGAATTGTAAATAAAGATTCACAATATAATTAGAGGCAATCAAAGAAATATATTCTAAGGAAATTATCAGGGATATATTAAAAATGTATGCTAAAGTTCTCATTGTACTACTGTTCATAAATCTAAAAAGTTAAAAACAATTATTGGCTCATGGTTATATTGATTACAGTGTATTCATATCTTGGAACACACTGTGATAATTTTTTAAAGTTTATAAGACATTTTTAGTGAATTAGAAAAATTTTTGATGTGCCACATTAAAATTCTGGATACTAAGTTAAATACAAAGTATAATTTCAACTAGTTTCTGAAAAATATATGGTACATGACTAGAAGTAAATGCAACAGCTATTAGTAGTAGAATTCTATTTTATAGTAATGAAATAATGAAGCAAGTCCTTTGACTTACTATTTATGTACTTACACATTTCCTCTTTACCAGTATGTTCAATATTTCTGTCTTAAACCAATGACTTTCTACTAGGCATTGTGGCTTTGTCATTATTCCATTCAGTGGGCTATAGGTAGTGCATCTTTATGTTTTAGCTTATGACTGTTGTCCTGTCATAATTATTAATATTGCCCTCTTCACTTTCATACTGCCCTGGTATGGACAGTAAATCATATGGTTAGCCAAGATATGGGAAACCTAATTCCCATTCTGCTTTTCCATTGAAAGTCTGTAAAATTCTGGATAAGTTATCTATCCATGGAATACTTTCATCCCTGTTCTAAAATAGAAATGATATCTCTGCTGGTTAACTTCATAGGAATGCTGTGAGAATTAATGTTGGAAAATACTTTGAGCTCCTCAGAGAAAAGTACTATGATATTGTCACTGTTAGATTTCTCTACTCGCTTGCCATATGGGAAGTCAGGGGAAATCAAGATTTTGCAAGTATCAGGAATGAAACAAGATCAATCATGCATGTTCTGGCAGCACATTTTATGGAAGTACCCTAGAGTACAAAATCAAGTGAACCTAAAATTTCCCCAAACATATAAATAACTAGAGACCTATAGACTAAATTTTGACTGTAAATTGGCTATTCAATTAGGAGTTTTGAGTAAATATATTGAACTTCCCTTTCAGTATGAAAATATTGTGCTCTATCAAGTATTAACCATAAGGAGTGTTTGGAACCTGAACAAAGACTGTTCATTAAGCTTGAAAGAGACAGATCTGAGCCAGCCAGCACTTGTAGCCTGGCACCAGGCCTCTAAACCAAACCTTTTATTTTAGAGGTTAGTTAGGTTCTCTAGGAACTCAGTGGAAAGGCTGCATCTTCACAAAATATTTCTAGTATCTGATAAATTGGGTACCTTGATCTAGTACTAAATATCTTTTTTTAAACTCTTACAAATTAAAATCAAAATCAGTAAATCAATCCAGTTCCCAAGCAACAAAGAAGATGATGAAAGGCAAGAATGAAGCAGATTAAAGTTCTAACATTGATGCCCCATATAGAATAGAGACTTCATTTGATTAATACTCAGAGGAAGCACCTGGATGAAGTGTAGCCAGATCTTGCTCTTGGTCCCTTTGTTCCCCCTAAAACCTACATCCCTTGTTTTAACTATTGTACCAAGCCCAATCCTTTGAAGTTGAGACATAATGCTTTAGTTTTTTCTGACATTACAAGTGCATTACATATCACCAGGTTGTTTCTCTTTTTACAAGAGAAGCTGTTCCCCTACCTGAAATTCATGTCTTGACCTTACGTGTCTGTCTTCTAGAACAAATAGTCTTTCTCCCACTGTCCATCAAGTTGTTCTCTCTCTTTGCTGTGTACTGGAAGCGAGGAAAGCGTATCTATATCATTTCCCTATTTGTCAGAATGAAACAGTTGTTCTTTGATAATGCTGAGCAGTTTGATATGCAAAGATGAATTATTTAGTATTTTTTATTTTTTTTAAAGATTTTTATTTATTCATATGAGAGAGAGGGATAGAAAGGCAGAGGGAGAAGGAGTGGGAGAAGCAGACTTCCTGCTGAGCTGGGAGCCTGCAGTAGGGGTAGATCTCAGGACCTGGAGATCATGACCTAAGCCTAAGGCAGACACTTAACCATATGAGCCCCCTCGACAACCTGTTATTTACTATTTATAAGGAGCAAAAGAGAAAATGTTGAAAACTGTCATTTCTTAAAAATTCATTTTGTTTTATTTTATTGGAATACAAATAAAATGACAATTTTTAGTTCAACAGGGAATGAAAAGATTTAGTTATGAATCCTAAAGAATGTTTACATCTTAGAACTCTATTCACATTTATGATTGTATGGCATTTCATTGAGTTAGATTTTTCTAGATATTTCCAAATAAGAATTACATAAATATGTCTAGAAATTAAAAAAAATTAAAGATTTTGTTTGTTTATTTGACAGACAGAGATCACGAGTAGGCAGAGAGGCAGGCGGGTCGGGGGTGGGGGGCAGGAAGCAGGCTCTCCGCCGAGCAGAGAGCCTGATGTGGGTCTTGTTCCCAGGACCCCGAGATCACCACCTGAGCCAAAGGCAGAAGCTTAACCCACTGAGCCACCCAGCCACCCCCCAAAATATTTTTAATGATATTTGAATTACATTTTAGAAATGCTTGCCTTTACTGTCTTCTTCTTAGACTTTTTGTACATACTTAAAAAAATTAGTAAAAGATAGTTTTAGGGATTGTCTTGGGAAAAGGTTGCATGCTCTTTCACTGACACATTGGGACGATGAGCGATATTAAATTTTGAGTTCATGGGAAGATAATTTCCTTCTCACATAGGTTGAGTATTGTGATTGTTGCTTCAGATGCATATTGGTTTAATTTATCTGTTTGGAATTTTGTGGAAATACATGATTATTATCCACTTTTCCTGATAAGGGACAATTTTGGTTTCTGATTGTTTTCTTTTACCTACATTTATATGACTCTGATCTAGTAAAGTTAGGCATTTGGCCAGCGTGTTGATTTCCACATTGGGCACGTGAATACCTATGAATTGGTTTTCTCTGTGGGGATATTCTCAGATGCAAAGCTGTGAAAGAGAGAATGTGGTCAGACCCTTATTTCATTTTGTTTGATAATAATTTTGCCTCTATTTCTCAGTTCCACTTAGCATCACTTAGGGAATTATAGCCGTGAGAGCTCTTATAGTAGTGATCTTGTGACTTCTGTATAGGACAAGTAGAGAGTGCTTTGGGTTTGTCTTTTTGTGTGGGAAGCAAGGAAGAGATTACTGTTGCTCACTATCCAAGCACTCATTTTGGTTATAGTGCTTTTGCACAAGTAAAATGGCATAGCTTCATTGGAGGTCCTAACTCTTGCTGCATGGATCATAGTTGATGGTTGTAGATTTATGCTAGAATCTAATCACTAGTTCATTCATAATAAGCATTTTGGGCATGAATATATAGTGTAAGATACTGTGCTAGACTATGGTATTAAAAAATGTGTAAGTTATTACCTCAACTCTCAAGGAACTATTTTCGTTTGTGCTTACTGTGTGTGTTTTGAGGGAGGGGTTAGGTAAATAAAGGAGGATGAAGGAGGAGAACAAGATTTGGAGAGAACACACACGTACCTAACTCATGGTGAGTTCATTGAAGAGTCTGCACTTAATGAAATGCCAGTGCACCCATCTAAGTCAGTCAGAATTGAATTTGAATTATTTTAGGTGGCAGTGAATTATATCAGATTTCTTTTTTCCTTCAGACTTGGGAACAGTATCCCAACAATATTTGTTTGTTGGTTATGCCACTTGAACTCGCAAAGCACTTCTGTTTACTCATCTAAAAATAGATGAGATATTGTGTTTTGTGTGCCTCTTTTGTAAAATTATTGTCATGATTAGAAAATAAATACAGAGTAATGCATAATATACAGAAGGTACTAAATAAGTTACTGCAGCTATTGTTATTTTCATCATAATTTATTCATAAGTTTCATCTAAGTGATTTTTGTAGTAATGTTACTATTGAATATACATGCTTATTATGCTTATTTTAAAAATTTGAACAGTATCAAAAATAAGAAACAAGGAGAAATAAGTTACCCAGAACTGCCAGAAATAACTTGATTTGGAATAATTCATTTTGGGTGGTTTGTTTCTTCTTTGTACTTTTTGGTATTATTCAAATTTAAAAGTAGTAAGTATGTACTGTTACTGTAAAAGCTACAAAAAAGTTCTATATGTTAAAGCCTGAATATATTGGTAGATAAGTACATAGATGGAAGATGGATATATAGAGAGTGCACAATACATAAGGAAAATAATTTTATAATAAGAGAATCTGCTGGGGCGCCTGGATGGCTCAGTGGATTAAAGCCTCTGCCTTCAGTTCAGGTCAAGATCCCAGGGTCCTGGGATCCAGCCCTGCATCAGGCTCTCTGCTCAGCGGGGAGCCTGCTTCCTCCTCTCTCTCTCTGCCTGCCTCTCTGCCTACTTGTGCTCTCTGTCTGTCAAATAAATAAATAAAATCTTTAAAAAAAAAAAAAGAATCTGCTAATTTAAGTGAAAGTACTACATTTATTTACTTCTTTATTTCCTTAAAGAGCACACTTTTATTAAGAAAAACATGAAAATTAGAGGGTGATTGGAGGGTGAACATTTATAATTTCCTTTTCACACTTTTTTTTATATATATGTATATACATACATATATGTGTGTGTGTGTATATATATATGTAAAATCTGTGTGTTATTCACACATATATGTGTATAATATCTGTAAGGCCAAAACATAAAGGTGCATGAAATTTATACAGCTGAAGGAATTATCACGAAAAATACTTCAGCAACTATCACACAGGTGAAGAAATATTTTCTGCAAAATAGATCACCATCTCTTTCTTTGTCTTCAATTATATCCAGTATTTGGAATATACTTTTCTTACAAAATTTACATATCCACTCTGTGGTAGGCTGATAATGGTCCCCGAAGATATGTCCACATGTTATTCCCTGTAAATTTTACCTTATTTCGAAAAAGAGTGTTTGCAGATGTAATTAAGATAAGGATTTTGAAATGCGATTATTCTGGGTTTATCTGGCTGGGCCTTACGTGTCATCACAAATGTCTTTACAAAAGAGAAGGCAGAAGGGAGTGTGACAATGGAAGAAGAGATTTGTAGATGTGATACTGCAGTTTCGAAAATGGAGAAGGGGGCCATGAGCCAAAGGATACATCTTCAGTCTGGAAGAGCCAATGAACAGGTTATCTTTGAAAATCTTCAGATGGAGTGCAGTTCTGTGAAACTGGACTAGGGAAACTGACATTGGAATTCTGGCTTTTTGAACTGTGAGGGAATAAATTTCTGTTGTTCCAAGTCACTGAATTTGTGTTAATTTGTTAGAATATCCAGAGGAAACTAATACATACTCTTTTTGTTTGTTTAACATTATGCATGTGAGATTGATCAGTGTTGGGACATATAGTTCTCATTTGTTCTTTTCATTGCTGTGTAGTGTTCAATATACTGTTTTTATATCCATTCTACTTTTTTTTATTTTTATACATAATGCTGCTATGAACATTCTTGCACACATCTCACAGTGTAAATATGTAAACAGGTAGCCTTACCCATTTATTTTTCTCTCCAGCAATGTATAAGAATTCTTTTTTTTTTTTAATTTTTATTTTTAAAATTTCTTTTCAGCGTTCCAGAATTCATTGTTTATGCACCACACCCAGTACTCCATGCAATATGTGCCCTCCATAATACCCACCACCGGGCTTACCCAACCTCCCACCCCCTTCCCCTCCAAAACCCTCAGATTGTTTCTCAGCGTCCACAGTCTCTCATGGTTCATCTCCCCCTCCAATTTCCCCCAACTCCCTTTCCTCTCTGTCTCCCCATGTCCTCCATGTCATTCCTTATGCTCCACAAATAAGTGAAACCATATGATAATGGACTCTATCTGCTTGACATATTTCATTCAGCATACTCTTTTCCAGTCCCATCCATGCTGATACAAAAGTTGGGTATTCATCTTTTCTAATGGAGGCATAGTACTCCATAGTGTATATGGACCATATCTTCCTTATCCATTCATCCATTGAAGGGCATCTTGGTTCTTTCCACAGTTTGGTGACTGGAAACAGTCATTGCTGCTATAAACACTGGGGTACAGATGGCCCTTCTTTTCACTACATCTGTATCTTTGGGGTAAATACCCAGTAGTGCAATAGCAAGGTCATAGGGAAGATCTATTTTTAATTTCTTAAGGAATCTCCACACTGTTTTCCGAAGTGGCTGCACCAACTTGCATTCCCACCAACAGTGTAAGAGGGTTCCCCTTTCTCCACATCCTCTCCAACACACGTTGTTTCCTGTCTTGCTAATTTTGGCCATTCTAACTGGTGTAAGGTGGTATCTCAATGTGGTTTTAATTTGAATCTCCCTAAGGGCTAGTGATGATGAACATTTTTTCATGTGTCTGTTAGCCATTTGTGTCTCTGTCTTCGTTAGTAATTGTTATTGTTAGTATTCTTAATGTTAGAGAATCTGGCATATGTACAGTGGTATCTCTTTATAGTTATTTTGAATTTCCCTAATGAATAATGATCAGCTTTTCATGTTTATTTGATATATCAAATTGAGTCCAGAGAGGCACCTAGTATACACAATTTGGAGATGGGGTTATTTCCTCTCCTTATCTACTTATTTCTGATGAACTATTTCTACTTTGTCAAGTAAGCAGCACATAATGTTATTATTCTCTCACCCTAGCTCCTTAGTTGGTTGTAGCCTTAGATCTACAATTAAATGTATATTAAATACATATGTATGTATTATGTGTAGAAGTAAGGAGAGCTGATTCATATTTTCAAAATGTGATATTTGACAAGATGAAGAAAATAACTTTAGCAAGTTTAAGGAAAAATCAGAAGAAAATCTTAAAATAGAAAAAGGTACTATATTTACTGACAACTGAAGATATTGTAAAACTTCATGACCATATTAATTATACTGATAAAGAGGCCGATTTGGAAGGTTGCATTTTTTTCAAGTTTTTATTTAAATTCCAATTTGTTAATGTAAAGTGTAATATTGGTTTCAGGTGTAGGATTCAGTGATTCACCACTTACATAGAACACCCAGTGCTCATCCCAGCAAGTGCCCTCCTTAATCCCCATCACCCATTTAACCCATTTCCCCTGCCCTCTTCCCCTCCAGAAACCCTTAGTTTTTTCTATGTAGTTAAGAGTCCATTTTTTGGTTTACCTCTCTCTCTCTCTTTTTCTTCCCTATGTTCATTTGTTTTGTTTCTGAAATTCCACAGTGAGTAAAATCTACATTAAAAATATACCAAAATAAATTCTAGATTTATTTTATTTTTTTTTAAGATTTTATTTATTTATTTTACAGAGAGAGGGAGATCACAAGTAGGCTGAGAGGCAGGCAGAGAGAGAGAGAGGAGGAAGCAGGCTCCCCGCTGAGCAGGGAGCCCAATTCGGGGCTTGATCCCAGGACCTGGGGTCATGACCTGAGCCAAAGGCAGAGGCTTTAACCCACTGAGCCACCCAGGTGCCCCTCTAGAGGTATTTTAAAGACTAAGATAAAAATTATTAATGTATAGGGTGCCTGGGTAGCACAGTCAGTTGGGCGTCCACCTTTTGGTTTTGGCTCAGGTCTGATCTCAGGGTTATGAGATCGAGCCCTGCAAACAGGTTCTGCGCTCAGCAAGGAGTCTGCTTAAGACTCTTCCTCCAGTTCCTTCTGCTTCTACCCTGTGTGTGTGTGTGTGTATATGTGCGACCACTCTCTCTCAAGTAAATACATCTTTTCTTTTTCTAAATTAACATACAATGTATTATTTGTTTCAGGGGTACAGGTCTGTGAATCATCAGGCATACACAATTGACATTACTCACCATAGCACAGACCCTTCCCAATGTCCATAACCCAGACATCCTATCCCTACCCCCCACCCCCTACCCCCCAGCAACCCTCAGTTTGTTTGCTGAGATTAAGAGTGTCTTAAGGTTTGTTTTCCTCCTGATCCCATCTTATTTCATTTTTTCCCTCCCTACCACCCACATCCCCCCACTGAGCCTCTCAAATTCCTCATATCAGAGAGATCATATGATAATTATTTCTCTGATTGACTTATTTTGCTTAGCATGATACCTCTAGTTCCATCCACGTCTTTGCAAATGGCAAGATTTCATTTCTTTTGATGGCTGCATAATATTCTATTGTCTTAAAAATTTATTGTGTAAAATGAAAATACAGGTTATTTTAGTAATGTAGGAAGTAGTAGACCTGCTTAAATAATAAAAATAAGTACTTAAAGCATGGAACACTGGGTGTGGTGCATAAAAAAATGAATTTTGGAACACTGAAAAAATAAAATAAAAAAATTATAGATTGGTTTAGAAAATAAGTACTTAAAGGAAGAGTAGATTAGAATGCATTAAGAAAAAATTACTTTGAACTACAAGAGCCATCAAAAACAAAGTTAATGATAAAATACAGATTAGGAGAAAATACCTGCATAGTACTAACAGAAAAATTTTATTTGTAGTGCATTTTGGCAATACCATATTTTATTGAATTTAAGATTTTTTAAAAATTTTTATTTTTTTTAAGATTTTATTTATTCATTTAACAGAGATCACAAGTAGGCAGAGAGGCAGGCAGAGAGAGAGGGAAGATGTTTTTAGTTATAAGACAGACTATTATTTTATGTACTAAGAACAAAGACTACAATACTGGGGGCGCCTGGGTGGCTCAGTGGGTTAAAGCTTCTGCCTTCGGCTCAGGTCATGATCCTGGAGTCCTGGGATCGAGCCCCGCATCAGGCTCTCTGCTCAGCGGGGAGCCTGCTTCCCTTCCTCTCTCTCTGCCTGCCTCTCTGCCTACTTGTGATCTCTGTCTGTCAAATAAATAAATAAAATCTTAAAAAAAAAAAGACTGCAATACTGGTAATTAGCTATGATACAAAGCTTATCACATTGGATTTTTGTTTTATATTCTTTAAACTTCCTTAAACATAGATTTTTTAAAAAATCACCCAGGTGCCCCGAGGCAGGAGTTCTTTTAAGGTTGCCCTTGCTTGTGTAGGTAAATCTGGTTGTAATTCTTAATGACATAACTAGATAAATATAACCTGCTTATTTTTCTCACAAAGCTATTTGTTATCTGAAAACTCTCCATTGACATAGTCTCATAACATTATACAAGGACTAGAACCAAAACTTGTAGAATGGCATGAAAGAAAATCCTGGTGACAGCACTGGAACAGCTGTTGCAAAATGATTTATTGCCAATACTCATGACCATAAGGTAAATTATGATGAGTGGATAAAGAGAAATGCAGATGATTCAGAGTCAAGAAGTAACAACTTTTAGATTGTTTATTCAATAGAAATTTTAAAATTTACCTTTTTATATTTTTTATTTAAGTTCAATAAGCCAACATATAGTACGTTATTAGTTTTTGATGTAGTGTTCAATGATTCATTAGTTGTATACAGTATGCACAGTAGTTGATATATAATTTAAAATCTATGTTTAGGGGCACCTGGGTGGCTCAGTGGGTTAAACCTCTACCTTCGGCTCAGGTCATGATCTCAGGGTCCTGGGATCGAGCCCCGCATCGGGCTCTCTGCTCAGCAGGGAGCCTGCTTCCCCCCTCTCTCTCTGCCTGCCTCCCTGCCTACTTGTGATCGCTCTCTCTGTCAAATAAATAAATAAAATCTTAAAAAAAAAAAAAAACTCCTGCCTCACCATCAGTGATTATGATACAGGATCCTCTAAGAGATTCATTATTTCAAATTTGTTAGAACGTAAAAACGTAACATGGTCATTAAATATGATAATTATATGAAATTTATAATCATATATTCTTTCTCGCAGCATTTTTCATCTCTATCAGATGGTCTTAGGTGACTGACAGGATCAGTAACAGTACCTTGACAAATCATATGGGAACCTGAAACAAAAGGAAAAATCTGTAATACCAGTTTTGTCTATTTAAAGTGTTATGTTGCTCATCATGGATTTTTTTGCATTAACTTCAATTTAGTGAAATATTGCATTAAGATACTATCTACCTTGATTACCTGAGTTTCTTGGTACCATTTAAGTTTTGTTCCTGAAGAAGGGATCTCACCTGCTTTACCCTAGATGAGGGCTTGCACACGACCTAGTAATTTCACATTTATATCCACTTAGCAATTAATAGACTGATGAGACCTTGTCATTCTTCATTTATTTATAGCTTACTCCAAAGAACTGGTAAGAGATAAGGGCAGGGGTTCCTGGGTAGCTTAATGGGTTAAAGCCTCTGCCTTCAGCTCAGGTCATGATCTCGGGGTCCTGGGTTCGAGCCCCGCTTCCGGCTCTCTGCTTGGCAGGGAGCCTGCTTCCCCCTAGCTCTGTCTCTCCCTGCCTCTCTGCCTACTTGTGATCTCTGTCAAATAAATAAAATCTTAAAAAAAAAAGAGAGAAAGATTTGCAGAGGGCTATATTTTTGTTGTTAGTTCTAGAAAGGTAGCTGTATGCTCCTGACTACATTACAGAGTTTGGAGATTCTTTGCTTCACTATTTTTTTTCTCTTTCTTTTCTACAGTTTGTTCCTTTTCCAGAAAGTCAGATGATGGGCATCGTAATTTGTCAGATAAGGGTAGAAATGCCACTTATCAGACATTCGATGAATTACTGTAATTGTCTGAGTCTCAGTTTTCTTGCCTGTAAAATGGGGATAATTTTCAGTATATAAGGTTCATGTGAGTAAATACCATATACAAAAAATCTTATCACATGTCTAGTCTATAGCCTGTACCTAATAAAAGAAGATTTTCTTTTCTACTCTTCTGCTTCACATTATTCCTCAACTTGATACTAATGAGCTAATATACTATATGGTACATATAGTGTATTATTCAGTTTTGTAATACAGAACTAAAAAAAAAGGTTTTTTTTGAAGTGCTTCCACACGTGTCTTTTATTGGTATAATCACATTTGTTACATAGAAGTCAGTGATAGAGTTTCTTCATTTGAAGTTTGCCCAATTATGTTTCAAAACAGTTTTTAAGCATAATGAAAGGAAGGAGTTTTTTGGTTCCTTAGCGTAGGAGGAAGGAGTAACCAAAGGATTATTAAACTCTGATTCCTGATATAAACCTCAGTATTCAGTTTAATTGTTATGATGGTGCCTACGATTTCAAAAATTTATATTGCTGAATCTAAAGTCTCACTGTTTTTTTAGTTGTTGGAAAGAAAAAAGAGAAAAAAAAAACGTTTTGATTTTATTCTAAACCTGTTCTCACTCCATAGGGACTATAAAAAGTTACTTATATAAAATAACAAAAATAGGGGCGCCTGGGTGGCTCAGTGGGTTAAAGCCTCTGCCTTCGGCTCAGGTCATGATCCCAGGGTCCTGGGATCGAGCCCCACTTTGGACTCTCTGCTCTGCAGGGAGCCTGCTTCCTCCCCTCTTTCTCTCTGCTTGCCTCTCTGCCTACTTGTGATCTCTCCCTCTCTCTCAAATAAAAAAATAAAATAACAAAAATATCTGTAAATTCATCTAAAATGAACTTGAGCAAACCACTTCCTAATATCTGTGGAACAAAATATAAGCCTCAGTTTTTCAGTTGTTTTCAAATCACAAGCATTTGTTTAAAATTTTAATGAACAAAATGATTTTTCAAATGATTACTGTAATTAATATCAGAAGATAAAATTCGACATTGCTTCTCAGATATCTGAAAAGGAAACTCAACCTTATAAAAATGACACAGTTTACTGCTCATTGTTGTTTAAGTTTGATTTTAAAAAACTAAAGCAACTATGTGGAAAGGAATTACTAACAGAAAGCAATTAATGATATCTCAATTAAGAATTAAGATTTAGGGGTTCCCTGGTGGCTCAGTGAATTGAGCATCTGATTCCATTTCTGCTGGGGTCGTGATCCCTGGTTGAGATGATCCAGCCCTGCCTCTGTCTCCATGGTCAGTGTGGTATGCTTGTCCCTCTCTTTCCTCCTATACAACCCTACCCAACCCCCACCCTGCCCCTGGTCGCTCCTGAGTGTGTGTGTGTGTGTGTGTGTGTGTGTACATGCATGCACATGTGTGCATGTTCTACAACAAATAAAATCTTTAGAGAAAAAGAATTAAAATTTAAGGGCAAATGTGTTAGAATCTTTGCTTTACAATTAAAAAAACTGTAACATCAGAGAGTTTATGGTTTTCTCTGTATTAGGCTTATTACGAATATTCTTAGGTGAATAGGCAAGTCAGAACTAGAAAATATATCTTTTCAACTGATCGTGTTTAAATTACATCAGTTTAGAACAAACACATTATTAAAACCAATAAATTCAGGCATCCTCCTATAATTTTTATTTACCTTTTAAGAAATGATAAATAGCAGACTTGTCCCTTGGGGTTTGTTGTAATCATGGAGTGAGTAAGCCACTATTTAATGCTTTAACAACAAAAAAAATACTTCTCTGTTAAAGAATTTGAAGATATCTTGTTTAAATTAGCGTTTCTTGAATAATGACTCAAGGAAGAGTTTCTTTTTCAGTTAGATTTGTATTTCTCATTTACTGAGAGATTTTGAGATCAGATTGTTGTTGTTTTTTTTTTTAAAGATTTATTTATTTATTTATTTATTTGACAGAGATCACAAGTAGGCAGAGAGGCTGGCAGAGAGAGAGGGGGAAGCAGGCTCCCCACCAAGCAGAGAGCCCGATGCGGGGCTCGATCCCAGGACCCTGGGACCATGACCTGAGCCGAAGGCAGAGGCTTTAGCCCACTGAGCCACCCAGGCGCCCCAGACTGGGTTTTAAAAAACAAAAAACAAACAAAAAACATTAGTCTCAATTAGTAGTGGAAAGTTACCTCTTTGGTAACTATAGTAAACAAGATTGTATATGGTTAGATTTCTAATCTTTCATTTCTGTCTAGCATGAGAAAGTATCCTTGATAGGCAAGAAAAGACATTGTATGTGGGGAATGACATTTGATGACAATGGCTAATAAAAGCTTTTCTGAAAATGGTGACAGGTGTGAAAAATGGGAAAAAATGGGAAAGCCCTGTTTTTAACTAGTTGTAATGATTTTCTGGGAAGAGGGGGAGAGTATTAAGGGAAGAATCTGAAAGGCATCTGAAACTGATGCTAGTTTGTAACACAGATTCTTCCATATTAATTTGAGTTTGCCAAATAGACCCTGAGGCCATTATCTGGAGATTTTGGTTTGGTTTCCAATGAAAATATCTGTATTTTTCATATTACAAGAATAATCACTCCCATATTATGAGTGTAATCAAAAGAAGGATTAGACTTAAAAAAAAATCCTACATATAAGTGAAATTAAAATGCTAAGTATACTCACATTCTCAAGGTTTTACTGAAAATAAAATTTACACCTGGAGAGGATTTTAATACAACCAGTGAGAAGCTCTTGGAAAACACAAAGAAGAGGGATGGACTAATGGAAGTAGTGTAGCAGAGTTTGATACAAATTAATTATAAGTATAAAAGATGTTATTGGTATCATCTTTTCACCCAGTTCTTGCATGTTTTCACAAGATTCTTGAAATGTTTTTTTACCTTCCTGAAAAATCATTATCCTTTTATGTTCTAATCTCATTCTGAAATACCCTCCTAGTTTTCTATTGCCATTGTAACAAAATACAGCAAATTCAATGGTTTACACAACATAAATTTTCACTTCACAATTCCCTAGGACAGAGGTCTTACAAGGTCCAAATCAAGGTGAAGCCAGTGGGACTTTTAATGGAAGGTTTTGGGAAAGAGTCTGCTTTTAAGTTCATTGAGGTTGTTTGTAGGGTTTGTGTTTTAGGTCACCTTTCGTGCAGTTGGCAAATCGCTGGTTCCTTGCTAGCATCTGCAGGAGGCTGCCTTTAGCTTCAAAGAGGCCCAATTCCTGTCGTTCCATGTGAACTTGACTTCTCAAAATCAGCCATGGCACAGGGAATCCTTCTCACTTGGAATCTCCAGTTTCTCCTTCTGCCACATCTTTTTCACTTCAGTTGGAGGAAGTTCTCTGCTTTCAATTATGTGATTAGATTGGGCCCACCTAGATAACTGAGGGTATTATCCTTATCTTAAGGTATCCTTAATTACAGCTAACCTTGATTATAGCTTTTGCCAGATTTCCAGATTCCAGGAGTTAAGATGTGGACATTTTTAAGGGACTATTGTGCACATTACAAATGCTAATCAGATGATAATTTGTTTTCTGCTTTTTGGCCATTACCTCACTGACATTTATATTCTACCTTTTCTTAAAAATTCACTCTGGGCTAAGCTGGAGCACAATTATAAGAGAAAATCTAGGTCATTAAAAATGAAAAACATTAAAAAAAAAAGAAAAAAATGAAAAACATACTAGGCAAGGAAGAAGAATATGAGAAATTACGGTTTTTTGAGACTAACGTGTAGAGTTTTACTTTCACAGGTTTTTAGGTTCAACGACTTTTGACAAAAGCATAGATGTAACCTACACCCCAGTCAAAGTAAAGAACATTTCATTGCCTTCTGAAAAATCTCATGTCATATTCTAACCAAGTCCCATCACCCCTCAAGTATTGTTCTGATTTCTGTCACTTTGCCCATTGGTTAATTGGTTGATTTTGCCCATTTAAACTTTATATGAACATTATCATATGTACTTTCTTTTTTTGGTCAGAGTATTTTGGAGATTCCTTCATGTCATTGAATGTATCAATAGCTCATCACTTTTCATTGCTATAGTATTTATGAGTACTTATTAATTCTTTGGCTATATCACTTTTTTTTTAATTGATTCTCTTTCTTTGGGGCATTTAAGCCCTTTGTAATTTTTGGAGAAACTGTTCATTGCTGCTTGGCTTGATAACTTTTCATAATGATTTTTTTCTTAGATTAATGCTGTTTATTTAAGCAGTCATACTGAATTTAGAGATTTTTAAAATATTTTATTTATTTTTATATTTTATATATATTTGTATATTTTAGATTGTCTGTCCAGAGACATTACCCACCAGTTGTGGTCTGGCATTAATTTTGGTAGGTACATGCATATGTATACTTGCAGTTATCCAGAAAGATGAAAACATAATAAGAAGTGCGATGAGCTAAAAAAGAAAAAGGGGAAGTGTGATTAGTTTAACTTAAAGAACTGCTGTCAGTCTCGTAATTGCTAGTTTCTCTAGTTTATAAACATGGTGACATTGCTATTTAAGATACTAGAAAACAGTCCTCATTATATGTTATTTACAGAGATAAGTTTTTGAAACTGATAAACATTTTTTTAGGATTTTCTCATATTTTATGTATTCAGTTAGTATTTCTTATATATTCAGTATAACTTATTATATTCAATATATAATATCAAATAGGATTTTATGCTATTTCTTTGGAAAAATAATTTTATATCTTATTTCTTTGATACATAAGTTTTCATCTCCATTAGGTAAGTGACCTGTCTGTTAAGTTGGCACCAACCACAAATATTTCAAACAGTCCTTTTCAAATGTCTTATAATAGGACTTACATCCTCAAACTATGTTATTATAATGAATCAACTATAAAATTAGAATCCCAGAATGATGTAAAAATCTAGATCAAAGCTAATCTGGGCAGAAATTGCTTTGATGTTAATTGAAAATATGTATATGCCTTTTTTTTTAAGAACATTGAGAAATAAGACAAAACCTGGACTTTTAATTAATGAATGGACTTCCACAAATAAATTTCTGGAAAAAAATTTTTTTGAGAGCTCGGGGAGAATAGGATGTCTCAATATGTTAAGCTAACTAATCAAATGCAGAAAACTAAAGACCTTTGTTAAACTGCCACCAATAATTTGAAGACCAGAGCTAAGCAATGTTTGATTTATATCCAACTAATTTTAAACTTAAGAGAGGACACTCCTATAACAGTTTTTCTTTCTTTTTGGCACCAACATAACTGAAATCCGCATAAAAGTACTTTAGAAGGTTAATATTCACATTTAAAAATAAGAAAACATAGTGTCTGTTCATATCTTCTGCCCATTTTTGATATGATTATCTGTTTTTTGTGTGTTGAGTTTGAGAAGTTCTTTATAGATCCTGGAAATCAGCCTTCTGTCTGTACTGTCATTTGCAAATATCTTTTCCCATTCCGTGGGTTGCCTCTTTGTTTTGTTGACTGTTTCCTTTGCTGTGCAGAAGCTTTTGATCTTGGTGAAGTCCCAAAAGTTCATTTTCACTTTTGTTTCCTTTGTCTTTGGAGACATATCTTGAAAGAAGTTGCTGTGGCTGATATCGAAGAGGTTACTGCCTATGTTCTCCTCTAGGATTCCTGTCTCACGTTGAGGTCTTTTATCCATTTTGAGTTTATCTTTGTGTACGGTGTAAAAGAATGGTCGAGTTTCATTCTTCTTCATATAGCTGTCCAATTTTCCCAGCACCACAAGACATACAAATGGCTATCAGACATATGAAAAAATGTTCATCATAATTAGCCATTAGGGAGATTCAAATTAAAACCACATTGAGATACCACCTTACACCAATTAGAATGGCCAAAATTAGCAAGACAGAAAACAATGTGTGTTGGAGAGGATGTGGAGAAAGGGGAACCCTCTTACACTGTTGGTGGGAATGCAAGTTGGTGGAGCCACTTTGGAGGACAATGTGGAGATTCCTCAAGAAATTAAAAATAGAGCTTCCCTATGACCCTGCAATTGCACTACTGGGTATTTACCCCAAAGATACAGATGTAGTGAAAAGAGGGCCATCTGTACCCCAGTGTTTATAGCAACAATGGCCATGGTCGCCAAACTGTGGAAAGAACCAAGATGCCCTTCAACGGACAAATGGATAAGGAAGATGTGGTCCATATACACTATGGAGTACTATGCCTCCATTAGAAAGGATGAATACCCAACTTTTGTAGCAACATGGATGGGACTGGAAGAGATTATGCTGAGTGAAATAAGTCAAGCAGATAGAGTCCATTATCATATGGTTTCACTTATTTGTGGAGCATAACAAATAACATGGAAGACATGGGGAGATGGAAAGGAGAAGGGAGCTGAGGGAAATTGGAAGGGGAGGTGAACCATGAGAGACTATGGACACTGAAAAACAACCTGAGGGTTTTGAAGGGGCGGGGGGTGGGAGGTTGGGGGAACTAGGTGGTGGGTATTGGGGAGGGCACATATTGCATGGAGCACTGGGTGTGGTGCAAAAACAATGAATACTGTTACGCTGAAAAGAAATTAAAAAAAAAAAAATAGGAAACATAACTTTCAAACCTAGTAAGTAAAATAGGAATTTTCGTAATCTGCTTTTTTTCCATTCTGTATGATTATTTAAATAAAGATATTATTTAAATAAAGATTGTAGGTACCTGATTTCAGAACTAGAACAAGGAATTTATCACAGCAAATCCATACTTAAAATTTTGTTTCTTCTCCTTTATCCTGCCATTGGTGTTCTCAAGTTCTTTTTACAACATCTCCAAGAGGAGAAAGGTAAATATAGAGAACAAAACAAACTTGAGAAGTCTTAGGGCTCCAAAATCTTTTCTTTATCTAGCCATGGCTATTCATGTTTTGGTAAGAAGGTGTAAAAAATTTTTACATCTTGGATGTATTAGGTTCCCTGGCAGAGATCATCAGATATGATAGTTGCTAAGTGGGACTTTAACCTAAAGCTATTGGATAAAGTTAATAAAATTTATGTAATTTCCTGTTGAGACTTTATATTCTTTGCTCTTGCCATTGTTGCTTAAAGAAAATGTCTGGGGGCGCCTGGGTGGCTCAGTGGGTTAAAGCCTCTGCCTTCAGCTCAGGTCATGATCCCAGGGTTCTGGGATCAAGCCCCACATCAGGCTCTCTCCTCAGTGGGGAGCCTGCTTCCTCCTTTCTTTCTCTGCCTGCCTCTCTGCCTACCTGTGATCTCTGTCAAATAAATAAATAAAATCTTAAAAAAAAAAAAATGTCTGATATTGTGACCCATCTCCCCATCCAGTGACTTGTAGCACCAGCTACTAACTGGCTATTAAAAGTCCAGTCAAAACTTCATTATTTTTTGAAGATTTATTCATTTTGTAATTAGCATGTAACTGATCATTTGTTTCATGTAATATTTTAATAAACACTCATTCACACTGATTATGTGACTGGACATGAGGGATTAATAACATTAATTCAAATGGGTATCTCTGAAAAGATTTTCATTTCCTTTTATTGTCTGTTTTTTAAAACCTTGGGAAAGACTGGAATTTCCTGCTAATCTGAAATTATATGCCCAGCTTTTCAACATTAATTGGTCTAAGACAACATGCAATACAACTTTATGAAGTCATTTACCAAATGGCCTATGTGAATGTTTCAGGTGGCAGATGCTCTTTCATGGGAATGGGGGGGTGGGGAAGGGATTAATGAAAAGAAGGGACAATGGTCCTTAATAATAGTCTCCAATTTTGTAGCATTTTTATGCCTTGAAACCTGATAAGTATTTTTAAATTTTTCATTGTGCTTATATTCTTGAAGCAATATTTGAAACTTTCCCCAATAGTAAGAGAATCACTCTTTTCTTTTTTTTCTTTTTTTTTTTTTTAAAGATTTTATTTATTCATTTGACAGACAGAGATCATAAGTAGGCAGAGAGAGGCAGGCAGAGAGAGAGAGGAGGAAGCAGGCTTCCCGCGGAGCAGAGAGCCCGATGTGGGGCTCGATCCCAGGACACTGGGACCATGACCTGAGCCGAAGGCAGAGGCTTTAACCCACTGAGCCACCCAGGTGCCCCAAGAATCACTCTTTTCTGTCCCTGCCAGGATTGTCACTGGTACCTCATGTAGAAATGTAAACTCAGGGGTAGTGACACACTTAGGAAAACAAGGTTTATGTTCATACAGACCTGTCTGTGTACCAGTGTGATTGTTTCATTTACCCTTACTGTCACTGGTGACCCATTTATCATAGTTTTTACTTCTACATATGTTATATACCCCATAATGTATAATTATTTTTGTTAGTCATTTGTTTTTTCAATAAATTATAAAACAAACTACCTTTCTCAACTTATCCACACATTGCCATTTCTGGCTTTCTATGTCTTTAGTAGATTTGAGTTTACATTTTGTATCATTATCCTTTGGCCTGAAAGACCTCCTTCAAACATTCTCCTAGTGCTGTTCTATTGGGAACAAATTCTCTCACCTTTTACTTATTTGCAAAAGTGTTCATTTTGCCTTTGCTTTTGGAGGTTATTTTCACTGATTATAGAATTCTTAGATGATTTTTAATTTCTTATCAGTATTTAAAATATTTTTTCAAGTTTCAGCTTGCTTAAATTTGTTCTAATGTGAAGTTAGCAATATTCCTTATCAACATTCCCTTGTATGTTATGTTCCCTGAGCTGGCTCTGTTTTAGATTTAAAAATTTTTATTTCTCTGCTGGTATTCCCTGTATCTTCTCTTTATTTCATCTTTTCCTTTAAATCTTTGACATGTTTTAATACCTAGTCAATGCTTGTTTACTGTTAACAATATCCTGGTTATCTGCAGGTCTGTGGTCATGCTTGTTTGTTCTATGTCACAGTTTCCTGCATTTTTTTTTTCATTTTAAATAATTGTTTTAAATTTATACTTTTTATTTCCCATGCTATCTTGAGAATTTAGATTTTTGTCTTCTATATAATTGCATTGAATTTTGTTTCAGCAGGTAGTTAATTTACTGTCAAGTCAGCTTGACTCATTGATGCTTGGTTTTAAGCTTTTTATGGCTGCTTTTAGAATATATGAGGCTAAATTATCCCTACTTTGGAGGCATTACTTTTCTGAGTCAAAAACCTGGACATAATCAGTGAGATCTCTTCACTTTGGTTAGTTGAAACTCTAATGCCTCCCAACGTTATACAGCCAGTGGAATCTCTGTTCAGCTAATTGGTGCTCGGTAACTATTCTCAATATGGCCATGTAAAATCTCACTCTGTGTATGCACAATTTAGTATTCAGTCAAAAACTCAAGAAGATTCATATGTAGGTTTTTGTATCTCCTTCTCCTTGTAGCTCTTTCTGGGACCTTCTTCATAAATTCTAGCCACCTTACCTTCATCCAGTTTCTTCATCTGTTTCTCTGTCCAGAAAAATCACTGCTATCCTTCCTTCCCTGCACTTTTAAAAGTGCACATATATGGGGGTGCCTGAATGGCTCCATTGATTAAACATCTGACTCTTGGTTTTGGCTCAGGTCATGATCTTGTGGTCATGAGATCAAGCCCCACATCAGACTCTGCTCTCAGTGCAGAGAGTACTGAATCCGCTTCAAATTCTTTATCCCTCTCCCTTTGCTCCTCCCTGCTTGTGCTCTCTCTCAAAAAAACAAACAAACAAACAAAAAAAAACCAAATGCATTCTTAAGAAAAGTAGACATATATAGAAGGCCAGCTTTAAATATGGAGATCACCTTAAGGATCATAACTCTATACTGCATTTTTTTTTTGAACAGTTCTTTTTTTAAAAAGATTTTATTTATTTGACAGAAAAACAGCAAGAGCAGAAGCACAAGCTGGGGGAGTAGGAGAGGTAATGCAGTCTTCTTAATGGGCAGGGAGCCTGATGTGGGGCTCTATCCCAGGACCCTGGGATCATGACCTGAGCTGAAGGCAAATACTTAACGACTGAGCCACCCAGGCACCTCTCTAAACTGCTTTTTTCATAGTGCTTAGAACCTGTTGTATCATATATTTTGTTCAGTTTATTGCAGAGAATAAGCCTGAAGTCTATTATTTTGTTATGACCAGAACCAGGAATCTGACATGCACTAGACTAAATATTTTTAAATATGTAATCAAGTCAGCCTTTACTATTTGCTGTTCACCAGGTAGGGCTTACATTTTATTATTTTTTTGGAGGAAGCTTAGGGAAGACTTTTATTCATCACTATGCATTTGCTCATGCTGAATATTTCTGGTATATCCTTTGCATGCTGCCTGAATTCTGTTTATCTTGTGGGATTTATGGTACCTCTGCATTTTTTCTGCCCTAATTCATCTCCCAAGTCAAGCCAACTTTTCAAACTTTATTTTTTCAAAAGATACTTTTTAATTCACCTCTATTATAGTATTTACCATGTTGAATTATAGCTTTCCCTTTATGTGCCACAAACCCTGGTGAAAGTTTAGGCTCTAACTTCCTTTTTCTCAAGTTTTAGTCTCTGCTTATTAACATTGTGTTGCACATATTAGGTCACTTTGAAGGATTGCTCTGTTAAATATGTGCTAATTTAATTCACATAATTTTTTTATGAGATTGAGAATGTAATTATCATTATTCTTAATGAGAGAACTAAGACCCACATAAGTTAGTTTTTTTAAGTACAAGTTACTAGAATCAGTGATAAAACTGAATTTCAATCCCCAAGTTTCCAACTCCAAATCTAGTAATCATTACTTTACTACCTTCATTACGCATTGCCTTCACTCCTATTAGCCCAACCAACAACAAAAGAATACTATGATCTTTAAATATCAGTATAATTACAGAACATCAGAAATGAGAAGTCAGTAAAGCTTTATTAGTCTAACTCCCCATTTGATGCCAAAATGTCCTCTAGAGCATCTCTAACAACAAAACTGTTACAACCCTTCTGTTTACATCTTTAGTCCCTTAAAACAATCAATATCTAATTGTTATCATTAATTCCTTATAGTTGTTCAAATTTGCAATCCTAAAACTCTTGTCCATTATTTCTTTCTTTTCCCATTATTGCAGTATAAAATTTGTCTCTGTGGTCATCTAATGACAAGCTTTCAGATGTTTATGTTTCTTTCTTTCAAGCTAAACATCAACCTTATTTGCTCTTCATATTACCTAGTTTTTACTCCTTACATCAAATATTCCATAGTTGTTGTAGCCTTTTAAGGAATCTAAAACTATAAAACTTACTGTTCTATGTGATCACATAGATTACTGTGAGACTATTATCTTAAGGTGTTATTACAAAGTTCTTACTTTTCCTTTCTAAGATAAACAACATAACAACGTAAATAAAGGAATTTTCCCTCTGGTAACTGGAAGGGTGAGAGTAGTTATGATTTACAGATGAAAGCCTAGGAGCAGCGTCTTCCTATAGACATTACACTACCTTTTCAAGAGGTGGGTAATATATAATATTTTCCAATTATCTGCCCTCTTCCTTCGATCCTGTTGTTCTCTTATGTTGCTTTGACTAGTGAACAAAGGGAAATAAGAGGGGCAGTGAATGCTCCATCTTTTTCCTGACCACTGGTCTAGATGAATAAACATTGAAATACAGAGGTAAAGATGGATTTTATGAGTCTGTAAAGTTAGAGAATACATTTTAAAAATTAATTCTGTAATCTTAAGAATGGCTTTCACTGTAAATCAACAGCTGATGAGTTGGAATTAGACATTATGGAGAAAATACAGACTGAAAGAGATTAGGAATATGGTATTATAAAGGACCCATAGTTTAATTGGGTGACCGAAGGAAACTCTTGGCTGGATTGAAAGGCTAAATTCTGGTTGATTGTGGTTTTCTCTTAAGTTCCAGAAGTATGCCAAAATTCCAGTTTGGAACAAAGATCCAAATTCACAAAATAGGAGTGCACCCCCTTTCCTACTCTGTGGAGGAAATTAATGTATTCTTTAGACCATCCATGATGCCATAATTTTGAGATTTTTCTCATAAGCAGTAAGCTTTTAACAATACCTTATCTAATTTTTTGGTGTTTATTAGAAATCTGTAATCTTTCTCTGAGATGTAGAATTAGGTCATGAACCAGTATCTCCATGTTTGTGAAGACAGAGTCAATGCCCACGTACTTTTGAGCAGGCTATGTTTGCCACTCCTTTCCCAGGGCCCTGGAAAGTTCCTTTCTCATATGAGCACAGACATGCTCTCATATGAGCACACATGTGTACATACACCTAAAGAACGCACTAGTCTTTTACTTTACCCACTGTTTTGGACCAAATCTCCATTTACTACCTTCAGATTTAGCCTCAGACTTTGGTAGACCAGATTAAACAAACTTACTCTACCGTCATTTCTGGCATCCTTAAACTTGGGTGCAATCACTGATCACAATGACCTTCAGATTTATTATACATATATGAATATTTACTTTCAAAGATTGATTTGTCTATCTGAAATCTTAAAATCTTAGCTAAAGACATACTATGTGACATGCATACATTTTGGAACTGCTTTAACATGAACCTATACAAGATAAATCAGCAACAATTATATGTTAAAATGTCTGGCACAAACCTTACTAGCAATGCTTTACGTAACAGGACTTACTGACATCCAATGATTGTTTACAAAGAAATTTGTTTGTTAAAATTTTCTGAGGAAATAACCAATAAAATATTTCCTTAGAATGCACATATTTCTTTTGGGATACCTACCTTTTTGTCATCTTAAACTGGGAAAGTTGCTAAAATCAGTTTGCATGGTGAAAGTTGGGATGCAGCTGAAAAGTTAGACATAGTTGTTCTATCTTGAAAGCTGATTTCATTCTTCCACTGCCACATTTTAAAAGCTAAGACTTATAGACAAATATTCTCAAGCGATTTTACGGAGGAACTAGGGCAGGCAGATATAAAACTAAAAAGATGTAATTCATGCCAACAGTCCTAATTCTGCTTCTGAAAATATGGTCAGTGTGCAAAACTTTGGTTGGTGGGATTGTCCCATTAAAGATATGTTGTCACTATCAACCACATTTTCAGGAACCAGAATCTTCAAATATGTACCTTAGCTCTTTAATATTAGAGAGAGAGAAAGTGTGATAATTTTGGTGGGGAGATCATCGTAAATATGATGTTGGGGAAGGTAGCTAAATTAGCAGCTACCTATGCTACGTTGCTCAGAGGAGCACTCTAGCAGCTGACAGTGCTAAGAAGTTACTGTCCTGTACTATAATATCAAGCTTTAAAATTATGGTTTAAAATTTCAATAGTAGGGGCACTAGGGTGGCTCAGTTGTTAAGTGTCTGCCTTAAAATGTCAATAACAAAATTCCAGTCACAACTGAATTTGATAAAAGTTCAGATTCATTCTATGATGGTAATATTTAGCTTCAGGTGAATAATGAGTTTGACACTCAGCCTTTCAGCATTTGGCCAAATGTTTAATTTGGTGCATCTCTACCTTATACATATTTTCAAATTTAAAAGTCAGTTTTCATTTTTTCTGGTAATAACCTTCATAACTAATACATACACATACATAGACATACACATACATTTGTGTTTGTTTTCTGATGGAGCAAACAGAAATGTATATACACAGAAATATAAGGACATGTTAAAAAAATGGAACCATTCAAAGCAGAGATCATTACACAAGAAGACAAAACTCAAACTAAACATATCTTCACTACTGTATATAACATTTATATATAGAAAATGTTAATTTTAACAAAGAAAATACTCATATGTGTTGATCATCCTGTTTCTTCTACTCAGAGCCCTTCTCCAACCTTTGCTGCTCCTTTTTGTGTTCCAGGAGGCAAACTCTAGTTGGTTTGTCTCTTTGTTTCTGTGCATCTCTTTTTCTTATTATTATTTTTAACCCTAGCTATGTCTTTGTAAACAGGCTTTTTATTAAGTTCTCTACATTTGATCCTCTGAGACAAATCATGATTCCTTCCAGATTTTATCTAGTAATAATGCCAGTGATTTATGGTATACAAGAAATACATCTAATAAAAATTAAAAAGCTTGAAAATGAAACTTTGGGCTAAGGTATGAAAGGCAAATGAAAACTAAGGAAAAACCATGGATCACAATATTGATTAATATAAAATAAATTCAATTTGTTGTTGGTAAAAAATCTAAATAGGAGAGACACTATATATTAATAAAGAGGATAATATACATAAGTACCCAATAAGTATTAATTTATTAAATGCCATGATTACAAAATTAATAAAACAAGAACTTCATTAAGTAGAAACATTTTTATTTATTTTTTAATGTATTGCATGGAGCACTGGGTGTGGTACATAAACAATGAATTTTGGAACCCTGAAAAATAAAATGGGGAGAAAGATTATTTTATTTCTTTTTAAAAAAAATTTTTTTTTATTCATTTGGGAGAGAGAGACAGAGATATCGACAGAAAGCACAAGCAGGGAGAAAAGGGAGAAGCAGGCTCTCCACTGAGCAGGGAGCCCGATGTATGGCTCGATCCCAGGACCCTGGGATCCTGACCTGAGCCGAAGGCAGATACTTAGCTGACTGAGTCACCCAGGTGCCCTTATTTATTTATTTTAGAGAAAGTGTGTGCATGCACGTGAGAGGGGGAAAGAGAAGAGGGAGAAGGAGAGAGAGAATCCACAAGCAGGATCCCCCCTGAACATGGAGTCTGATGCAGGACTCAATTTCAGGACTCTGAGATTATGACCTGCACCGAAATCAAGAGTCAAATGCTTAACCAACTGAGCAACCCAGGTGGCCCAAGTAGAAACATATTTTTAACAGAAAATTTTTTGTGCTCTTTCCTTAGCTGATGAAAGATCCAATGGGCAAAATGTAAGTAAGATTAAAGAGGATGTAACTAATTGTGGAGAAGTAATATGTGGATATTCATTCAAATTCTCATGGAATAGGCTAAAGTGGACAAAGTGTTGGGCCTCAGGGAAGACCTCAGGATATTTGAAAAAGGAAAAGCAATGCAGCTCTTAGTCTAAGAGAACAATGTAATAAAAGTAGAAATTAATAATAATAACTGTAAGCAGAAAATGTATACCACATTTTATAACATCGCTCAGTCTTGTCCTTGGGACAAAGAACAAATCAAAATTAAAATTTTGGTCTAAGTAGGAAATAACAATGAAATACTATACTCTTAAACATTGAATATAGCAGGGTGCCTGGGTGGCTCAGTGGGTTAAGTCTCTGCCTTTGGCTCAGGTCATGGTCTCAGGGTCCTGGAATCGAGCCCCGCATCGGGCTCTCTGCTCAGCAGGGAGCCTGCTTCCCCCCACCCCCGCCTGCCTCTCTGCCTACTTGTGATCTCTGTCTGTCAACTAAATAAAGAAAATCTTTAAAAAAACAACAACAACAACATTGAATATAGCTGTAGTAGCACTCAGAGACTAGTTACTTTAAATACTTAATTTAACATAAAAAGAAAATATTAGGATTTATAAATTAAGCATTCAAGTAAAGAATTAAAAAATGTAACAATGAATTTATCCTTCAAAAAGATGAGGAATAACTTCTATTTGCTATTTTGTTTACGATTATTTTATATTTTGTTGGATAAACATTGTGCATTTTTGTATTAAAATAATCAAAATATCCAAATATATATAAAAGTTAATAATATATAATTTTAAAATTCTGTACAGATACCAAACTTAGAAAATAAGTAAGCAGTGGTACCATATAACGTTTCCCGGTTCAGCAAACATAACTATTTTGCTAATAGCCACTAATAAGGTCAGGATTTTATAATTAAATCTTGAAAGTAAGGTAAGGCAGGCCATCTATATTGTCTGGATAATGCCTAGTTGTTAGTTGAAATATATCCCTATATATTACCTATTTTTATGTGCACATATATGGCAATTTTCCGTTCAGAAGTTTGGCCTCATTTTAAAATTACTTATTATTACAAAAGCAGTATGTATGTATTATAGCAAAATTAAAAAATACAAAATTAGAAGAAAAATGAACTAAAATATTCCTTCCATCTAGAGATCATCATTAACACATTTTCTTCTAGCCTTACATCTTATTTTTTATCAAATGCAAACTTCCTGTGATTGTTTTGTATCCTGCTCTTTCAGTCAGCTATCTTCACATTTATATTTTTGTATATTTTCATGACATATAATATCCAGACTGTACTTAGAATCCTTCAGTTAAGTAAAAATGTTATTTAGAACTAATTTCTTCAAACCAGTATCATTGAAGTACCACATACTCTGATTGTCATGTCCCTTAAATTTCTTTTATTCTAGAACTAACCCCCTTTTTATGACGCTGAGTTGCTGAAGGAAGTGGACCAACTGATCTACAAAATACCTTGCCTTCTGGACTTGTCTGATTGTTTTCTTGTGGAATCACTTCATTTTATATCTGTATCTATAATTGTATCTTAAGCCTCATTGTTTTCAAGTTATGAAAACATGCTTGACTGAAGTAAATCTTAGGTGATATTATATTTCATAGTGGATCACATCAGAAAATACACATCAATGTGTATTGGCATCATTGTTAGTGATGATTAAGATTGATCACTGGTTTACATGATATCTGATCCTTTTAGTCAGTTGGATTGTTCCCCTTGTGAGTATGAAACTATATATTGCCTACTGTCCTAGAAAGCATTTAATGGATTTTAACAATTGTTTGAATTGATGATTTCATTTAGGGTTTTCAAAATTATTTTTTACTAGCTAAGATTATTCCTTTTCTATATTAGCTGTTGATGGAAATACCTGTAGAGTAGAAATTTCATTCATCAACTGGAGCTATTGGTTGTCCTGAAATACAGTTTTTTATTGAAAAGGCAATATAAATAGTTAAATCTTTACCTTTAGTTATCAAATTTCAGAGTAAGAGACTTAGTAAGGAGTTTGTTTTAATAGCTTCTTCAAAGTGTGAAGGGTCACAGGTGAGATTTTTTTCTGACTTTTTTTTTCCTTTTTTGGAAATCATTTTGGACTATTGAATTTTTATTGATCAAGTGTATTCTAACCCACTGCAATCATTTTTCTTTTTGATGCTGAAACTGTCACAAAATTGGTTAGTGGGAAATTCTTCAAGATGTGTGTTTGGTTCTTTTGACATAATGCAGTTTCTCCACTAAACAAATGGTAGCATTTTATTTTAATGTTTCTATTTTTTAAACTTTTCATTCCAATATAGTATACATCAAATTGTATGAATCATATGTATACAACTCAATGGATAGAATGGAATGAATGCAACTGTGAAACTACCATACCAGCTTAAGAAATAGACAATTAGTAGGACCTAAAATGCTCCTTAAGCCCCATCCCATCACTATCCTTAATTTTCTCCCCAAATGTGCTCATTATCCTGACTTTTAATGGTATAGAATAACTTAAAGCTTAAAATTTTATATAAATATATTAATACAGAATATTTTTGTTTGTATATGCTCCTCTTGCCCAAAATTATGATTGAAATTCATGTATATCATTTTGTGTGTCTCTATCATACTTATTTTGATAGATGCATAGGAGTTTTCTTCCTTCCTCCCTCCCTCCCTTTCCTTTCCTTTCCTTTCTTTGTTTCTTTCACTTGCTTGCTTTTATTATGTTCAATTAGCCAATATATAGTACATCATTAGTTTTTTCTATTCATATACAACTATTTATTCTTTCCTGTCTTGCTAAACATTGTGTTCAACTTGGGGCTATTATAAGTAATAAAGATATTACTTATAATAAAAATAAATAATAAACTAATAATGCAATAAAAATTTTTTCATAGAAAATCTTTTTGTGAACATTCATAAAGTTTTCTGTTAAGACATATGTATACATATGTCTGTTGAATAGAAATATGGAGACATAGAAACTAGATTTCTAAGTCATACAGTAAACATTTTGTTCAAATATAGTAGTAATGAGTATCCCTTTTCCAAAGTGGTTGTTCCAATTGCCTCCAGTTCCCTCCAAAAAGCATTTAAGAAATTTCCAGTTGCTCCAAAGCCTTATCAGCAATTTTTGTTTATTAAAAATTTTTATCTGTTTTGGTGGACGTGTAGTGGTTTCTCATGGTGGATTTAATTATCATTGATACAGTTGGGGACTAGTGAAGTTGAGTACCTTTTCAAATGTTTATTTGGTATTTGTATAGCCTTTTTTATAAGCTGCTTTTTTCAAAACACAACCATTTTTTCTATTGGGTTTCCTCTGTTATTGTAATTTTTGTTCATTCTGCATGTAAGCCATTTTTCAGTTACATGACTTACAGATAATCTTTTTTTTTTAAACTTTTGGCTAGCTTTTGAACTCTCACACTTTTTTAGAGACTGTAATACTTAATTTTAGTATAGTTCAAATTATTAATTTTTATTATGTCCTCCTTAAAAAATCTTTGACTGCCTAGGCCCTGAAGATACTCTTCTATGCTACCTTCTAAAATTATTATTGCTTTACTTTTCTTATTTAGATCTATGATAAATGACAATGGCTTTGGGGAACGATGTGAGGTAAGAGTCTGGGTTTGTTTTTTCTTATGAATACTCAGTTGTTAAGTGCCATTTATTGAAAAGATCATCCCTCCTAGACCGCCTTATCCATTTAGTTATAAATCAGGTTATTCATTTTCAGGACTCTGTTCTGTTATATTGGCCATCTACTCTTGCAATAATCCTTCACTTTCTTTATTATGATAGTTTATATAATAGGCCTTGATATCTGGTACTAGAAGTACTTTATTCTTTTTAAAGATCTGAGCCATTCTTAGCCTTTAGCATTTTCATCGAAATTTTAGAGTTGTGTCAATTTTTGAAAATACATAAGCCTACTGAACTGTGTTTACTCTTGTAATCAATAGATTAGAACTGAATACATTTATAAATTTGAATTTTAAATCTATGAACATATTTTATCTCTCTATTTAGGTTTGGTTCAATTTTACTCAATAATGCTATATAGTATTGTAGAGGTTTTACATATATTTGGTTAGATTTATTTCAAGGTATTTGATGTTCTGATTATCTAAGTGATACCATTTTTATATTTTAATCTTCTATTTGTTGTATAAATAATACAATTTTTAAATTTTGACTTTATATCAGAAACCACACTAAGCTGTATTATTTCTAATAATTTAGTAGAAAATTCTCTTGGAAATTCTTGGACATAAACATATAGTCAGAAAATGAGAGTGGAATTTTACCCTTTCTTACCATTACTCTTTTCTCCTTGCTTTATTGCACTAGCCATAAATAAAATAGGATGAAATTGATTAGAAATGATGAAAGTAATCTAAGAAGGTCAATTTTTTTCTCTCACTTTTACCTTGGAGGGAAACATTTTAACATTTCACATTAAAAAGGATTTTTGCTTCAGTTTTTTTTCCTCATATTTTTGAAGATGGTTTTAGCAAATTAAAAGTAGTTGCCTTCTATAGTTTGCAGAGGTTTTACTTAAATTGGTTTGATTTGTAGTCTATACCGTACCATTCTTCATAGATTTTAGGAAATCATCTCTTTTGTCTTTTCATTCACTGGTGGATTATTTTGATTGGTTTTTAAATGTACTTTTGGCAGATTGATGGGGCCATGGGATAAGATTACAAACTAACAGGAAAGTTGCAAGAAAAATAGAAAAACAGTAATTCAAAGGCATACATGCACTCCAGTATTTATAGCAGCATTATCTGTAGTAGCTAAATTATGGAAACAACCCAAGTGTTTATTGATTGATGAACGGATAAAGAAGAGGTGGTGTATATATACAATAGAATGTTACTTAGCCATAAAAAGAATGAAATCTTGGCATTTGTAATGACATGGGTGGAGCTAGAGAGTATAATGCTAGTAAGTGAGATAAGTCAGTCAGAGAAAGACAAATACCGTATGACCTCACTTATATGTGGAATTTAAGAAAGAAAAAAAAATGAGCAAAGGAGGAAAAAAGAGAGAGAGGCAAACTGAGAAACAGACTCTTAACTATAGAGTCTGAGGGTTACAGGAGGGAGGGGGATGGAGGGATGGGCTAAATAGGTGATGGGGATTAAAGAGGGCACTTGTGATGAGCACTGGGTGTTGTATGGAAGTGTTGAATCACTATATTGTATACCTGAAACTAATATTACATTGTATGTTAACTGAAATTGAAGTAAAAACTTTTTTTTTAGATTTTATTTATTTATTTGACAGACAGAGATCACAAGTAGGCAGAGAGGCAGGCAGAGAGAGAGAAGGAAGCAGGCTCCCCACCTAGCAGAGAGCCCGACTTGGGGCTCGATTCCAGGACCCCAGGATCATGACCTGAGCCGAAGGCAGAGGCCTTAACCCACTGAACCACCGAGGTGCCCCAAAAACTTTTTAAAAAGTACAAAAAATACATTCAGATTTGCCAGATGTTTATATTTTGCTCATTTGTACATGATTCTCCCTCCCTCTCTTTCTTTCTGAATCATTTAAGAGTAATTTGCCATATTTGCCCTTTCATCTCTAAATTAATCAGCTCGATTTCCTGAGAACAGGGACATCTCCCCATAACTACAATACAATGATAAAGATCCAAGTTTACTTATTGGTATTAAAACAACCTTACATTTCTAGAATAAAGAGAAATCTTTTAGGCTACATTAAATTTTTTATATGTTACTGGATTTGTTTTGCAAATATTTGTGTAGGAGTTTTGTCTTCATAAGACTAGATTGTGCTTTTCTTTCCTATAGTATCTCATCAGATATTCTATCCAGATAATGTTGGCTTCATAAAATATGTCGGAATGGCTTTCTGCAGTTTCTGTTCTCTGTAAATGTTAGTCTGGAATTATTATTACTTTCTTAAAAAATTTTTTAAATTTGCAGATGAATTCTAGCTTGGAGTATTCCAAAATTGAATATAGCAAATATTTAATTTTATTAATATATATCAGGTTACACAGATTTTCTATTTTTCTTATACCTATTTTAGTACTCTTTTTCTTAGATTTATCTATTCTACATTTTCAAATAATTGCCATGGAGTAGTTCATAAGACCATCATCATAAATTTTTAAAAATCATATTTATTAATACATTATCTACATTCATTAAAATTCATTTTTTATGTATATTGTTTCTGTGATTATTGACGAATATATCTAATAAGTAACTACCATGAAAATTAATATATAGAATATTTCCATCATCCTAATGAATTCCTTCATGTTCCTTTGTACTAAATCCCTAACCCCTACTTATAGGCCCTGGCAACCATTGATCTGATTTGTCTCTATAGTTTCACCTTTTCCAGAATATCCTATCATGGAATGAAACAGTTATCCTTTGTTTCTTTTGGGAGATTAATTTATGTTCTTGCATAGATTTGAAATTTGTCCTTTTGAAATTGCTAATATTAGGGGCGCCTGGGTGGCTCATTTGGTTAAGCGTCTGCCTTCAGCTCAGGTCATGATCCCAAGGTCCTGGGATAGAGTCCTACACTGGGCTTCCTGATCAGTGGGGAGTCTGCTTCTCCCTCTGCTCCTTCACCCCTGCTCCTTATCTCTCTCTCTCTCTTTCTCAAATAAATAAAATCTTAAAAACATTTAAAAAATGAAATTGCTAATGTTAGTTTTGTATATATTATAACATCACTAGCTGATGTACATTTTAGGTTGTTTCCTATTTTAGGGCATTATGAATAATGATACTATTCATATTTGCATATTGGTGTTTACATGGGCTTTTTCTCACCTCCCTTTTTGGGGTAAATTCTTAGGAGAGGAATTTCCAGATTGTATGTAAGTGTATGTTTAAAGTTACAAGAAATTGCCAAGTGGTTTTCCAAAGTGACTCCATCATTTTTCGTCCCCACCAGCAAAGCGGAAGAGTTCTGTTGCTGCAAATCCTCATTAGCACTTGGTGTTTTCAGTTTTATTTAATGTTTAAGTTTTAGTCAATTTAGTATATGTATAGTGGCATCTTATTATAGTTTTAGCTATATTTAAGTGAATGTCACTCATTTTTTCATGTGTTTATGGGCCATTTGTATATCTTCCTTGGTGAAGTGTTTGTTCAGATCTTTTCTCAGTTTTATAGTCTTAAGGTCAAAAAAATGTATTGCATGTTCAGCCAGTGTTTTGCATCTAGTTTGTTAAACACTGAAAGGGTTAATTCCAACAAACTGGTACAATCTGTAGCATCTTATAACCTGTGTATTTCTGATAATGGGTGCAGAGTTGTGATGACTGATTAAAAGTCTGAGAAAGAATAAGAAACAAACACTTTTGAGCCATTAGAGATTTTTCATTTTCCAGGACTGGATTTACAAACCAAAGTTGACTCTTCACTACATGTTTTTGATTATGCTCAAAGAACAACATCGTCAGGAGGTAATTCCAAATGTACTGAAAAATATTACATTTATTTCCAGTCTACTTCTGTCCCTTTACGTTTGTCTCTACTTTCCACATACTTATTCCAAGAAATTACTTTTTGTTTCTCTAATCCATTTTTGAGTCAGGATCTTAATAAGCTTTTTTTCCCTTCCATGGATCTCTTGAACTGATATCTGTGAGAATTATTCTTTGAAAAGCAAAACACAAATCAAAAGTAAAATTTGATAATCATGGCAATGTTAGAACACCATACTGTCAGTATGCTTCTGTGGTATGCTTTGCAGATCTAATGAAATCAAACATATGAGTCTCAGACAACAGAAAACTAGAGACTGACTTCTGAAATATGTCTCAGACTTAAGATTTGGTCAGCTTCCAGGTAGGAGACTGCATCCAATTGCTTTTTTAGCTCTTTCTCCAGTAAGATTTTATCTTTATCAGGAAGAAAGTTTTTATATGTGTGTGTGTATGTGTCACAAACACACACACACACACACACACACATATATACACATGCATATGATAGTTAAAAACAGGTAAGAAAGGAGCAGGTCTCTTGTACTGTTGCAGTCTGTACTGCAACAGTCACTTATAACTCCATTGTAAGTTGTATCAGTGCTAATCATCTGGAAGACCAAGGGAGCACCTCATCAGTGTACTCTATAGTATGTAGTATGCCTTTCTCTTTTTGGACATAACAATCTGAATTAAAATGCTATTTCATTAATAAATATGATATTTAAATCAGCAAATTAAAAATCACCACTATGTGTTAAAATTCCCTCTGATGACACTTCACTATGCAGAACACAGTAATTACTCTGAGAAATCAGCTATTCCAAGGTAACTGGGCAGTTACAATATTTTATCAAGTAAATTACCAGTCACCATCAACATTCATCAAGGACTCATTTGGATTTTATTACAGGTTGACATTTACTTATTTGCCCAATTTTTAAAATTACAACTGTTGCACGATTGCCCCAGGGTGCAACTGTAGAAAATTAGCACACTAATCACATTAATTACCATAAATAAAAGGTTATAAAAGAGCAGCAAGTAATAGCATAGAATTTTTTAAAAGCAACTTAGGGCATCCCTAATAATACTCTAAATTTATATACCATGTTGAAATTGTCAAGACTCCTATACTTCTATATTTTCTAACTTGAACACCTCTGCCATATAGATGTTATTATTGATACCATTCCCAAAATAAAGTGGAAGTCTGAAAATAGCTCTTTGGCTGACCTAAGATCATTCTATATTTAAAGTCAAGTCAAGAACTGAGTCTCCTGACCCAACAACACTCCATTTCCCCTCTGTATTTCTCTTTCATTGATCAAGAGTAGAATATCATTTACCTTTTATGCTCCCATCTCTGGATCTAAAGGTCCAAAATATATCCTGATGTGCTTCCCTCTTTCTACCTTCATTGCTATTAACTCAGCTTAAGCATACACCATCTCTCATCTGGACTACTTACTGTGATAACTCACTTCCCTCTAGCCCTCATGAAATACATACTGTACAGAATAATTCAAATGATTTTTTAAAAACGTGAGATCATACCATTTTCATGCTTAAAGTAAATATGGATCCTTCTAATCTGACCCCCTCCAATTTCATCTTCTCACCACTCTGTAGCTTCTCCTTACTCTACTTCCATTTTCCTGAATGTTGGGTGTGCCAAGATCCTCCTGCAGGGTCTTGGTTTTTATATTTCGCTCTGTTTGGAATTTCTACACCCAGATTTTTACAGAACTTATTTGAAATTCTTCTTCTTCAGAGAGAGTTTATTTGATAATGGAACCTAACCTGGCTTCTACTCTTTCTCCCTTTCCACCTCATCCTATCCTCCTGTCATTCTTCATCACATGATTATGTTTTATTTGTATAGCATGTGTCTTTGCCCTCAGAAATGACCTCATCCATGTATTTATTTATTTGTGTATTGTACATCAATTCCCATGCATGATCAGATTCATAAGAGCAGAGAGACTGTATATCTTATTCACTTTTTGTATCAGATGCTATTCATTCTCTACTCATGCCCCTTAAGTCCACCCTGGAAGTTAAATGCCCCTTCAGTGCCAGTCTCTTTATGCCCTAAAGTGTATTCTACCTCAACATTTCCCTGCCTGAGGGCATTCTCTGGGCATTCTTCCTGGTAGGCAAGAAATGCCAGAAAGTTAACGCCTCCAGGGTATAATCCTCAGCAAATACAGTTAGGAAATAATTAAGTGCACATTTTCCTCACTCCTCAGATAGACAGTTTATAAAGTCAAAATTATGGGACATGTTTTACATCTTTCAGAGAGTCTCCAGTGTAACCAGGTCCTCACTGCACACAGAGCTAACTGGCTTAGTCATGTACATTCTCTTTCAGTGATTAGCATTCATTTTTCCATCTTACTTGTAGTTATTAAATTAAAAAAAACTTATAAAATCATACCCATTTCTGTGTCCCCAGTACCTGACTGGATTCATTATCCATTGTTCTGTTCCCTTCTCTACTCTCTTTCTTTCTTCCTTACTTTTTTCTGTCCTTACTTATCTTATCCACCCTAATAAGGATTTTCCTTTCTAATTTTTTTCCTTGGTCCATATTACCTTATCTTACATGCACATACATGATGTTTAACCTTAATTTGCAGGCTTGAGTGTAATGTGAGCCCTGAGTCACCTGGTGTTGTGTCAACAATTTGCAGAGGGTACTATATAAATTAACATAGGCATGAATCCCTTGTGAAATTACTTTCTAATGCAGAGGAACAAATGTTCATGATAAATACTTTGAATCACTCCAAATGATCCCCCCCTGCCCCGCCTCCAGAGATGGCAAATTGTTTTCAGTATCCATCATGTTTTCCTCTTCCACAGTTGAGGTTGTGGTCATTCAAAATAAAGAGTACATTTCCTGAGCTTCCTTGGACAAAGGTCTGGATGAGTTTTGGCTAAAAGGGTGAGAGCAAAAGAAATACAAGCACTTCGAGTTCATGCCTTTGAAGGGAATGAGTATGTTTTTCTCCTTTCTCTTTCTTTCTGGCTATAATGAGGATGTGGTTGGTACAACATTCTTGGGCAGCATGGAATAAAAGGTTTGAGCACTAGGTGTTATACCCAACTAATGAATCTTTGAATGTTATATCAGAAACTAATGATGTACTATGTATTGGCTAATTGAATTTAAATTAAAAAAAAATTAAGATCCAGTGTTCAAAAAAAAACAAAAACAAAAATAAAAAACAAAAAACAACTAGGTCTTTGCAGCAGTGATGGGACTCTATATAGCAGTATCCTATTTCTAATGGCTTTCTGAAGCAGGCTGCCATACCAAAACAGACTTAATGTGAAGGAAAACAAAACTATCTTGTTTAAGCTAATCTTGTTTTGCATCTCTGTTCCATGGAGCTGACTCATGGATGGTCCAAATGACTAGAGCTGTCCAGTAGAGTTATATTCTGTGTTGTCCCTCTGTCTTGTGAGTGTGTGTGTATTCATATATAGGTATATATATGTGTGTTATATATATATATTTATACATTTTGTATAGTGTATATATTATGTGTATATACATATTTTATATACATATATATATTTATTTCCATAATAAAGTAGTATAGGCCCATAAAAATCAAACACATTTAACTAGAACATATGGTATATAAAAGAGCATATTTTATTTCTAAGGCAAAATATTAGAGTGTTTTCTCCTCAAAATAATGTGATGTATTTATTCTCTTTGGGGTTATCTGTGAAGTATATGCACAGGTATAATAGTGCATGGGAAAAATAACAATGACTCATTCTGTACTAGTGTTTTCCTCCCATTACAATCTGGAGGTCCTCAGCTTTGTTTTTCTGACAGATGTTAATGTAGGATTTGAATAATAAGTAATCTAACACTGGTTGAAAGATAGTAGTGTTCCACTTTTTTTTTTTATTAAAGTATCACTGGAGAATTATAATATATAAAAGTTAAAATTCACTCTGCTTTCTCTGTGGTTACCTCTAAAGCTAGTTATATAATTCAGCCAACTTCACCCTTGGGTATTCGAATTCTGTTTTTAACATTATAGTAGCGGGGGCACCTGGGTGGCTCAGTCAGTTAAGTGTCCGACTCTTGATTTCTGCTCAGGTCATGATCTCAGGGTTGTGAGATTGAACGCCACACTGGGCTCCATGCTGGCCATGGAGCCTGCTTCATATTCTCTCTTCCTCTCCCTCTACCCCTCTCCATTGTGCTCGCATGCCTGTGCATACTAAACAAACAAATAAAATTATAGTGAAGAAACTCTGTATGTGTGAATTATATATAAGAAAGACCTCACTGTGATATGAGTAGACAACCTTATAATTCTGTAGTCCACTTCCACTTTGAAACCATGTCTTGAGTGGGTCATAATGCCTCTAATGAAGTGAATACACATGCTGGAATACCAGGTTAGAGGTTTCCATGTAGTATGGAAAGTTGTAAAGAGGGCAATGGCAGGCACTTGATTTGGGGGCAGGTATTTGGGTCCCCAAGCCAAGAAAAACCCAATGTTTTTCTATTTGCATATCTTCCCACTGACCCTTTGACAAGTTCTTTCCATCCCTGTTCTTGTACTCAGTAGCTTTAAGAATCTGCTGCTTTTGAACACCTCAGTGTGCTTCCTTGTCTTCTAGCCTCTGCTGGATGTTATCAGTGGTGTGCAAAGAAGGGAATAAATGATCTCCTTTCAGGGTGATCACAGGATGGGTGTTACTCAAAAGAGAGTCACTATCTCCCTACAACCTTTTTTTTCTCCAAGTTGTAATAACTTCTGTTATTCTTCACCCCTTCAGGTCTAGAGATGGTATGAGCTGCAGGGTACCTACAGAATTATTCCTTTTGGTTTATCTATATACCACAATTTTGAAATAGCTCATTTTATTATACTCTATTCAAGTTACCCATTTAAGTGTATCTTATAGTTCTTCTTAGTACCCTGACTAGTACAGTTTTCAAATTAAATTTTTGGTGAATATTCCAATAGGGATTTCTTCTTTCTTTCTTCTTACTATATTTTTCACTTTTTCTTGCACTTGACTGAAAAATTATATTAGATTCAGTAGTTAGGACCAAAGAAATTCAGGACTGAAAATCCTTATACCAGATTGCAAAAGTACGTCATGTTGAGGTCTGCAAATATATTCCTATTACTTTGCTATTCACTAAAGTCACAAGAACCACAATGATTTTTATCTATTTCTGCTTTCTGCTTTTTTTTTTTTTGATTCAGAGAAAAAGTACTCTTTTTGTAATCTCTTTTTTGTTTTTCCTTCAGAACCCTTATATTTGTTCTAGCTAAAGCAAACCTCTCCCAGGATTCCCTTTTGGAGGCAAGCCTCCTCTTTAGATTAGCATGAAAAATTTTTTTCTTAAATTTACCTCTATTCAGTTTTATTATATTTATTGAGGTATTACATTTATAGAGTGAAATACAGATATCTAAGATATATATATACCTATGTAACCCACACCTTAATCAGGACAGAAAACATTTCTGTCATCTCATAAAATTCACTCATTCTTATTCCAGTAAATACTCCCCTAGCCTAAGGCAAGCAGCAATTTGATGTCTATGACCTTAGGTTAGTTCTGCCAGTTCTTGAATGTATTATCAATGGAACCATAGCATATGTAGTTTTTGTGTCTGACTTCTTTCATTCCATATGATGTTTTTGAAATTCAGTTTGTTTCTGTGTGTTTTGGTAGTTTGCTCTTTTTTATTGCTGAATATTATTCCATTTTGTGAATATACTACAATTTGCTTTTTTTTTTTTTTTTAAGGAGGAGATTTTTTTTTAAAAAGATTTTATTTATTAGAGAGAGAATGAGAGAGAGAGTGAGCAGGAGATTGGAATGGGCAACCAAAGCTCAACATGGACCAATTGACTGGTGTCCCAGATGTGACTACGTTCCCATTCTTAGGTAAGATGGTCCTATATTGTGCAGTTGTATGCTTCTGGGGCTGGTCCATGGATATTTGTCAAGCAGTTTCACTCCAGAAAGTGGAGGTGAGAATCTTCTGAGAGCTTTGGAAATGACAGCCATTCACCATTTTTATTTTTTCTTAAAGATTTTATTTATTTATTTGACAGACAGAGATCACAAGTAGGCAGAGAGGTAGGCAGAGGGAAGGGGGAAAGCAAGCTCCCCGTTAAGCAGAGAGCCCGATAAAGGGCTTGATCCCAGAACCCTGAGATCATGACCTGAGCCAAAGGCAGAGGCTTAACCCACTGAGCCACCCAGGCACTCCCATTCAACATTTTTAAAAGATGGGCAAGACACAAGGACTGCAAACTCTGGGCTGTGGCTATGATGTGGTTTTTCTGTTTTGTTTTGTTTTTTGTTTTTTTGTTTTTTTGTTTTTGTTTTTGTTTTTTTGGTTTTTTTTTTTTCTTTCTGAACTCTGGTTATTGCCCTTGGAGTAAGGGTAATTAGGAAAGAGTACATCACTGTAAAAGATTAATTTACTTTCTGCTTCAGGGCAGCATTCAGGGAACTAGGCAAGTGACATTCTATTTGAAACTTCTAAGAGTTGTTCTGGGTCTAAATCTGTGTGTTTGTGGGCTAGTAGTGTCTGACAGCACTTCACTATGTGTGCTATACTTACATTCTTTCTTTTATACTCACACTTTTGTAAATCTTATTTAAGTAATGCAACATTGTCTCAGCTATTACTGTTAGTAATTAAAGTGTTTGTTCTCACCTATGGAACAAAGCACGTATGTAAGTGCTTCAGGAACTGTGAAGGTGGTCAGCAGTATAGCCAGCCAACTGGATGCTTGAGCTGCAAGGGTGTCATAATATGTGGAATATATGTGCCTGCTTGTGGGAAATACAGAAGGTATTTGGGGAAGTAAGACTAATGAACAAATCAACAAAATAAAAAAAAAATTAAAAATGCACTTAATGCAGAAAAGTGGGATGGGATCATGAGTTATTGTAATTTTAGGACAAACTAATAATAAGACCTTGTTTTGTGATAATAACCCAGTAAAACCTTGTCCTGTATAACCATTTTCCCTTAATTCTGTAATTTTGTAGGAGATAGCCAAAAAGGTTGGTTTCTCCCCTCTTGGATGGCTATGTACTGAAAGTAAAAAATGTACTGGAGAGCAGCCTTGATTAGAATAAAGGAGATTGCTCCTGCCAAGCTTCCTACTCTTTTTACAGTACCAAACAGAGTGGGGCTGAAGGTAGATAGAAATACAAGGTTCTAGAAATTTAAGTTACATTATTTTCTACTTCCATTCATTTATATATAAGTGAAATCTAGTTAAATATAAAGGGATTCTTTCCAGGAGAAAATAATTATAAGGACTCCCAGGAATGGGCAATTTGTAGGCAAGGGGTAATCATCATCATCATCAATTTATAATAATTGCTACAGTTTATGGAGCACTTACTCTTTGCCAATATGCTTTGCATATATTATCTATAAACCTTTCTACAACAATGTGAATAAAGTATTTGTAATTCCTAGTTACTGATGACCAAGCTGAGGCTCAGAGATGTTAAGTGATTTGCTAAAGATAGCACAGCTAATAAGTGACTGTGACAAGCTGGTTCCAGTGTCAGTGAGTTTAGCAAGCCAGGGTATTGCCAGACAGTTTTGTCTAGATTGCATTATCTGTGAGTTCTTTTGTCCTTCTGCCCCCCTTTTTATTTCATAAGGCAACCAAACTATCTTCTTCCCATGCTGATGTCTGTGACTCACTCATCAAAATGATAGGTCTGATTTGTTATTACATATGGATGGATATGCTTCTGGAATACCACCGAAGTAATGTTAGCCCATGAGTACCAAAGGGTAGCCAGTCTCTTTCTTTTCAATGAGTAGAAGGGTAGAGATAATATCACTTCTTACATCAGTTCCTAAACTACTCGAATTGTTTGCTTTATGCATTTCTCCTCACAGCTAATCAGAAATCGACTAGAGTTAGGATCAGTATGATTCAAATTAAATCAAATTATACCTTTATTTAAATCATTAGTTAGAAAGATTTATGTCTTTCCTTCCCCTGTTCCAGGAGAAGTGTTTACTAATTGACATAACCTAAACTATAATACATAATTTTCACAACTCAGACAAGAATGTCAATTTAATTTTTAGAAGCTACATAGTGTACATTTGCAATGATTTATAATGTTATTTTATCAGATTAGTTCTACAGTTGCATCAGAAAACTACACATCTAGATTTGCACATCTAGACAGTTTTACATTCATCAACGTCAAAGTAGTTTCTTCCAGAAAGGAACATTTTTCACAAGGGTCAATTTGAGCAGTTTCTTAGGTGAGCTGTTCAGGTTTTACATAAGGGCAGTCTACTGAAACATTCTGAAACAGAAAAGTTACATTTTTGGTTTTACTGCTGTGGTAATTTTCTTTGTTTTGTACCACCTTGTCATTAAATCTCAAGTGAATGAAGGTTAATACATACAGATACAAATTCCAGATTATTGAAAATTCGTATTATTTGCTAGATACTATGCTGATCACTCTGCCTCCATCCACAATTTCATTAATTCTTATTCCCACACTCATAGGTTTCATTATCCCTATTTATAAAAGCAAAACAAAACCATACACAAGGAAATCAGGTGATGTGTCAAAAGCCACACTGTAAATGTGATTCAAATATATATGATTATGACTCTAAAAACCATGCTATATCCACTGTGTTGTATGTTTTTCTGGGCCATGCTTGAGATCTAACTCCTTATTGTTTCTGGATTGTTTTACTGAAATGGTGGCACTGCCCTTTCTTTGCATTTACCCTTCTTGGTTTGATCCACAATGCTCCCGAAGGTAATTTTACTCTTTCGAAATATAGCCATTTTTAAATTTATTTTTTTTTAAAGATTTTATTTATTTGACAGAGAGAAATCACAAGTAGGCAGAGAGGCAGGCAGAGAGAGAGAGTGGGAAGCTGGCTCCTTGCTCAGCAGAGAGCCTGATGTGGGGCTTCATCCCAGGACCCTGAGATCATGACCTGAGCCGAAGGCAGAGGCTTCAACCCACTGAGCCACCCAGGCACCCCTTGAAATTTAGCCATTTTTAAAGCTGTTCCAATTTGGCAAGAAAGACAAGAGGAAAAAATAGGAAAAAAAAAAGAGAAAGTTAATGTGCAGTAATATTAAATGCCTTATACAGGTATTAGCAAGAATGACTAGGGCTAATAAAGAGGCTGCTGTCTCTCCTTTACATTTTAATTTTTTGGAAAATATATGTTTTCTTTATTCTTGTAAGAGTGAATGCTAAATTGTATGATCCCAAAGATATCCTATTCAAACGACAGTAGATTTCACTTAAAGTTGAGAGGTTGCCATCTCTAAAAAGGATAAACTTTGATTTCCTAAGATTAGGATCCAGAATACAATATGGATCATAGTATATAAAGCTAAGATAATCATGAACGGGAAAAAAAATGAAAGCATTTTCCCTTTTATATTAAAAATTAGAGTTACAGGTAAAAGAATTTAAAATGCATTAATGCAACAAATGTTAAATACAATGGATGGGTATAGAGAGATTTTCCAAGAAAAAATTAACATAATGTGATAAATTCAAAGAATTCAACAAATTGTTAAATCTATTTAAAAGTAGCTATGTAATTGTACCATCATAAAAATTTTAATTACCCATAAGAGTCCATAGCAATTGAAGAACTGAATGAAATTGCTAGCTATAATGCTAAGATCTCTGACAATTGGGTAATACATGAAAACAAAGTGTGATTAGCATAAATCAGGGGGAAAAAAGTTTAATATGGTCAAGAAATCCTGAATTCATCTGAATAGGAAGAAAATGCCATCCAAATAAAGAAGAATGAAGAGAAATTTAGGCAATGTAACTATATAAACAAATTTTTGGAAAATCTCAAGTTACTAATGATGATATAACACTTATTAAAAGGGTATTGACAGCATTCTAAACATCTAAAGAAGTGAGGAGCAAGTTTAATTAGATGACAGTAATCTTAGTTATTTTAAAATGTAAAATAACATAGTTATATTTTCTAGTATTTTTAGTTCCTCTGAGATCATACATAAACTATAGAGGAGATGTGACAACACTCACGTATGAGACATTATCATTCTCTTACTTATCTCATTGATAGTAGAAGTCTATTAGGACGCACTTAGTAGTTGCCCCTAACCACGTCCACCTCCCTAAGTTTGTATTCAGCTTCAGAATGCAAAAACACACTTATCCCTATCTGTGGCTAGGTTTGACTATTTTCTCTGCTTCATTTGGGCAGTTTGGGCAAATCAGCTAAGAACTTGCGGTATTGATACCCAAACGCATAGAAGTATGACAAAATGAATTTCTTAATTCTCTACAAAAATACAGAGAACTAAAAATACCTTGTTTTTAGTATTGAAATTCGAAGGTTTCAATACTTTAAAAAGGTGGATAATGAGCTTCAAGTTTTGTATGCTACTATGAGTATCTAACTTTATTTCACTATTCTTGGTTACTGCATTTTCTATCCCATAGTTATGGAAATGAAAAATATATAACATGAAAACATTATTATGTAATATGTTTTTATATTTATGTAAAATTTATATTTATATATCATATTTACATTTTTAAAAATTTCACCTGCTCTCAACTGTCTTTTAATTAATCTCAATTCAAAGATAAACTACAGAATTTTTTAAAAAAGTATAGAAGCTCAAGGCTTACTGGATTAGAGAACGGTTTTCATAGAGATAAGTATTATCCCACTGATGTGTATAAAAAACATGTTTTACAATTATTTTAACTCAATTACTGTTATATTTCATTCTGATCCCTTGAATCTTGCAGTGCTGAACTGGGTAGAAACTTTGGAACATTGTAGAAATAGAGGCTGAAAAGCTAAGTGTGTCTACCCAAAAATATTCTTCAAAATAGTGATTGGTCTTCGGTGACAAAGCTTTTGCTTCTATGATAAAATACTTGTTAACAGTGTTTTAATTGAAACTTTTAATCTGAATGTTGTCTGAATCCTGCTAAATGTTACTTTCCTGCCTCAATTCAGATTTTCTTAATCTTCATTTTCGCATTGAATATTGTTACACTGTCTGCCTCATTATGCTAAAGAAAGATGAAGTAAGCTATTAACATTCTGAACGGCCTATGAGATATTATGATATAGAATGTCATTCATTTTTATGAGTTGGCTGTCAGTGTGGGCTGCAATAAAGTTATAATTCCTCCCTAGAAGTATGTGATGCTTGGTGTTGCTGCAAAATCCTTATTAAAGTTACAATAATTGTAAATTAAAGCAAAAGTAAATAGGACTTTTATGAAATGGTTGTTTCTGAAAGTCAAGTGGTAGGGAACAGGACTCTACAAGATTGACATTGTTTGCTTTATGGCTTTAAATCATCATAATCCTACTGTTACTTTCTTTATTGAAAAAAAAAAAGATTAGATTCATAGTGATTCAGTACCTTAAGGTACAGAGGTTTACTTATGCTGAGAAAAAGGTGAGGCGACAAAGCAGAATTGTGGTCTCATCACGGCTATCCTTAAGTTGCTGCATGATGTTATTTGTTGGAAAACCTGAAGGTTACAATTTGGATAGGTTTTTTTTTTTTTTTAATTTAAATATTTGGAAGGAAGGGGCAGCCAGTGCTTTACTTGTCATCTCATGGCCTTATTAAATGAATATGTTAATGTAGCATTCAGCTTGCAAATTTTCTCACACAAAATAGAAAACAGCTAGGAGGAAGATTCTCCTAGGACAGATAATGCTGTATTATTTAAGAATATGTTACCAAAAAATGCAGACTGTCATTCAGAACAAAGGAATTTATACTCCATGGTGTCTTGTGTGTTTGTTGTTTAGCTGGAAAGTATGTAGTTGTAAAGATAGGAAATATTTTATTTATTTCTATTTCTTATTTTCTTTTTGAGGTATGGGAAATATTTCAAATTAAGTAGATGATACATTTCCTTATAATGAATATGATTGGAAGAGAACATGTAAATGAAGACTAGTATTTTTATGTCACATATTTCATTGCATTTATTTCCATCTTTATTATCTTAGATTACAGAAGCTTGAGGTTAGAAATATAGTGCTTTTAAAGATTTGTCTAACTTTGTTTCATGTTACACAGATGCCATACTCAGAGTCAGCTTGAAAAATATGTAAGGGCCCATATAATTTATTTGAGTTGAAGTATGGAAGTATGAGGCCAGCTTGCACTGACTCGCGAGGACCTCCATAGCAGCCTCCTTGGTAGTCAGTCTCCTTTTACCCTCTGAGGTTTTATCTTTCTCTTTCCAGTTTTTGAGAAACATGGCACTGTTTAGGTCTTCACTGACCTGAGGTTTGAGTAGTGCAGTAAAAATGTTCTTATCTGAGCCTCTTGCATTAGACGTATTAGAAAAATACTACATTGCCTGCCCTAGGTTCTGTCATCCCTCTGTATAACTGGAATTACTGACTGTAGTTTAGGCAGCTTTTCTGATAAATAATGACCTGTCAGTATCTCTCCATCAGTGACAAGTTGATCATCCCTTCCCTCTGTTATACTGCAAAGATAGCACAGATAGATAAAATTAGTACTTGTTCTCTGAGGCAGTCAGCTGAACATTCCCACCCCACCCCCACCCAGTCCCAATAGCTGCTTTGTCCTTTAGAAGATCAAACTGAGCCCTTCTGACCACTCATCTTGTCTTTCAGTCCTCATTGTTGCACCTATCCTGGAACTTAAATTCTTTTGCCTCTGGGCCCTGTGAAGTTTGAGTGTTGTTTTTCAGTTGTTAAGTTTAAGGATATTAAAATCAAGGTGTTTTCTTCAACTATACAGTGATCCATTAAGATATCATCTTATACAAAGTTTATCTTTAAAAATTTACCAGTTTGAATTTTTTAATTTTTTAAATTTTTACTTTTTTTCATTTTATTTTATTTTATTTCTTTTCAGTGTTCCAAAATTTCATTGTTTATGACCACACCCAGTGCTCCATTCAGTTTGAGTTTTGATATAATTTTGATTGATTTAGGAAATGATTTAAGGTTGCTGACACATCCTGTGAAATAATCACTTACTGGAAATATCTCTGGTCAGTCACAAAGCCATCAAATGGTTTGTATATAAATTATAAGGAGCATAGTCATAAGTTTTGCAGATGAGTCTCATTAACTACCTATATAATAGTAGGCCAGTTGGTTTACTTTGTTCGCCTTCAGTTTACTCAGTGAAGATAAGAATATGGGGAAAAAGTGTTGAACTGTTCAAGGTGTCTAACACAGGGCCTAGCAGTCAGGGATATCGCACGAATTTCAGTTCTCTTAATCTCTCTTGCCCAGCCTCCACATACTTTCTAATTATTAACTTATCTCTGTTAAATACAGGAATACAAAAAAAATCACATTTTGTTAAATATCCAAGCAGATTATTATTTTTTAGCAGTCATCTTGGGAAGAAGAGATTGGGAACACTATTCCTTTCTCTCCTCTTATCAGCTAAGATTATTACAATAAAATGGAAAGAAGCAAAAAAAAAAATTCTTTACAAATTCAAGGTGTCAGAAGTTTCTCAAAAGGATTGTGAATGTTTTTTACACACGCATCATCTACTTAACATGCTAAAAAGAATCCTTTTTTACTTTTAGAAAGCAGGGAGGGACAGAGAGAAGGGGAGGGAGATCATCTTAATTAGGTTCCATGCACAGTGTGGGATCCTATGCAGGGCTGGATTTCATAACCCTGAGATCATGACCTGAGCTGAAATCAAGAGTTGGATACTTAACCAACTGAGCACCCAGGAGCCCCTAAAACAAATCCCTTAAGTGATTCCTCTGAAAAAAGAATCCTTTATTTGACTCCCCTGGAGGGGGAAAAGAAGCAGCTAATGTTACTCCTAACATTTCCATAAGGAAAACAAGAGAAATAGCGTACACACACACACACACACACACACACACACACAGTGTGTGGGTACATAAGTACCACACAAAAAAATGGAATCTTTTCTAATAGGGCATGTTTTCACAATTTCTGCAAAAGTATACTAACATTTTCTTACATTTATCTTTCTATTATTAATTACTTCATGAAAGCAAAGCAAATAATGTATAAGACATGCTATAGTATTTACTGTCTTTTGTAACATCACATCTTTCATAATCAGTCCTGCTTAATGTTGTGGGGATGGGTGGGCAAAGCCCCACCCCTTCTTCCTTTTAGGATATTTGATTACAGTGGGCTTTCATAATTTCAAAATGAATTTGAGGATTTTGCAAATTAGATATGTATTTTTCTTGTGTCTGTGAAATTCAAGGACAAATATTCTGTATTATGTATTGTCACTATGGTCACTAAACCCGTAAAAGGTGACTGAATAATCTAGAGTGATTAAGAAATGAAGGTTTTGACTTGGAGTTGTTTAATATTTTCCAAGTTCTGTTATGAATTTACTTCCTCAGCAATAGTGTTGACTGTCTGCTAAATGCACATTTTTATGACAGGTGCACATAGGAGATGACAATAATATAAGATCTCCATTCTTGATATATTTGCAGTTTAATAGAAAAGCAGAAAATGGTTAATGTTCATGTGAATAGAAAATACAAAAATGCAATCTCTGAGCAGATAATACTATTTTTAAATGTACAAATTAGTATAGTCACCTCGGGAAGCTTTTATCCTAATGTTACCATTGCAGAAATTATTTTGGAAACCTCATAAACTTTGTGAGGACTGTTTAATAACTATTTAAAAGCTTATTTTATTGTGTTATGAACACAGTATGAGATCTATCCTCTTAACAAATTGAGTGCACAGTGCATTATTGTTGACTATACCACAATGTTACACAGATCTAGAACTTAATCATCTTATTTAACTGAAACTTTATGCCCATTGATTTGTATCTCCCCATATCGCTCTCTCTCAGATCCCTTGCAAGCACTATTCCACTCTTTGATTGTAAGAATTTGACTATTTTAGGTATTACATGTAAGTGGAATCATACACTATTCGTCTTTATGTGATTGGCTTATTTCACTTAGCATAATGCCTTTGGGGTTTATCCATGTTGTGGCCTATTGCAGAATTTCCTTCTATATTAAGGTCAAATAGAATTCTGTTGTAAATTTACCACATTTTTCTTATCTGTTTATTTGTTCATCGGTGGATATTTAGGTAATTTCCACATCTTGACTTATGTGATGCTGAAGTGAATATAAGAGTGCTAATATCTCTTGGAGGTCCGATTCTTTTTTCTTTTCTTTTCTTTTCTTTTCTTTTTTTTTTTTTTTTTAAGATATTACTTGTTTATTTTAGAGAGACAAAGAGAACACAAGTGGGAACAGAGGGGCAGAGGGAGAGGGAGAAAGAGAATCTTAAGCAGACTCACTGCTGAGTGTGGAGCCCAATCCAGGGCTTGATCTCACAATCCTGCGATCATGACCTGAGCCGAAATCAAGAGTGGGATGCTTGACTGACTGAGCCACCCAGGCACCCCTGGGAGATGCTGATTTCAATTCTCTTGGATAAATACCCCGATGTGGGATTGCTGGATCATATGGAAGTTCTTTTTTTTTTTTTTTTTTTTTTTTTTTAGGAAATTCCTTTCTATTTTCTATAGTGGCTGTACCATTTTACGCTACCAAGGATGTGCAAGTATTCCAATTTCTCCACATCCCTAAGACACTAGTTGTTTGCTTATTGACAATAGCTAAACTAAAATGAGATATTTTAATGTGGTTTTGACCATTGTAAGTCCAACATTTTTTTCAGTTCCCATTTATTTTATTTTTGGGAGAGACATTTTTATTTTTATTTATTTATTTAAATTCAGTTATCCAACGTTTATGTAATTATTAGTTTCAGTAATTGTAGAGTTCAGTAATTCATCGATTGCATATAACACCCACTACTCATCACATCATGTGCCGTCCATAATGCCTATCACCCAGTTACCCCATCTGCCTCACCCATCTCCCCTCCAACAATCCTTACTTTGGTTCCTATGTTTACAAGTCTCTCATGGTGTTTCTCCCTCTCTGATTTCTTCCCATTCAACCTTCCCTCCCTTCCTCTATGATCCTCTGTGCTGTTCCTTATGGTCCACACGTAAGTAAAGCCATATGATAATTGTCTTTCTCTGATTGACTTATTTTGGCCAGCATAATACTCTCTAGTTCTATCCTTGTTGATATAAATGGTAAGATTTCAGTAATATCCCATTGTGTATATATATTTATATACATAGATATACGATGTCTTCTTTACCCAGTCCTTTGTCAGTGAATATCTGGGTTCTTTCCATAGTTTGGCTATTGTGAACATTGTTGTTATAAACTTTGGAGTGCAGATGCCCCTTTGGATCACTACATTTGTATCTTTGGGGTAAATACCTAATAGTAGAATTACTAGTTCGTAGGGTTAGCTCCATCTAAACTTCTTGAGGAACTCCATATTGTTTTCCAGAGTGACTATACCAGCTTGCATTCCTACCAAAAATATAAGAATGTTCCCCTATCTCTGCATCCTCGCCAACATTTGTTGTTTCCTGGCATGTTAATTCTAGACATTCTGACTGGTGTGAGGTGGTATCTCATTGTGGTTTTGATTTGTATTTCCGGGAAGACATTTGATGTTGATCATTTTTTCATGTGTCTGTTGGCCATTTGTATGTCTTCTTCAGAGAAATGTCTGTTCATGTTTTCTGCCCGTTTCTTGACTGGATGGTATGCTTTTGGGTATTGATTGGTAACTTCTTTATAAATCCTGGATATTAGCTCTTTATCTGGTATGTCATTTGCAAATATCTTCTCCCATCCCATAGGCTGCCTTTTACTTTCGTTGACTGTTTTCTTTGCTGTGCAGAAGCTTTTTATCTTGATGAAGTGACAAGAATTCCTTTTTGCTTTTGTTTCCCTTGCCTTTGGAGATGTGTCTAGCAAGAAGTTGCTGTAGCTGAGAGCACAGAGAGATTGCTGCCTATGTTGTCTTCTAGGATTTTTTTTTTTTAAGATTTTATTTATTTGTCAGACAGCGAGGGAGAGAGAGCAAGCACAATTGGGGTGGGGGAGACACTGCAGGCAGAGGGAAAAGTAGGCTCCCCACATGGCAAGGAGCTTGATGCGGCACTCAATCCCAGGGCCCTGGGATCATGACCTGAGTTGAAGGCAACCACAACCGGGCATCCCCTCCTACAGGATTTTGATGGATTCCTGTCTCACATTTAGGTCTTTCATCCGTTTTAAGTCTATTTTAGTGTGTGGCATAAGAAAATGATCCAGTTTCATTCTCCTACATGTGGCTGTCCATTTTCCCCATACCATTTATTGAAGACACTGTCTTTTTTCCATTGCTATTCTTTCCTGCTTTATCAAGGAGTAGTAGGCCATAGAGTTGAGGGTCCATTTCTGGGTTCTGTCTTCTGTTCCGTTGATCTTTGTGTCTGTTTTTGTGCCAGTACCTTACTGTCTTGATTCCAGCTTTGTGATACAGCTTCAAGTCTGGAACTGTGATGCTCCCAGCTTTGCTATTCTTTTTCAGCATTCCTCTGGCTCTTTGGGATCTTTTCTGGTTCCATACAAATTTTAGGATTATTTATTCCAGCTCTGTGAAAAATGTCAATGTATTTTGACCAGGATTACACTGAATGTGTAGTTTGCTCCAGGTAGCATAGACATTTTAACAATATTTATTCTTCCAGTCCATGAGCATGGAATGTTTTTCCGTTTGTCTTCCTCAATTTCTTTTATGAGTATTCTATAGTTTTCTGAATGCAGATTATTTGCCTCTTTGGTTAGATTTATTCCTAGGTACCTTATGGTTTTGGGTGCAGTTGTAAATGGGATCGACTCCTTAACCTCTCTTTCTCCTGCCTCATTGTTAGTGTATAGAAGTGCAACTGATTTCTGTGGATTGGTTTTATATCCTGATATTTTGCTGAATTCCTGTATGAGTTCTAGCAGTTTTGGAGTGGAGCCTTTGGGTTTTCCACATAGAGTATCATGCCATTTGTGAAGAGAGAGAGTTTGAGTTCTTCTTTGCCAATGTGGATGCCTTTTATTTCTTTTTGTTGTCTGATTGCTGAGGCTAGGACTTCTCGTACTATGCTGAAGAACGGTGGTGAGTGTGGGCATCCCTGTGGTGTTCCTGACCTTAGGGAAAAAGGTCTCAGTTTTTCCCCATTGAGTATGATATTAGCTCCACAGCTAACATTTTATGATGTTGAGGTATGTTTCCTCTGTCCCTACACTGTGGAGAGTTTTAATCAAGAATGGATGCTGTATTTTGTCAAATGCTTTTTTACATCAATTGAGAGAATCATAGGGTTCTTAACCTTTCTTTTATTTCTTTATTTTTTTTTAAATATTTTACTTATTTATTTGACAGAGATCACAAGTAGGCAGAGAGGCAGGCATAGAGAGAGGGGGAGAAGCAGGCTCCCTGCTGAGCAGAGAGCCCGATGTAGGGCTCTATCCCAGGACCCTGGGATCATGACCTGAACTGAAGGCAGAGGCTTTAACCCACTGAGTCACCCAGGCGCCTCTAACCTTTCTTTTATTAATGTGATGTATCATGTTGATTGCTTTACAGATGTTGAAGTACCCTCACAGCCTAGGAATAAGTCCCACTTGGTCATGGTGAATGATCCCTTTAATGTACTGTTGAATGCTATTGGCTGTATCTTGGTGAGAATTTTGGCATTCGTGTTCATCAGGGATATTGGTCTGTAGTTCTCCTTTTTGTTGGGTTCTTTGTCTGGTTTAGGGATCAAGGTAATGCTGACCTCATAGAAGGAGTTTGGAAGTTTCCCTTCCATTTCTGTTATTGAAATGGCTTCAGGAGATTAGGTATTAATTCTTTAAATGTTTGGTAGAATTCCCTTGGGAAGCTATCTAGCCCTGGACTCTTGTTTTTTGGGAGGTTTTTGCGTATTACTTCAATTTCTTTGCCAGTTTTCTTTTTCTTCCTGGTTCAGTTTTGGTAGTTTATAAGTTTTCAGAAATGTATCCATTTCTTCTCAGTTGTCTATTTTGTTGGCATATTGTTGCTCATAATATGTTCTCATAATTGTTTGTATTTCTTTAGTGTTGGTTGTGATTTCTCCTCTTTCATTCATGATTTTATGAATTTGGGTGCTTTCTCTTTTCTTTATGGTAAGTCTTTCCATGGGTTTATTAATCTTATTAATACTTTCAAAGAACCACATCCTAGTTTTGTTGATGTGTTCTACTCTTCTTTTGGTTTCTCTTTCATTAATTTCTGCTCTAATCTTTGTTATTTCTCTTCCCCTAACTGGTTTGGGCTTTATTTGCTGTACTTTCCCTAGCTCCTTTAGGTGTAAGTTTAGCTTGTTTATTTGAGACTTTTTTTTTCTCCCTTGAAAAAGGCTTGTATTGCTTTGTACTTCCCTCTTAGGACCACTTTGTTGCATACAAAAGTTTTGAACATTTGTATTTTCATTTCCATTAGTTTCCATAAATTTTTCAAATTATTTAGTTTCCAGGTTGAGCCATTCATTCTTTAGTAAGATGCCCTTTAACATCCAAGTATTTGAGTTCCTTCCAAATTTCCTCTTGTAATTGAGTTCAAGTTTCAAAACATGGTGGTCTGAAAATATGCTGGGAATAATCCCAGTCTTTTAGTACTGGTTGAGACCTGATTTTGTGACCCAGTATTTGATCTCTTTTTGAGAATGTTCCATGAATACTACGTATATTTTGCTGCTTTAGGATGGAATGCTCTTTAAACATCTGTGAGGTTCATCTGGTCCAGTGTGTCATTCAAAACCCTTGTTTCCTTGTTGACCTTCTGCTTATATGGTCTGTCCATTGCACTGGGTGGGGTGTTGAAGTCTCCTACTATTATTGTATTATTATCAATGGGTTCCTTTAAGTTGGTTATTAATTGATTTATATATTTTGCTCTTCCCAAGTTCAGATCACAAATATTTACAATTGTTAGATCTTCTTTTTGGATAGACTCTTTAAGTATGATATAATGTCCTCCCTCATCTCTTACTACACTTTGGTTTAAAATCTAATTTGTCTGTTTCCTTTGATGTCCATTAGCATGAAAAATGGTTCTCATTTTCAATCTGTACCTGTCTTTTGGTCTATAATGATTCTTTTGTAGATAGCATATGGGTGGGTCTTGCTTTTTTATCCAGTCTGACCTGTGATTTTTGTTTGGAGCATTTAGCCCATTCACATTCACAATAACTATTGAAAGATATGAATGTAGTGACATTGTTTTGTTTGTAATGTCACTCTTTCTGTATATTGTGTCTGTTCCTTTCTGCACTTTGTCACTCTTAGGCACTCCCTTCACTGAAAGGATTCTCTTCAATATTTCTTGTAGGGCTATTTTAGTGATCACATTGTTTTTTTAGTTTTTGTTTGTCCTGAAAGCTCTGTATCTCCTTCTATTCTGAATGATAGCTCTTCTGGATAAAGTATTCTTGGCTGCATGTTTTTCTCATTTAGCAACCAGAATATATCATGCCTTTCTTGTCTGCCAGGTCTCTATGGATAGGTCTGCTGCCAGCCTTATGTTTCTACCTCTGCAATTTATGGATGTCTTGTATTGAGTTGCTTTCAGGATTTTCTGTCTTTTAAATTTTTAAGGTTCAGTATTGTATTTTGGGGTATTGACCCATTTTTATTGATTTTGAGCACGGTTCTCTATGCTTCTTGGACTGAAAAGCCTGTTTCCTTCCCCAGATTAGGGGAGTTCTCAGTTTTAAGTTGCTCAGCTATACCTTCTGCCCCCCCCTTTTCTCCTCTTCTTGGACCCCAATTATTCACATATTGTTTTACTTTATGGTATCACTGATCTCTTGAATCCCCCCTCATGATCAAGTAGTTGTTTACCTCTCTTTTCCTCAGTTTATCTTCATAATTTTATCTTGTATATCAATAATTCTCTCCTCGGCCTCATTTATCCTAGCAGTAAGAGCAGTAAGAGCCTTCCTTTTTTATTGTATCTCATTAGTAGTCTTTTTGATTATGACCTGATTAGATTTTAGTTCTTTTATTTCTCCAGAAAGGGATTCTCTTGTGTCTTCTATCCATTTTTCAAGCCTAGGTAGTATCTTTATAATCATTATTCTGAATTCTAGCTCTGACTTTTTACCAATATCGTATTTATGAAGTCTCTGGAAATTAGTACTCCTCTTGTTCTTTCTTTGGGAATTTTTCCATTTTGTCATTTTGTTCAGAAAAGAATAGATGTATGAGAGAAAAAAGTAAAAAAAATATCAACTACGACCTCTACGAAATATACACTAGACAAATGAAGAGATCAGAAATCAAAAAAGAAAAAAGAAGGAAAAAAAGAGAGAATATAATCAAAGAGGTGGACAGAACTTGGTGATACACCAGGTCCTGGGCATGTTTTGGTCTATTTGTTAGAAGTCACTAGATCCCAAAATTGCAAAGAAAGAAAAACTTATATATATGGAAATATAAAATTGAGCATAATTAAAGGAAGCCAAAAATGAGGTATGTATAGATAAAATGTAAATGTAATAATAATCATAAAGAAGTCATAAAAGAAGGGTTGATAAGAAACTAGTTGAAAAGGAAAAGAAAAACAGGGAAAAAGAAAAAAGGTAATTTTAAAGTGAAAAACTAAAGAATCATGAGAAAAAACCTTCAAATTCTACATACTATTTTCCCCTAGTGCTGGAGTTTTTCAGTTTTTTGTGATCTGTGAGCTTGGTCTTAACAGGATGTTTCTGCTGGTCTTCTAGTGGAGGGGTCTGTTGTGGTGATTCTTAGGTGTCTTTGCCCCAGGCGGAATTGCGCTACCCTTGCTAGGGGACTGGGCTCTGTAAGCTGCTCAGGGTTGCTTTAAGTGGTTTTTGTTTCCTGAAGGCTTTCTGTGCTGCTTTACAGGATGAAAATAAAAATGGCAGCACTCTAGTCTCTAGCTCCAGAGCTGAAAGATTGCAGCCACCACTCTTCGGTGTGCCCTCAGGAAAAAGCATTCAGTCTCTTTTGTGGGCACCAAACTCTGCAGACTCCTGTTGTGTGCACTGCACTGATCCTTCTGGGGGAAGGAACCAGGTCTCACAGCAGTTCTGCCATGTGCTGGGCCCCTACTGCGAGAGTGGTTGCCGGATCTTGCCACAGTTCGAGGTTTATGGCAACACAGGGTTGAAAGCCCCCTCTTGGACTCGGTGATTGCAGCTGGCTTCCCTGCTCCAGTGCTTGGGAACTCTGCCACATTCACATACCCTCATTCTTTCTGTGACCCCTAGGGATCCTGAGACTACACTGTCCCACCTAGGATTCTTCTTCACTTTGCCACCTGAGCACCTTTTAGGCAGGGACATTTCTCACCAGAGCCAACTTCTGAAAATTCTGATTTTGCATTCTGCTGTTATATCACTTTCCGTTAGCTGGCTTATGGAGGCTCCCTCCCACTGAGGGTTTATCTTCTGGTATATCCCCTCAGATTCACTTCTCCACATCTCCTACCTTGCAAAAAGTGGTCACTTTTCTCTTTGTATGACTGCAGCAATTCATTTTTTAAATCTCAGGTTGAGTTCACAGGTGTTGAAAATGATTTGATATCTACCTAGCTGAGTTCAAGGGACTAAATGAAATAGTTCTCCTGTTCTTCTGACATCTTCCCTCCCTCAAAGTCCAAAATTTTTAAGTCAGATACTAGTTCTTTGCTCAGCCCTGAAGAAGTTGCAGCATTAGACACACAGATCTCCTCTTTGCCTACGTAGGGGGGAGCTAAGAATTGGGAATTTTCATCCATTCACTATGTGGATGTTGGCCATGTCTCCAAACGTCTTTGTTCACTTTGCTGGAACTATCAGAACTCCAAGATTGGCATGACAAAAGCCAGTTCTCTGGGAACTCCTCCCAGAAAAGTTGGGATGATAGAAGCATGAACTAAGCACCTTCCTCCCTTGCAAGAAATTGGGTACTAACGGGTCTTCTCCTGATTGTATGGTACTGTGCTAGGGTCAGGGACTCCAGAAAATGTGTCCTAATGTCCATATAGGCTTCAGTTAGTTTTTGCATTCACCTTGGGTTCAGGAACCTTTCAAGTAGTTTCTGGATTTTTACAAAGGAAATTTATCTGTGAATTTTTGCTGACTCTGTGTGTGTGTGTTGGTAGTAGGAAAATGGAGGACTTCCTTCTTGTCATCTTGTAGATGTCACTCCCCATTTACTTTTTATTTAAAACTTCTTTTTTTACTTTTATCTAATTATATAGCTTGATCACCCACATTATTTAGCAGAATTGCATTTGAATGACTTTGGCTGCCTCCAAATCTCCAATATACTATAAAAAATATTTAATATTGAAGACAAGCCAAAGAATATTTCCATAAGGTAAGATGTTATCTTCATGTTAAGGTGTCCATTCTCACTATTTTCCTCTATAGATTCAGTGCAATCCCAATCAAATTCCTCATCCACTTTCAAACATAGATACTGACAAGCTGTTTCCAAAGTTAATATGGAAAGGTAGAAGAAGTAAAATAATCAAAATAATTTCATAAGTGGATCTTGAGTTAGGAAATGACCAAAAAGCATGATGGAAAAAAATGATAGATTGAACTTTATCAACATTAAAATCTTACTCAATGAGGTGCACCTGGGTGGCTCAGTTGGTTAAGTGTCTGACTCTTTATTTCAGCTCAGGTCATGATCTCACGGGTAATGAAATGGAGATCCGCATTGGGCTCTGCACTCAACAGGAAGTCTGCTTGAGATCTTCTTCCTCTTCCCCGCCCCACCCCTCATGCACACTCTCTCACTCTGTAAAATAAATAAAACTATAAATGAGATCATGTTCAGTGACAGACACTGAGAAGAAAATAAAAAGACATAAAACAGACCAGGAGAAAATATTTGGCTGTAATATTTCTGACTGCGAATTTATATTGAGAATACACTTAAAAACTCCCAAAAGCCAAATAATAAAAACTTAATAAAAAGGTGCAAAAGTTTTAAGCATATACCTTACCAAATGAGATATGTGGATTACAAATAAACATGAGAAGAGGACTAATATCATTAACTGTTAAGGAAATGTGAACTACAACCACAATGAAATGCCCCTATGGAACAATTAGACTGACTCAAAAAAAATCTGGTAATATAAGTAAGCTAATATCAAGGAAATTTGCAGAAATGCAAGAAATTTGCATGAATGCTAAGTAAAGAGATCAAGAGTCAGAAAACATGAGATAAAAGTTAAAGACACACATGGAGAATGATTACTGTATTCCATATCTGTCTCAAAAGATGCCCAATAAAAGGAGTCATAGATAGATAAGGGAAGAATAATCTAATAATCTATTGTCTAAAAGACAATAGAAGGAAATTTCCTTTGGGTGAATAGAATATTCAAATTGAAAAGGCCCATCAGAGAATGAATATGATGAATGAAGAAAGATTCTACACCTAGGTATATCCTTCGAATGTAGAATTCTGAAAGTGAAAAGCAAATTTCAATAACTTACAGAGAAGGAAAACAAAATATCCACAAGCAAATGAGGCCCAGACTCAATTTAGAAAAGAGCTATTTACTTATGCTATAAATGGTGGATGAGAGTGTAACTCTCTTAAACTGTCCCTGTATTTTCTACTCTATTCTCCCCAACATGTTAAAACACTATTTGTAATCCGAATGGTTCAAGTGTTTATATTAATGTAGGTGTCTAAATGTTTAGATACCAAACTGGTCTGTACATTCTAATCATACCTACTTTCTTTAGTAGACTTTTTTCCTCTTTAATTTCCATTTGTCTCTTTCAATATTCTTTTATTTTCTTGAAAAATTTCAGTTGTTCCAGCATATCATTCATTTTTTGGTTTTGTTTGTTGAGGGTCAGTGAGACCTCTCAGTCATTGTATTCGAATAGGTGCTGCTTATTTCAAGACTCACTGTATTGTATTAATCTAACAAGGATGGATTCACTGTTACTCAGTTTTTCAGTTTCTGTGTTTACATCTTTATTCTATTACTACATCACTCCTGTAACATTCTTAGAAAGATCTATAGAAGTAAAATTGCTGTGCCATTATGTGTTTGGAAATAAGTGCCTTTACAGTATACAATATACTTTCTTTTCTTTATTCCGTACCTAAGAACTGAATATAGAATTCTAGGTTGAAGATAGTTATTTAAGGAAGTATTCATTTTTTATGATAGTAGCCAGTACTCCTGTCGAGTAGTCTCATACCATTCTTACTTGGTTTTTTTGTATCTCATCTCTTGCTTCCTTTTTGGGTTTTGGAGCATCTCTTAACTCTAATTTTCAGAAATTTTTTTATGATATAATGCATGTTTGTTTTTATTCATTTTGCTGTGCACTTGATATAGCCATTCAATCTTTAGACCTACATTCATTAAAAGATCTCATTTATTTTATCCTTGCTCTCTGGAATTCTCATCAGTCACATAATGGCCTTCTTAGTTTTATCTGCTGTGTTAAAAATATTTTGCTTATTTTATGAATTTTTTCTTATGCCCTGCTTCTTGAGAAATTCTCCAAATTTTTATTTAAAATTACATCTCAGCAATGCTTTAAACTTCTAAGAGAGCTTTATTATTACCTGATTTTTTATTTCCTTCTGTTTTATTCTTTGTCTACCTGAAATCCAAATTTATAGGCACTTTATATTTTATGTGCCAAATCTGGCAACCCTACCCACTTTTATTTATTCATAAAATAAATTCATAAAATACATTTATTTTCATATTTATTCATAAATTCATATATTTATTCATTTATTTATACATAAAATTTAATTATGCCTCAAATATGCACATATGCATGTACATGTACATACACACACACACACACACACCCTTCACCTTTATTATTTTATTGTTTCTCCTAGAACTTTGTTCTTGTTTATGGTTATACATGAAGTTGACCTAACGTTTTTAGCTGGAATGTAGTGGTTTATACATACACACACACACACACACATTAGGAAAATATATATAAAGGGACAGGGGATCACATCAATAGGAAGGAATAAATGTATAGTACTAGACATCAGCACAGAGGAAACCTATGGAGCCATTAGAAAAATTAAATTAGATCCTTATGTATTAACATGAAAACTATCCATAAAGGGACTTGCATATTTAATATTTATTCTACAAATATTTATTGAACGTATATATTAGGTACTGTTCTAGGCACTGGGATTACAGCTGTGGACAAAATGAACAAGTTCCCTACCCTTCGCTTCAAATAGTGATAAATAATATAAATTTAACCAGGAGGTATATATAGAACAATAGAAGAATGATCAAGGAAAGTGATTTAAATAACATTTTTCAACTTGTTTTTTATTTTAATTCCAGTATAGTTAACAGTGTTATATGTTTCAGGTGTACAATATAGTGATTTGACAATTGTACACATTATTCATTGCTCACTATGATAAGTGTACTCTTTAATCCCTATCACCTATTTCTCCCATCCCCCCTCCACCCACTTTCCCTCTGAGAACAATCAGTTCTCTAGAGTTAAGAGTCTGTTTCTTGGTTTGTCTCTCTCTTTCTCTCTCTTTATTCCCTTTGCTTCCTTGTTTTGTTTCTTAAATTCCATATATAAATGAAATCATCTGGTATTTGTCTTTCTCTGACTGACTTTGCTTACCATTATACTCTGTAGCTCTGTCCATGTTATTGAAATGGCAAGATTGTAGATTGCTTAACATAGTAGAGACATTTTAAAAATATTTGTTCTCCCAACATATGAGCGTTGAATATCTTTCCATATCTTTATGTCGTCTAGGTTCCTTCATCCGTGTTTCATAGGTTTCAGAGTACAGGTCTTTCACCTCTTTGCTTAAGTATATTCTTAGGTATTTTATTATTTTTCATATAACTGTAAATGGGATTGTTTTCTTAATTTCTCTTTCTACCTTTTCATTATTAGTGTATAGAAATCCAAAACATTTCTGTACATTGATTTTTATCCTGCAATTTTACTGAATTTATTAGTTTTTGGTGGAATCTTATGGGTTTTCTATGTATGGCATTATGTAATCTGCAAAAAATACAAGTTTACTTTTTACTTTCCAACTTGGATGCCTTTTCTTTCTTTTTCTTCTCTGACTGCTATGGTTAGGACTTAAAAGTGCTATGTTGAATAAAAGTGGTGATAGTGGATGTCTTTGTCTTGTTCCTGATCTTAGGGAAAAATCTCTCAGTTTTTCCCCATTGAGTATGATTTTCCCATTGAGGCTGTGGGATTTTCACACAGGGACTTTCTTTATGTTGAGGTAACTTCTCTCTAGACCTTTTTTGAAAGTTTTTATCAAGAATGCATGTTGTACTTTTTTTTTTTTTTGCTTTTTTTTAAAAAATATTCTATTTCTTTCAGTGTTTCAAAGTTCATTGTTTATGCACCACACCCAGTGATCCATGCAATATGTACCCTCCTTAGTACCCACCACCAGGCTCATCTAACCCCCTATCCTCCTCCCCTCTAAAACTCTCAGTTTGTTTTTCAGAGTCCACAGTCTCTCATGGTTTGTCTCCCCCTCCTATTTCCCCCAGCTCACTTCTCTTCTCCATATCCCAATGTCCTCTGTGTTATTCCTTATGCTCCCCAAGTAAGTGAAACCATATGATAACTGACCTTCTCTGTTTATTTCACTCAACATAATCTCCTCCAGTCCCATCCATGTTGATACAGAAGTTGGCTATTCATCCTTTCCTATGGAGGCATAATACTCCATTTTATGTATGGACCATATCTTCTTTATCCATTCTCTTATAGCATACACAAGGATGTTGTACTTTCTTTAATGCTTAATCTGCGTTTATTGAAATGATCACATGGTTCTTATCCTTTCTCTTGTTGATGTGGTACAACATGTTGATTGTTTTGTAAATATTGAACCATTGCTCATATCCCAGGAATCAATCCTACTTGATCATCGTGAATGATTTTTTTTAATGTATCGTTGGGTTTGGTTTGCTAAGATTTTGTAGAGGATTTTTGCATCTATGTTCATCACAGACACTGGCCTGTAGTTCTCCTTTTTTTATGGTGTCTTTGTCTGACTTTGAAATCAGGATAATGTTGGCCTCATAGGATGAATGAAAGTTTTTCTTCCTCTTCTATTTTTTGGAATAGTTTGAGAAGAATAGGTATTAACTCTTTATTTATTTGTTTATTTTTAAAAATATTATATTTATTTATTTAACAGAAAGAGAGAGGGATCACAAGTAGGCAGAGAGGCAGGCAGAGAGAGAGTGGGAAGCAGCTCCCTGCTGAGCAGAGAGCCCGAAGCAGGGCTCATCCTAGGACCCTTAGATCATGACCTGAGTGGAAGGCAGAGGCTTAACCCACTGAGCAACCTTGGAGCCCCTTAACTCTTTTTTAAATGTTTGGTAGAATTCCCCTGGGAAGCCATTGGCCCTGGTCTCTTGTTTGTTGGGAGATTTTTGATGACTGCTTCAATCTCCTTACTGGTTATGGGTCTGTTCAGGTTGTCTATTTCTTCGTGGTTCAGTTTTGGTAGTTTATATGTCTCTAGGAATGCATCCATTACTTCCAGATTGTTAAATTTGCTGGTGTATAAGCACATAATATGTTCTTATCATTGTTTGTATTTCTTTGGTGTTGGTTGTGATCTCTCCTCTTTCATTCATGATTTTATTTATTTGGGTCCTTTCTCTTCTTTTTGATAAGTCTGGCCAGGGGTTTATCAATCTTATTAATTCTTTCAAAGAACCAGCTCCTAGTTTTGTTGATTTGTTCTATTGTTTTGTTTTGGTTTTTTTTGGTTTCTATTTCATTGATTTCTGGTCTGATCTTTATTATTTCTCTTCTCCTGCTGGGTTTAGGCTTTCTTTGTTGTTCTTTCTCCAGCTTCTTTAGGTGTAGGGTTAGGTTGTGTATTTGAGATGTTTCTTGTTTCTTGAGAAAGGCTTGTATTTCTACATATTTTCCTCTCAGGACTTCTTTTGCTGTGTCCCATAGGTTTTGAACCGTTGCATTTTCATATCATTTGTTTCCATGATTTTTTTTTTTTAATTCTTCCTTAATTTCCTGGTTGGCCTATTCGTTCTTTAGTAAGATGCTCTTTAGTCTCCATGTATTTGGGTTCTTTCCACATTTCCTCTTGTGATTGAGTTCTAGCTTCAGAGCATTGTGGTCTGAAAATATGCAGGGAATGATCCCAATCTTTTGATACCAGTTGAGACCTGATTTATGACCCAGGATGTGATCTATTCTGGAGAATGTTCCATGTGCACTAGAGAAGAATGTGTATTCTTTTGCTTTGGGACAAAATGTTCTGAATAGATCTGTGATGTCCATCTGGTCCAGTGTGTCATTTAAGGCCTTTATTTCTTGTTGATCTTTTGCTTAGATGATCTGTCCATTTCAGTGAGGGGGGTGTTAAAGTCCCCTACTATTATTGTATTATTGTCGATGTGTTTCTTTGACTTTGTTATTAATTGGCTTATATAGTTGGCTGCTCCCATGTTAGGGGCATAGATGTTTAAAATTTAGATCTTCTTGTTGGACAGAACCTTTCAGTATGATATGGTGTCCTTCTTCATCTCTTATTATAGTCTTTGGCTTAAAATCTAATTGATCTGATATAAGGATTGTCACCCAGCTTTCTTTTGATGTCCATTAGCATGGTAAATTTTTTTCCACCCCTCACTTTAAATCTGGAGGTGTCTTCAGGTCTAAAATGAGTTTCTTGTAGACAGCATATTGGTGGGTTTTGTTTTTTTATCCATTCTGATACCCTGTGTCTTTTGATTGGGGCATTTAGCCCATTTACATTCAGGGTAACTATTGAGAGATATGAATTTGGTGCCATTGTATTACCTGTAAGGTAACTATTAGTGTATATTGTCTCTGTTCCTTTCTGATCTACTACTTTTAGGCACCCTCTTTGCTTAGAGGATCCCTTTCAATATTTCCTGTAGCTGGTTTGGTGTTTACAAATTCTTTTAGTTTTTGTTTGTCCTGGAAGATTTTTATCTCTCCTTCTATTTTCAACGATAGCCTAGCTGGATATAGTATTCTTGGCTGCATGTTTTTCTCTTTTAGTGCTCTGAATATATCATGTCTGTTCTTTCTGGCCTGCCAGGTCTCTGTGGATAAGTCTGCTGCCAATCTAGTATTTTTATCATTGTATGTTACAGACTCCTTTTCCCGGGCTGCTTTCAGGATTTTCTCTTTGTCGCTAAGACTTGTAAATTTTACCATTAGATGACAGGGTGTGGATCTATTCTTATTGATTTTGAGGGGGGTTCTCTGCGACTTCTGGATTTTTGATGCTTGTTCCCTTTGCCATATTAGGGATATTCTGTCCAATAATTCTCTCCAATATAACTTCTGCTCCCCTCTCTCTTTCTTCTTCTTCTGGAATCTCAGTTATTCTAATGTTGTTTTGTCTTATGGCATCACTTATCTCTTGAATTCTCCCCTCGTGGTCCAGTAGTTGTTTGTCTCTCTTTTGTTCAGCTTCTTTATTCTCTGTCATTTGGTCTTCTATATCGCTAATTCTCTCTTCTGCCTCATTTATTCTAGCAGTGAGAGCCTCCATTTTTGATTGCACCTCATTAATAGCTTTTTTAATTTCAACTTGGTTAGATTTTAGTTCTTTTATTTCTCTAGAAAGGGCTTTTATTTCTCCAGACAGGGTTTCTCTAATATCTTCTATGTCTCTTTCAATCCCAGCTAGCAACTTGAGAATTGTCATTCTGAACTCTAGATCTGACATATTACCAATGTCCATATTAATTAAGTCCCTGGCCTTTGGTACTGCTTCTTGTTCTTTTTTTTTGTGTTGAGTTTTTCTGCCTTCTCATTATATCCAGATAAGAATATATGAAGGAGAGAATAAAATATTAAAAGGATGGTAAGGACCCCAGGAAAATGTGCTTTAACCAAATCAGAAGAGACCCCAAATTGTGGGGGGAAGAAAGGGGGTAAAAAGAAGTTCAGAAAAAAAAATAAAAAAAGAAAAATATAAAAAAGAAAATATATATATTAGACTGGTGAATAGAACAGAATCACCCACTTAATTCTGGGAATATTTTGGTCTCTTAGAAGAAACTACCTCCCAAAATCTTAAGGAATGAAGTCTTCATATCTATCTATCTAGATAGATAGATCGATCTATCTATCTAGATAGATAGCTATCTATATCTATATAGATAGATACACACACACACACACACACAGAAAATAAGGGTGAACATGATGAAGGGATGGACTATGACTATAAAGATGAAAATTAAAAAAAATTTTTTTTCTAAAAAAGGAGCTGATAAGATAAGTTGTTTGGGAGAATAAATAGAAAGTGGAGAGAATTTGCTCAGGTTGGAGACTAGAACAAAGTCCTGTGCTAGATTTAGGGTATATTTTGATCTATTAGAAGAAGTTGTATCCCAAATATTTTTAGAAGAAAAAACTCTATGTGTATACAAAAAATTAAGTTAGATACAATGAAGGATAAATTATGACTATAATAATGAAGTTTAAAAAGATTTTTTTAATGAAAGGTATTATTAAGATAAAGTAGTTAAAAAATGTTTAAAGAGGAAAGAGTAAAAGTTAAAAAAATTTTTGCATAAGAAAAAAAATTAAAAAAAAATTAATTAACTTCACAAGACTAAAGAATCATGGGGAGAAAGCCATGAATTCCATACTTTGCTTTTCTCCTCCTTTGAATTCTGCTCTTCTCCTTGGTAAGTGGACTTGTTCTTGGCTGGATTTCTTGCTGATCTTCTGGGGGAGGAGCTTGTTGTACTAATTCTCAAGTGTCTTTGCCTGAGGCTGAATTGCACCGCCCTTACCAGGGACCCGGCTAAGTAAAATGCCCGGGTTTACTTTCGGGAGCTTTTGTTCCCTGAATGCTCTCCGTAGAGTTCTGGAGAACCAGAATGAAAATGGCGGTCTGGGGCTCCAGGGTGGCGCAGTGGGTTAAAGCCTCTGCCTTCAGCTCAGGTGATGATCTCAGGGTCCTGGGATCCAGCACCGCATCGGGCTCTTTGCTCAGTGGGGAGCCTGCTTCCTCCTCTCTCTCTGCCTGCCTCTCTGCCTACTTGTGATTTCCGTCTGTCAATTAAATAAATAAAATCTTAAAAAAAAAAAAAAAGAAAATGGCGGTCTCCAGATCTCCGGCTCAGAGGAGCCGAGAGCTTGGGGCTCAACTCCTCAGTGCGCCCTTGGAGAAGAGCACTCAATCACTTCTTTCTCCCTGGCCTCCAGCCACCTTCTGAGCTCCACCCCACCTGTGACCAAGCATCTCTGTCTTTGGCACATAGCACCTCCTGAAGTCTCCAAACCCAGCAGATCCCTGCGCTCTTCTGGTGGGGGTTCTGCCCGATCTTGTGGGGTCACTGAAAGAGCAGTGGCTTGACTGTGCCACAGATCACTGTTTAAGGTAACCCTGAGTTGATAGCTCACTCCTTGGCTCTGTCCCTGTAGCTGGCTTCCCCACTCTAATACCTGCAAGCTCTGCGACACTCAAGACACCCCTGATTCTTCTGTGACCACGCGGGACCTGAGACCACGCTGTCCCCACCGGGGCTTCACCCCAGCTAGCCTCTGGATCGATGTCCCTCAGTGGAACAGACTTTTTTTTTTTTTAAAGATTTTATTTATTTATTTGACAGAGATCACAAGTAGGCAGAGAGGCAGGCTGAGAGAGAGAGAGGAGAAAGCAGGCTCCTTGCTGAGCAGAGAGCCTGATGTGGGGCTTGATCCCAGGACCCTGGGATCATGACCCGAGCCGAAGGCAGAGGCTTTAAGCCACTGAGCCACCCAGGTGCCCCGGAGCAAACTTTTAAAAGTTCTGATTTTGTTCTCCGTTGCTCTGCCGCTTGCTGGGAGCTGGTGCCTCCCACTATAGTCTATCTTCCCTTCACTTTGGATTCACTTCTTCACAGGTCCTACCTTTCAGAAAGTAGTCGATTTTCTGTTTCTAGAATTGCTGCTCTTCTTCTCTGCAGTCTCCTGTTGGATTTTTAGGTGTTTGGAATGGTTTGATAAACTATCTAGCTGATCTTCTGCTTCCTGATGTCATCTCAGCCTGCTACTCCTCTGCCATCTTGACCTATAATCCCCTTATATTGTTTTTATTATAGGACTGGTTTAGTGGTCATGAATTAATTTAGTTTTTGTTTGAAAACTGTCTTCTGTTGTGAATGATAGCCTTGATGTGTAGTGTATTCTTAGCTACAGGATTTTTCCTTTCAGCACTTCGAATATATCATGCAGCTCTCTTCTGGTCTCTCAGGTTTCTGCTGAATTATGAGCTTGATAGCCTTATGAGGTTTCCCTTGTATGTAACTATCTTCTTTTCTCTCACTGCTTTCAATTTTTTCTTTTTCCTTTATCAGTGCCTTTGCCATTATAATTACTATATCTTGGTGTGGACCTACTTGGATTGATTTTTTTCAGAGTATCTGGCTTCTTGATTAGCTACTATTTCTTCAAATAAATTATCTGCCCCTTTTTCTCTCTCTCCTTCTGGAATCCCTATCATCTGAATATTATGCTTAATGGAATTACTGCATTTCCTAAGACTGTTCTCAATTTGCATAATTTTCTGTCAGTCAGCTTACTTACTTTCTATTATTCTGTTAGGTCATTAATTTGTTTCTTTGCTTCCTCTAGCCTGCTATTTATTCTGACAAGTATATTTTAAATTTTTTTATTGTGTTCTTCATCTGTGATTTGTTCTTTTTTATCTCTTTGTTAAGGGTCTCGTTGATGTCCTCTCTTGTTTTCTCAAGTCAAGTAGGTATCTTCATGATTATTACTTTAAATTCTCTATCTGACATATTATGTATATCGATTTCACTTAGTTCTTTTGCTGAGGTTTTCCCTGTTTCATTTGTGATACATTCCTGTGTCTCCTCATTTTGTCTAACTCTCTGTGTCTTTTTCTCTGTATTGGGAAAGTCAGCTTTGTCTCCTGCTCTTGATGGTAATGGGTTCATGAAGAAGAGATCCTCCAGTGCCCTGCAATGCAGTGTCAACTTTTCCCTTAGACCCTATGCTTCAGTATCTTCTGTGTGTATTGGATCTACCCTGCTTTTGAGTCCTGATTGCTTTTCCCACTTTTTTCCCTGTGTCTAGTTGTCTGTAGAGACTGTTTGCTTGTTGTTGACAGTGTTTGGTCTCTGGCTAGGTGGCGTGTGTTTTACAAGCTCTGTATTGGTGTGCTTGCAAAATGAGATCTGCTGCCATTGACACTGGGATTGAGGTTCTGCAAAACATGCAGTTTGGGAGAGGAGGTATTGGTAGGGTTTGCCTAGGTCTTCTTGGGGTTGGGGCCCATATCACCAGGATTATGGCAAGTGTGACTGCATGGGGTGGTTGGGGGGAGATCCATGGAAGCACTGTGGGCCAGGGCTTAGTGTAAGTAGGTTAGGTAGGGAGTGTTGCTGCCATCCTGGTTCCTGTAGCTGGCTGTGTGCAGTACCTCCCACCTGCTTTGTTCCTGTTGAGGTGTCCTCGTTAATTGTGACTCTCCAGGCCACACTCTCAGATGAGTAAATAATTCTTCTTCTCTGCCCCCTACATTTTTCAAACTGTTGATATTATGCTGTATCTATGCTGGCTGTTTGTCATGCTATATTTTTAAGGGCAGGGACTCCATTTCTTAAAGACCCCCTAGGTCTCCCAGAGTCAAGACTGTTGATTTTTTAAATTCCAGGCTTAAGCCACCCTGGTTGTGAGAACTCAGGAGATTTGGCCCCTCTAACTTTGAAAACCAAATGTTATGGGGATTTGTTTTCCCTGTGCAAGCTCCCAGTGTAATAGACTGTTTTTTCTCCTTCTCTAGGCCACCACCTCCCTCTGGAACCTAGTAAGTCAGGGTCTGTTTTGCTCTCAAACCACATTTTCATCTTCCTTCCTTCCTTCCTTCCTTCTTTGATACAGACTCTTTCATTCCTTTAGTTGTATAGTTTCTTCTGCTAGTCTTTGGGCTGTTTTCTGGTTTATTTATGCTGATGTGATTTTTATCTAGTTGTATTGGTGGGACAAAGTAAGCTTAGAGTCCTCCTACTCTGCTGTCTTCTCAGCCTCTTTCTTGAAATAAGGTTTTAAGCCATGTGTCTATCTGAATATTGGTGGACTGATTTAAGTGATGGAACTATATAGTTAAGTTTCTGATTATTTGCATATATATTTTATTTGTGGTAAAGTAAAAACAAATTTTATAGTACACACACTAAATGTTGGTGATTGGGAAGAGAAAAGAAGAAATGAGTTATACTACTCTTAATAATAATCAGTATACATTCCCTACAAACTTATAAAATGCAATAGGCCTTATATAAATAAATAAAAAGATATTTTGAAACAAAAAATAACAAAGCTTTTAAACACAAAGTTTGTTTCTGCCATCTTTAAAGGATCCACTACATTAAAAAATGACTTTATAGTTTCTTTATTTGATTGGATATAAGTTTTTGCCATAAAATACTAGCTCAATTTTCATCCAGTTTTCATGTGTAAATTTCTGATATCTTAAATTTTAATTTTTTTCTCTAAAGGAGGTATATTTATGTTTCATCTTGATCTGAATGGGGAACATCTCATTAATTACAATACTTTAATTATTATGTAATATACATATTATGAATTACCTTAATTCCATCTTTATAAATGAGCAGAAAATTACATAACTTCTTAGATATTGTCAGTGCTTTCCAAGGTTGCTTGCCTTCTACTTGGAAATTTCCTGAACTGAAGACTCTATGATGTATATGAATAATAACTCATTCACATTTAAAAATATAGTTTCTTCAGAAAGTTCATGTTAACATTGATTTAATTTTTTAAAAAGTTTTATTGAAGTACATTTCATATATTATACTTTTCATACATTTGAAGTATACAGTTGAGTGGTTTTTCAGTATATTTGCAGTTGTGGGAAAGCATTGCCACAATTTTAGAACAGTTTTGTCATCTTAGAAAGAAATTCTGTATACCTTAGGTTTTTAATTTCCTAATCCCCATCTTTTCTCTATCCCCAAGCAAATACCAATCTGTTTTATGACTATGCTTTATAACTCTGTAGCCTTGTTTATTTTGGACATTTCCTGTCATGGAATCATACAATATGTGGTCTTTTGTGGATGGATATTTTACTTAGCATATTTTCAAGATTCTACCATGTTTAGCATGCATCTGTATTTCATTTATTTTTATTGCTGAATAATTCTGCATTTATGAATATACCATGTTTGTTTATTCTTCATTACTTGATCACCAGTTGGCCTGTTTCCATAATTTGACTATTATGAAAAATTCTTTTTATATTCTCAATAAAAGTCTCATATATATATGTATATATATATATAATTTGCAAATATTTTCTTCAATTTTGTGATTGTTTCTCTTTCTTGATAGTGCCCTTTGAAGAGCAAAGTTTTAAATTTTGATGAAATTCAATTTTTTATTTCAATTGTAGAATATTCATGTGGTTCTTTTTTTCAATACTTCCTGTCTTTTTACTGATATTCACTATTTGATGTAGTATTGTCATCATACTTTACTTTATGAATGTGATTTTTTTTTAAAGATTTTATTTATTTATTTGACAGACAGAGATCACATGTAGGCAGAGAGGCAGGCTGAGAGAAAGAGAGGAGGAAGCAGCCTCCCCACCAAGCAGAGAGCCCGATGTGGGGCTCGATCCCAGGACTCTGGGATCATGACCTGAGCTGAAGGCAGAGGCTTTAACCAATGGAGCCACCCAGGCACCCCTAAATATGGTTTTTAAAATATATTTATAATGAATGCTTTGAAGGCTTTCTCTGCTAAATCAGAAATCTGGATTCTTTCACAGGCACTTTCTGATACTTTCCTTGATGTCTGAGTCATACTTCTTTTCTTTGTATGTCTCATAATTTTATGCTGGAAACTGTACATTTCAGATAATAATTGTAGCAACTCTTGGCACTGCAATCCTCTCTCCCCCATCTGTGGAGCTTGTTACTATTATTTGCTGCTATATTTATGACTGGCTGGATAATTTTAATGTAAAGTCTCTCGTGTTGTTTCTTAAGTGGTGCAGCCTTGGGTATGCCCACAGTTTCTGGGTTGACAGTGGTTTACCTGACCACACCAAGCTAAGTTCCATAATTGACAACTGATCTGTTTATTGTTTTCAATAACACCTGGGATATAAATTGCTTTATACACTAAACCTATAAAATTTCAGTTTCATTATGGTATAGTTTCTGAAGTCAGCATTTGAAATTTTGAAATTTTTTCTGATCCTAGGATGATTTCTCTCATACTCCTTGGCCTCTCTCCTACACCCCTTTCTCAGGCAAACTAGCTGGCCTACAGTTCAGCTGGTACTTCTGATGAATCTTCCAATCTCTGCACAACAATTGCCTTTGGCTTAGTATCTGAGCTATTGTCGTTTTCCAGTGCCCTTTATGGTGCTTTGCTCTGACTGAATGAACTAAGAACAACCTGTCAATGATGTAGCCATATCCTCTGCTGAAGCATCTTAAAATCTGAAGAAGTACTATTCAGATAAAAAAATGCACATATAAGGAACTTATCCCCTTATCTTGGTATTAACATATTTTGCCTGGTTATCATCAAATATTTTATAATATGTTTAAGTTAATATGTGTATTTAGTTTCTCCAATTGAAAGTTATAAATCATTCAAATGGAAAAAATACCAAGGTTTCACCTTAAAAAATGGTTACCTTGTAATTTTGAATGTACCCGAAAGCACCTGAATTCCAGGGAATTCAAAATCTTAATAAAAGGGTTAGGAAAAATTGTGTTTTCAGTATAGAGGGAATACAGTATGGGAAGAAAGGGTATATTTTTGCATTTCAACATCTGTTCTTATTTAAAAGTCACTTTCAAGTAATTTTGTAGTAAGTTTATTGATTAAAAATTTTATTAGGTTAAAAATGAATTCATTGCTATGCTGATAATGTACATATTCCCAGTAAAGTGTCTAAAACATCTAGACTTATAAGGTAAATTGGAATGATGTACCCCAAATAACAAAGAACATTAAGTTAGCACAAGTTAAATGTCATACTAATGCTTGGAACAATCAAGAAATTTGTCTGCAAGAGTAATAACAGTGGTATTAATACTTAATATAGTATTTTTACTCTCAGTTGATGTTTAAGTAGACTTAGCAATAACATGCAGCTCAATGTACAATATTTTTATGATTGGTGTCAGTGGTTTTAAGGATGTGTGAGGAACTGTCAATAAATGGAAGCATGTTTATTGTGAGGAAAAAAAAGCATGACACCCCTCAGTATTGTTGCTGGGATGGTCAGAAGAGGTCTGCTGGAGAATTAGAACTTTCACTATTGTCCTTTTGTAATGAGGCCACTGTTACACTGTTATCAGTGGAGACCATCTGGATAGCCAGAACTCACCTTTCTGCCCATGGTGACAAGGAGTTCTTCACCTCTGGTGTTAACAGAGGCCTACTTCCATGTGGAAGTAAATAACTGTTTCTGCCATGACCAGTGTCTGAAAAAGCTAATTAAAACACAAGATCTTAATAAGACTCAGAGTCTCATTACATAATATGAGAATATCCAGATTTCTTTTTTTTTTTTTAAAGATTTTATTTATTTATTTGACAGAGATCACAGGTAGGCAGAGAGGCAGGCAGAGAGAGAGGAGGAAGCAGGCCCCCCGCCGAGCAGAGAGCCCGATGCGGGGCTCGATCCCAGGACCACGGGAATATCCCAGGCGCCTCGAGAATATCCAGATTTCAACTAAAAAAATCATGTTATTCCAAGAAACAGGGAGATAGAAATCTGCACAAGAAAAGGTAAACAATAGTTCTAATAGTGAAATGGCAGAGATTTTAGAAATGACAAAGATTTTAATGCTGTTTGATAAAAATGCTTCAACAATTGAGCACACTTGAAAGAAATAAAAATATAGAAAGCTTCAGGAAAGAAATAGAAAGTCTCAACAAAATTGACACCATGAAGAATTAAATGGGAAACTTAGAAATGCATATTCTAATAGCTGAAATGAGAAGTTAAGTGTACTGTCTCAATGGGAGAATGATTGGGAGAGTAAAAAGAACCTGTAAACTGAAAGAAAAAGTGAAACTTGCCAATCTGAACAACAGAAAATTACTAAATTAAAAAAATGATGAAGGGGCACCTGGGTGGCTCAGTGGGTTAAAGCCTCTGCCTTTGGCTCAGGTTGTGATCTCAGGGTTCTGGGATTGAGCCCCATGTCAGGCTCTCTGCTGGGCAGGGAGCCTGCTTCCTCCTCTCTCTCTCTCTGCCTGCCTCTCTGCCTACTTGTGATCTCTGTCTGTCAAATAAATAAATAAAATCTTTTAAAAAATGATGAAAAATGGAAAAAAAATTTAAAAGTTGTGGAACTATAACAAAAGATATGATGTTTGTCTTTTTGAGTTCTGGGAAGAGAAGAGAAAGAACACAGGGCTAAAGAAAAAAGTACCTGAGGAAATAATGTTGAAATCTTTTTAAATTTGGCAAGAGACATAAGATGATTCAGGAAGTTGAGCAAACCCTAGACAGGATTAACTCAAAGAAATTCATGTAAAACACATCAAAGAAAAAAATTTCTTGATAAGTTCAGAGAAAATTGCTACCTTAACTCCAGGAGAAAACATTTAAAATGATAGTAGATTTCTCATGAGAAATCAAGGAAGCCAGAAAGAAGGAGCACAATATTTTAAGGTGCCAAAAGAAAAAAAAAAAAGGGCCAACATATTGGTCATAAACCTAGTGAAAGTATTCTTTAGGTATGGAGGGTAAAGCTAGACATTTTCAGATGAAGATACTGAAATACTTAAGAGAATACTTAAGAGAATACTTAACAAATACTTAAGAGAATTTGTTGCCAAGGGACCTCCCCTAAAAGAATGGTAAACAGATAGTCTCTAAATTTAAAGAAAATAGTAAAAGAAGGAATTTTGGAACACAAGGAAGGTAGAAAAAGCACAGTTAGTAAAAAAAGTAGGCGAATGTAATAGAAAAGTCTATTTGTTGCGTTTTGTACACTATGTTTGATGATTGAAGCAAAAATTTCAACATTCTTTTATTCAAATTTTATGTAGAGGTAATATTTATGGCAATTATATTATAAATGTGGTAAAGAAAGGAACACAAAAAATGATAATATTTCTATATTTCCCTCAAATTCATCAATGAAAACACCAGTAGCCTGTGAAAATTATGCATGTATGATATAATACCTAGAGCAATTACTGAAAAATTTATATGAATAGATATATTCAAAAACACTTTATAATGCCAGATGAAATTCTAAACAATGTCTTCAGATTACCCACCAGATGATAAGAAAAATGAACAGTAAGTGAAAACATAGATAACAAACAGAAAACAATTAAATTGGCAGACATGATTAACATATCAATAATTAAATTAAACATGAATGATCTAATTGAAGGACAGATATTGGCATATAAATTAAAAATGTGACCCAGTGATAATGACGTCTACAAGAATCCCACTTCAGATATGATATAGGTAGGCTGAAATTATAGAAAAAATTATATATCAAGTGACCATTAATCAGATGGAAGTAGTAGTGACTATATTTATGTAAGATAAAGTAAACTTCAGAGAAAATTATCAGAGACATTTGATCTTATATAATGATGAAACAGTCAACAAAGAAGACCTAACAGTTCTGAATGTATATGCACCAACAACACAGCTGCAAAATATGTGAGAAAAACTGATATAATTAAAAGAAGAAATGGATAATTTCACAATTATCATCAGAGACTTCATCACCTCTTAAAATCTGATTTTTAGAAAAACTAGAGTGAAATTAAGGATATACAGTGATTCAACAACATCATCAACTAACATGATCTAATGATATTTGTAGAAACTCTTCACCCTAAAACAGCAGAATATGCATTCTTTTCAGGTACTTACAGAGTGTATACCAAGATCATATGTAAGACCATAAAACAAATTGCAACAAATTTTAAAGGAGTTGATATCACATCGTCATCTCATACACTGACCACAAAGGAATTGAATTAGAAATCAATTTCAGAAAGATAACATGAAATCCCAAAAATTTCGGAAGGATAAAATATAGTCCTAAATAGTCTGTGGGCCAAAGAGGAAGTTGTAAGGGAAATAAGATAAATTAGGGGCTCAGTGAAAATGGATATACAACATTAAAATTTGTAAGACCAAACTAAAACTGTGCTGAGAGGGAATTTTATTTTTATTTTTACTTTATTTAAGTTCAGTTAGCCAACATAAAGTACATCATTAGTTTTTGATGTAATGATCAGTGATTCATTAGTTGCATGCACCCAGTGCTCATCAGATCACATGCCATCTTTAATGCCCATCACCAAGTTACCCCATCCCCCAACCCCCTACCTTCTGCAACCCTCAGTTTGTTTCCTGGAGTCAAGAGTCTTCTATGGTGTCTCCCTCTCTGATTTCTTCCCATTCAGTTTTCCCTCCCTTCCTCCATGATCCTCTGTGCTCTTCCTTATATTCCACATATGAGTGAAACTATATGATAATTGTCTCTCTCCAATTGACTTATTTCACTTAGTATAATCCCCTCCAGTTCCATCTATGTTGATGCAAATGGTAGGTATTCATTCTTTCTGATGGCTGAGTAATATTCCATTGTATATGTGAACCATATCTTCTTTATCCATTCATCTGTTGAAGGACAGCTGGGCTCCGTCCACAGTTTGGCTATCGTGGACATTACTGCTGTGAACATTGGGTTAATGTGCCCCTTTCTTTTCTCTACACCTATATCTTTGGGGTAAATTCCTAGTAGTGCAATTTCTGGGTTGTAGTATAGCTCTATTTTTAACTTCTTGAGGAATCTCAATACTGTATTTGAGAGGGAATTTTAAAGCACTAAATGCATACATTAGAAAAGTGGAAAAGGCTTACATCAATAAATTAATTAAGTTCCTAATTTAAGAACATAGATTAAAGAGCAAACTAAACCCAAAGTTTACATAAGGAAACAAATAATAAATGAAGGAACATAAATCAATAATTAAACATATAAACAACTGCTAAAATCAATAAAGAAGTGGTTCTTTAAACAATAATATAATTGACAAGCCTCTAAGAAGAAAAACAAAGAAAGAAGAGAGAAGACACAAATTAGAAAAGGGAATAGACTGTAGATGTTAAAAGGATAAAAAGAATAAATTCCACAAACAACTCTACATAAAAATGATAACCTCAATTGCCAAGTCTTCTAAAACAAATGCCACAATTCATCATTACGGAATAGATTATTTTAATTGCCTTATAACTGTTGGGAATTGAATTTGCAATTTGCAAACTACCAAAAAATCTTTCAAGCCAGATGGTTTCACTAGAGAAATCCACCAAATGTTTAAAAATAAGTGAAAGAAATTCTACATAATGTCTTCCAGAAAATAGAAGATTTCTCAACTCTTTTTTAGAAACTAGTATTACCTTGATATCAAAAACCATACAAGGATAGTACACAAAGAAAAACTACAGACTATTTTTCCCCATAAATATATATAATGTCTTAACAAAATATCAGCAAATAGAACCTAACAGTAGTAAAGATTGTAAGTTATGATGACTCTGGGTTTATTCCAGAAAAATGAAAGATTTGTTTCACTCTGGAAAATATCTTGTCAGGCATTTAAAAAACTAAAAATGAAATTGCCATATGACCTAGCACTTGTATTTTCAGGCATTTATTCCCATGAAATAAAGACTTATGTTTACAAACAAGCCTGCTTGAATGCTTTGAGCAGCTTTATTTACAGTAGTCAAAACTGGAAAAAACCTGTATTTCTTTCAAATGGGTAAATGCTTGAACAAGCTATGAAATGATACATCCATACTATGAAATACTATTCTGCAATAAAAAGGAAAAATTATTGATACATCCAGCAACTTAGTTGAATCTTCCAAGAACTATGTGTGGAGTGAAAAAAGCCAATCCCAAAGAGTTATATACTGCCTTACTCCATTTCTCTAAGTTCTTTAAATGAGAAAATAGTAGAAATGGAGAGCACATTAGTGTTTGCCATGGATTAAGAAGCAGGGGTGGGTGTAGAAGGAAGGTGAGTGTAGCTGTAACACACAACAGGTGAGATCCTTGTGGTTATGGGAACATACTGTGTCTTGACTCTACCCATGTCAGAATTCCATTTGTGATAATGTACTATGATTTCTCAAGATGCTTTTTTTTTTTTTTGGAACTATGTAAAGCATACATGGATTCTCTGTATTATTTTTTACAGTTGCATGTGTGCCTACAAGTAACTTTAAAAAAAGTTCAAATAAAAAAAATAAGCCTGTCTTAGTTAAGTCTGATTGGATTTTATAATTAAATAACCTCTCAAATTATACTAATAATAATAGAGAAAAATATAGAGCCCAAATAATATGAAAGATACACTTTGATTGAGTGCTATGATTGGATGAGTGAATGCCATAATTATTCAAAACAGTAGGAAGTAAGATTTGCCAGATTTTCATTTTTCTTAATTTAAATTAAACTATCCAACATGTAGTACATTGTTAGTTTCAGATGTAGTGTTCAACAATTCAGCTGCCTATAACACCCAGTGCTCATCACATCACATGCCCTCTTTAATACCTGTCACCCAGTTACCCCATTCCCCCACCCACATCCCCTTTTGCAGCCCTCATTTTGTTTCCCAGAGTGAAAAGTCTTCATGGTTTGTCTCTCTTTCTGATTTCTTCCCGTTCAATTTTCTCTCCCTTCCCCTATGATCTTCTACACTATTTCTTATGTTTCATATATGAGTGAAACCATATGATAATTGTCTCTCTCCAGTTGACTTATTTCACTTAGCGCAATCCCCTCCAGTTCCATGTGTGTTGATGCAAATGGTAGGTATTCATTCTTTCTGATGTTCAGTTGTATATATGAACTACATCTTTATCCATTCATCTGCTGGAGGACATCTTAGGTCCCTTTGAAGTTTGGCTTATTGTGGACTTTAGTGCTATGAATATTGGGATGGATGTTCACCTTCTTTTCAATAGATCTGTATCGTCACTATTCACTACTACTATATGCCTAGTAGTGCAATTGTTCGGTCATAGGGTACCTCTATTTTTAACTTCTTGATGAACCTCAATACTGTTGTCCAGAGTGGCTGTACCAGCTTGCATTACTCCAAGATTGTAAGAGTTCTCCTTTCTCTGAATTCTCGCCAACATTTGATGGCGAGAAGACATTTCTGTCTTGTCAGTTTTAGCCATTCTGACCTGTGTGAGGTGTTATTTTGTTGTGGTTTTGGTTTGTATTTCCCTGCGTGCATATGATGCTGAACATATTTTTATGTGTCTTTTGGCCATTTGTGTATCTTCTTTAGAGAAATATCTGCTCATGTTGTCTGCCTATTTCTTGACTGTATTGTTTGGTTTTTGGTATTGAGTTTGATAAGTTCTTTGTAAATCCTGGATATTAGCTCTTTACCTGATATTTCATTTGCAAATATCTTTCTCCATTTCGTAGGTTACCTTGTAGTTTTGTTGACTGTTTCCTTTTCTGTGCAGAAGCTTTTTATCTTAATGAAGTCCCAGTAGTTCATTTTTGCTTTTGTTTTCCTTACTAAATTTAGAGAAGTGTGTAACAAGAACTTGCTGCAGCCAAGATCGAAGATGTTGCTGCCAGTGTACTCTTCTAGGATTTTGATGGATTCTTGTCTCACTTTTATGTCTTTCATCCATTTTGAGTTTATCTTTCTGTATGGTATAAGAAAATGGTCCAATTTCATTCTTCTACATGTGGCTGTCCAATTTCCCCACACTATTTGTTGAAGACAAATAGTCTTCAACAGACAATAGACAAATGGTCTTTTTTCCATTGGATATTCTTTCCTGCTTTATCAAGGAGTAGTGGGCCATAGAGTTGAGGGTCCATTTCTGGGTTCTGTCTTCTGTTCCGTTGATCTTTGTGTCTGTTTTTGTGCCAGTACCTTACTGTCTTGATGATTCCAGCTTTGTGATACAGCTTCAAGTCTGGAACTGTGATGCTCCCAGCTTTGCTATTCTTTTTCAGCATTCCTCTGGCTCTTTGGGATCTTTTCTGGTTCCGTACAGATTTTAGGATTGTTTGTTCCAGCACTGTGAAAAATGTCAATGTATTTTGACCAGGATTACACTGAATGTGTAGATTGCTCCAGGTAGCATAGACATTTTAACAATATTTATTCTTCCAGTCCATGAGCATGGAATGTTTTTCCGTTTGTCTTCCTCAATTTCTTTTATGAGTATTCTATAGTTTTCTGAATGCAGATTATTTGCCTCTTTGGTTAGATTTATTCCTAGGTACCTTATGGTTTTGGGTGCAGTTGTAAATGGGATCGACTCCTTAACCTCTCTCCTGCCTCATTGTTAGTGTATAGAAGTGCAACTGATTTCTGTGGATTGGTTTTATATCCTGATACTTTACTGAATTCCTGTATGAGTTCTAGCAGTTTTGAAGTGGAGCCTTTGGGTTTTCCACATAGAGTATCATGCCATTTGTGAAGAGAGAGAGTTTGAGTTCTTCTTTGCCAATGTGGATGCCTTTTATTTCTTTTTGTTATCTGATTGCTGAGGCTAGGACTTCTCGTACTATGCTGAAGAATGGTAGTGAGTGTGGGCATCCCTGTGGTGTTCCTGACCTTAGGGAAAAAGGTCTCAGTTTTTCCCCATTGAGTATGATATTAGCTCCACAGCTAACATTTTATGATGTTGAGGTATGTTTCCTCTGTCCCTACACTGTGGAGAGTTTTAATCAAGAATGGATGCTGTATTTTGTCAAATGCTTTTTTACATCAATTGAGAGGATCATAGGGTTCTTAACCTTTCTTTTATTAATGTGATGTATCATGTTGATTGCTTTACAGATGCTGAAGCACCCTCACAGCCTAGGAATAAGTCCCACTTGGTCGTGGTGAATAATCCCTTTAATGTACTGTTGAATGCTATTGGCTGTATCTTGGTGAGAATTTTGGCATTCGTGTTCATCAGGGATATTGGTCTGTAGTTCTCCTTTTTGTTGGGTTCTTTGTCTGGTTTAGGGATCAAGGTAATGCTGGCCTCATAGAAGGAGTTTGGAAGTTTTCCTTCCATTTCTGTTATTGAAATGGCTTCAGGAGATTAGGTATTAATTCTTTAAATGTTTGGTAGAATTCCCTTGGGAAGCTATCCAGCCCTGGACTCTTGTTTTTTGGGAAGTTTTTGCGTATTGCTTCAATTTCCTTGCCAGTTTTCTTTTTCTTCCTGGTTCAGTTTTGGTGGTTTGTAAGTTTTCAGAAATGTATCCATTTCTTCTCACTTGTCTAATTTGTTGGCATATTTTTGCTCATAATACATTCTTTAAAAGTTCTATATTTCCTTGTTATTGGTCATAATCTCTTCCCTTTTTATTCATGATTTTATGAATATGGGTCCTTTCTCTTTTCTTTATTATAAGTCTGTCCAGGGATTTATCAGTCTTATTAATTCTTTCAAAGAAGGAGTTTATAGTTTCATTTATCTGTTCTACTCTTCTTCTGGTATCTATTTCATTGATTTCTATTCTAATATTTATTATTTCTTTTCTCCTGCTTGTGTTAGTCTTTATTTGCTATTCTTTTTTCAGCTCTTTTAGGTATAAATTTAGCTTGTGTATTTGAGACTTTTCTAATTTTTTAAGAGAGGCTTATATTGCAATGTACTTCCCTCTTAGAACCTTCTATGGCATAGTCCAAAGATTTTGACCAGATGTGTTTTCATTCTCATTAATTTACATGAGTTTTTCAAATTATTTAGTTTCCAGATTGACCCTTTCATTCTTTAGTAGGATGCTCTTTAGTCTCCAAGTGTTTGAGTTCCTTCCAATTTCCTCTTGTAATCGAGTTTCAAGTTTTAAGGCATTGTGACTTGAAAATATGGAGGGAAAAATCCCAATGTTTTCATACCAATTGAGACCTGATTTGTAACCCAGTATGTGATCTATCCTGGGGAAAGTTCTATCCATACTTGAGAAAAATGAGTATTCTGTTGATTTAGGATAGAATGTTCTGTATATATCTGTGAATTCCAGCTGGTCCAGCATGTCATTGAAAGCCCTGGTATCTTTGTTGATCTTCTGTTTAGATGATCTGTACATTCCTGTGAGTAGGGTGTTGAAGTCCCCTACCATTAATGTAGTATTATCAGTGTGTTTCTTTACTTTGGTTATTAATTGGTCCTTATAATTGGCTGCTCCTAAGTTCAGTGCACAGATATTTATAGCTGTTAGATCTTCTTTTTGGCTAGACCCTTTATGATATAGTGTCCCTCTTTATCTCTTTGGTTCAAAATGTAATTTGCCTGATATGAGAATTGCTACCCCAGCTTGCTGTTGACGTCCTGGTAAATGATTCTTCATCTCTTTACTTTTAGTCTGGAGGTGTCTTTAGGTCTAAAATGAGTGTCTTGCAGGTAGCATATGGGTTAGTCTTGCTTTTTTATCCAATCTGATACCCTGTGTCTTTTTTTTTTTTTTTAAGATTTATTTATTTGAGAGAGAAACTAGAGACTGAGTGAGAAGGAGAAGCAGTAATCGCACTGAGCTGAAAGTCCCACCCGGGGCTCAATCCTAGGACTCTGAGATTATGACCTGAGTGAAGGCAAAAGCTTAACTGAGCCATCACCTCCTACCCTTTGTCTTTTGACTGGAGCATTTAGCCTATTCACATTCTGAGTCACTATTGAAAGATATGAATTTAGTGCCACTGCATTGCTAGTAGAGTCCCTGCTTCTGTAGATTGCCTTTTTCTTTCTGGTCTGCGTTACTCTTAGGCTCTGTCTTCACTTACAGAATCCCCCTTTATATTTATTACAGGGCTGGCTTGGTGGTCACATATTATTTCAGTTTCTGTCTGTCCTGGAAGCTCTTTTCTCTCCTTTCATTCTGAATGACATCCTTGCTGGATAAAGAATTCTTGGCTGCATGTTATTCTCATTAAGTAAGCTGAATATATCGTGCCAGTTACTTCTGTCCTGCCAGGTTTCTGTGGATAGTCTGATATTAGTCTGATGTTTCTCCCTCTTCAGGTTAGGAGGCTCTTGTCTGGCGCTGCTTCTAGGATTTTCTCTTTTTTTCTGAAATTTGCCAGCTTCATTATTATATGTCAGGGTGTTGATCTGTTTTTGATTTTTAGAATGGTCCTATCTACCTCTTGGACATAAGTGTTTCATTTTTTTTTTCCTTCCCCAGATTAGGGAAGTTCTCAGCTATGATTCGTTGAAAGATGCTGTTTGGTCCCTTCTCTCTCTTCACTTTGGGCACCCTATGTCATTCTCACATTGGTTCATTTCATTGCATGACTGATTCTTGAAGCTTCTCTTCAAGGGCTGTTAGTTTTATTTTTTTTTCCTCTTTTCTTCATCTTCCTTACTTTCCATCAACCTGTCTTCTCGACCATCTATTCTCTCTTCTGCCTCATTCACCCAGATGTTAAAAGCATCCAATTTAGATGGCATCTCAGGTTATTGCATTTTTAATTTCAGCCTGATTGGATCTCATTTCAGCACTAAGAGATTCTCCAGTGTCTTATGTGCTTTTTCAAGCCAGCTGTTAACTTCATAATTGTTATCCTGAATTCCATCTCTGACATCTTTCTTATATCCACATTGATTAGATCTGTTGCAGAGAATATTACCTCCAGTTCTTTCTTTTGTTGTGAATTCCTCTTTCTAGTCATTTTGCCTAGAGAAGAATGGATGAGTAAGTGAGTGTAACCGAAAATAACAACCACGACCCACACAAAATAATATTATGCAAATCTGAAGAGGTCAGGAGGCAAAACAGGAAAGCAAACAAATACAAAACAAAAGTAAAGAAAACAACAACAACAAAAAAGGTATGGGAGTAAGAGAGAGTACAATCTCACATGGTGGACAATATAGGGTGATCCACTTATTCTTGAGTGAATTTTGGTCTGTTGGTTAGAAGACAGTAAATCCCAAAATTGTAAGGAAAGCAAAACTTGTATATATACAAAAATAAAAAAAATTAAAGATTTTATTTACTTATTTGACAGATAGAGATCATAAGTAGGCAGAGAGGCAGGCAGAGTGAGAGAAGGGGAAGCAGGCTCCCCACTGAGCAGAGAGCCAATTCGGGGCTCAATCCCAGGACCCTGGGATCATGACCTGAGCCAAAGGCAGAGGCTTAAACCCATTGAGTGACCCAGGTGCCCTATAAAAATAAAATTTAAGAGTTACAAAGGCCAAAAATGAATCATATATCTATAAAATATGAATGTTAAAAATAAAACTTAACAAGGGACATAAGAACAAAGAGTTGATAAAATAAGAACGTAGTTGAAAAGGGAAATAGAAAAAAGAAATGCAAAATTTTAGACTGAAAAATAAATGACTCATGAGAAAAATCCTCAAGGTCTATATTTTGTGTTCCCCTAGTGCTGGATTTTTATAATCTTGTAGTCTCTGTAAATTTGTTGTGCACCTGTTCATCCAGTTGGTCTTCTGGGGGAGGAGCCGGCTCAGCTGGTTTTCACGTGTCTTTCTTTGGGCGGCGTTGCACTGCCCCTAGGCAGGGGCTTGGGCATGTAAGCTGGTCCTCTGGGTGGGTTTTGTTCCCTAAGGATTTTCCATGCCTCTTTAGAGATTGAAATAAAAATAGCTGTGCCCTGATCTCCAGCTCCTGAGCTGAAAGATCTTGGTCTCCCCTCTTCAGTAAATCCTCTGGGACAAACTATCTTCTTCATTTTTCAGTGTTCCAAACTCTGTAGACTCCTGAGGTATGCGCCCACAGCCATCCTCCTGGGGGTAGTCTAAGTGTCCCATGTTACTGCCCTTTGTAGGGCCCTGGCAGTGAGAGTGATTGCAGGATCGTGTGGGTGTATCCATTCCACCACTCCCAGGGGATGGTTTTTGGTCCCTGCATTCCAGTCTGCTGCTGGGTTCCCAGGCAGAGAGCGGTCACCCCATTGGCTTGGCTCATGGTTCATGGCGATATAAGCCAAGAGTCCCCTCTTGGGTTCACTGACGATAGCCCATTTTCTCACCCCATTGCTTGGACATTCTTCATGTTCAGGCACCCACATTAGTTCTGTGACTGCTGGGATGTGGAGACCACACTAACACACCAAGATTCCTTCCTGTTTCATCCTCTGAGCCTTTTTCCGGCAGGCATGCCTTTCACAGGAGTAGATTTTTGAGGCTTCTGGTTTTGCCCTCTGGTGTATCAAGTTCCAGTAGCCAGCTTATGGAGACTTCCTCCCTCCTCCATTTATATTCTGATCTCTCCCCTCAGATTTACTTCTGCACATTTCCTACCTTGCAAAAAGCAGTCACTTTTCTACTTCTTGAGTTCCAGATATTTTTTTTTTTCTTACCTCTCAGGCTGAATTCATAGGTTTTCAGAATGGTTTGATAGTTATCTAGCTAAATTCAAGTCTCCTTCTCTTCTTCCATCTTGCCTCCTCCCTTAAGTATTTTCTAATCTGATTTACCAGATTTTCAATGGTTAAGGATGTGAAAAACATTTATCTACTTCGTATAAAGCATTATGAGAGGGTGTTTCATTTCTATAGACTTCTTGGGCATCTAAAATAGATATTAGCAATAAGAGGCCATATTTTTCTTCCTTCAGTTGTCATCTTATTAAGAATTTCTGTAGCTGATGTGTGTGGTTATGCCCATATTTGTATAATAAACTAAGTATTTTACACTGTAATAATGTGCATACAATAAGATTAGACAACACAATTGAGATACTTAGAAATAAGATTGTTGTTGTAAGTTGGGACAAATAAATTGAGTAGTTTTTCAAAGAATATATTAATTTTATCCTAATACAGGGCTAGTCTTTTCAATATCTGACTGTGCTTTTAAATTAAAAATAGTGCTCATGTGTGTTTCTGCCTTGCAGAATGCTAAGAGACTTTAGTGTGAATGCCTAGAATGGATTTAGTACGTCATTTGCTAATGGTAGCACTGAGAGGAGGAGGTGGTAATAAAAATATATCTGCATAACAATTCTGGTGAATATGATTCTGGGGATCTCCCAACTGGAAGAAACTGGCATATGGCATCTTGTGCTACTTGTGAAAGAAACATAATGGGAAAAATCATGCAATTAGACTGATGGCTATGACAGTCACAAATATGTGTGTAAGCCAAAAATGTACATTGGGATATTCCATACTTTTCCAAAGAAAAGCACAGAGTCTATTTTATATCTGTTCTCAGGCTCTCTATGGAGTTGCTTACAATCTCCATCCATACTTAGGTACAAGAGGAACGAAGTCACAAATATCATGAGAAGTAAATAAGAAGCCTATCAATGTTTTAGCATTTACTATGGGGAGTAAGACAGTATTGGATTATTCTGTTGAAGTAAAATGTGTCCCCCACACCTGCAACATAATCACACATGTATTTCCATGTATCAATTCATCAGTATTTATTACCATAGAATATGTAGTACCAATCAACATTAATTAGAATAATAGAATATTAAGTAATAAATACCATTCAGTATTTATTACCATAGAATAAATATTGTTTTAAAATAAGATTATTTTTCTTTAACTGTCCAGTATTTGAGTTTCCCATCTTTTATGCCCTCTAGCTTAATTTATCAAAGTCCCCTTGAATTTACAGACGCAAACTACGAATTATCTGTGGGTCCTTTAAATTTTTAAAAGCTGTATTGGTCAGGTTTCAGCTGAAATAATACTGCATGAAAATAATCCAAAACTCAATAGTTCACCACAAAAAGCACATCCATATTTCTCTCTCTTTGGTGTGTAAGCAGGCTGTAGTTCTAGTAGGCTAGGTTGGGATTAGCTGAAGTTGGCTCCTGGGTGACATTTGGATTCAAGATTGCTCCACATTTCTTCTCATTCTCTTTGGTCCAGGGATACCCAGGACATGTTCTTCTCATGACTTGTGGCAGGTGCATGAGGAGCTAAATTAAACCACACAAGCATATGTAAAGCTTTTGTTTGAATTGAGCTCTTTAATAGTGCAGTGGTAAAGCAGACACATAGTCACTAAACCCCAAACACAAATGGGGCAGTAGACTACATCCACAATATTTGGAGGTACTTTAAATACTCGTGGTATTCATAATTCAAATATGGAGAGGAAGGTGACTAATTGGATAAAATAATATACTAAAGAAGCAAGAAACTAACTAGACAGAATGTAGTTGTTCAGATGATCTTTTTAGTGAAGTTTGATGTTTATCAAATGGTGCAAAATCATAAGTATATAGTTCACTGAATTTTTACAGAGTTTGGTAAGAGTTTTTATCATAAATAGATGCTGAAATTAATGAAAGCTTTATGGCATATTGAAATGTCACATTTTTTTCTGTTACCATAGTGAATTACATTAATTATTATTATATTTAAATGTTGAACCATACTAGCACTCAAGAGATAACTCAGATTGTCCATATTTTGTATAGTTTAAAATTCAATTTACCGTTATTTGGGGTAGAATTTGTATATATGTTAACAAGAAACATCAATTTTATGTTTTTATTTCTTGTCAAGTTCTTTTTTTTAAGTGTTCATTTATTTATATTTTAACTTCTAAAATATTGTTTTTTATTTTTAATTTAATTTTACTTAAATTAAATTAATTAATATTTAGTATGTTATTAGTTTCAGAGGTAGAGTTCACTGGTTTAACAGTTTATATAACACCCAATACTCATTATATTACATTCCGTCCTTGATGCCCATCACTCAGTTACTCCATCCCCACACCCCCTCTACTCCAGCAACCCTCAGTTTGTTTCCTATGGTTAAAAAGTCTCTTTATGATTTGTCTCCCTTTTGAATTTTGTCATTTTCTTTTTCTCTCCCTTCCTCTATATTCCTCTGCTTTGTTTCTTAAATTCTATGTATGAGTGAAATCATATTATTGTATTTCTCTGATTGACTTATTTTGCTTAACCTGATACCCTCTAGTTCCATCCATGTCCTTGCAAATGGCAAGATTTCATTTTTTTTTTTTCTGATGGCTGAGTAACATTTCATTGTATAGATATTTACCACATCATCTTTATGCATATGTTGATGGACATCTGGGCTCTTTCCATTATTTGTTATTGTGGACATTGCTGCTGTAACATTTGGGTTCATTTGCCCTTTGAATCACTATTTTTCTATTCTTTGGATAAATGCCTAGTTATGCAATTTCTAGGTCTTAGGTAGTTCCCTTTTTAACTTTTTGAGGAGCCTCCGTACTGTTTACCAGAGTGGCTGTACCACCTTGCATTCCCACCAGCAGTGTAAGAAGGTTCCCCTTTCTCTACATCTTGCAAACATACGTTGTCTCCTGACTTGTTAATTTTACCATTCTGAATGGTGTGATGTATCTCATTGTGTTTTTGATTTTATTTCTCTAGTGCCAAGTGATGTTGAGTATTTTTTCCTTTGTGCATTAGCCATTTGTTTGTCTTCCTTGGAGGAATGTTCTCTTCATGTCTTCTGCCCATTTCTTAACTGGAATTTTTGGGGTTTTTTTGGTGCTGAGTTTGATAAGTTCTTTATTGATTTTGGATGTTAGCACTTTATCTGATTTCTGTTTTAGTCTTTATTAATCCTCATCTCCTACTTGGTAAAAGCTTTATTTACTTTTCTTTATGAAGCTTCTTTAGGTATACAGTTAGGTTTTATGTTTGAGACTTTTATTTTTTCTTGAGAAAGGTTTGCATTTCTAATTACTTCCCACTTAGGACCATCTTTGCTGCGTCCCAGAGGTTTTGAGCGATTGTTTTCCTGCTCTCCTAAAGAGTCATTGACTGCATAATTGTGGGTTCCTTTCTGGTTTTCTGTTTTCCACTGATCTATGTGAAATCTTTTATACATGGACAGTACCACACTGTCTTGATCACTACAACCTTGAAATATAATTTGTCGTCCGGAATTGCGATGCTTCCAGCATTTTGATACCAATTTCATAATAGCCATAAAAAATGAAATGATGTGTATTCTCTTTTTTTATTGTCTTGAATTTTGAGAAGGTTGATGTTAGTTCATTTTAAAATTTTTGAAGAAACTTAAAAGGAATCCTTCTTGACCTTATGCTTCATTTATAGAAACATTTTAAACACTATTTTGATTTCTTCAATAAAGTAGGCTACTTAGGTACTCATTTCTTGATGTGCCAGTTTTGGTATATGATGTGTTTAAAGGAATTTGTCATTTATTGGCTCAATTTCCTTGGAGTTTACTTTTATTATCTTTTTAATATCTGTAGAATCTGCTATAATGTCCCATTTTTCATTTTTGATATTCATGATATGTTATTTTTTTCCTCCATCAGTTTTGCTGGAGGCCTATTGATTGTGTTGATCTTCTCAAATATCCAATACTTAAAACTATTTATTTTCTCTTGTATATATTTTATTTTTCATTAATACCTGCTGTTATTTTACTTTTTCCATTTTTCAACCTTATTTGAATTTTCTTTTCTTTTATTTTTTTAAGGATTTTATTTATTTATCCGACAGAGAGAGAAAGGAGAGAGAGCACAAGCAGGGGAAGCAGCAGAGGGAGAGGGAAAAGCAGGCTTCCTGTTAAGTAGAGAGCCTGATGTGGGGCTTGATCCTAGGACCCTGGGATCATGACCTGAGCCAAAGGCAGATACTTAACTAACTTAGCCACCCGTGTGCCTCTGAATTTAGTTTTTTGTTATTTAATAAATTTTTAATATGGATTCTTTTTTTTATAAAAAATATTTATTAATTTAGTTTAGAGAGCATATGTGAGTGGGGAGAGTAGAGGGAGAGAGACTCTTAGACACCCTGGTAAACATAGAGTCCAATGTGGGCCTTTATCCCATGACCCTGAAATCATGACCTGAGATGAAATCAAGTGTCAGACACTTAAGTGACTGAGTCACCCACGTGCCCCAGAAATGGATTCTTATATTAGTTTCCATCCTTATTTCTTTTATTTGAATTTTAGTCCCTACATTTTTTAAAAGTACTGATTTAGCTGTATATCTCACAGATATATATTTTTTCCATATAAAATTTCAGTTACCATTCAATTAAAATATTTCTTAATGCCTATTATCTTATCTACTTCAACCGTTATGTTATTTAAAAGTAATAGGCTTACATTTCAAACACCTGAGGGTGTCTTAGATATCTTTTTTTTTTTTTTTTTTTTTTTTACAGATTACTTTTTTTAATTCTACTTTGGTCAAAGAGCATTTTTGAGGATTTCTTTATATTCAAGTACATGCTTATGTTTGTTGAATAGTTTGTGTACATGTGATAAGAATGTGCACTCTGGGTTTTGTTGGTCTTAATATTCTGTATATGTATATTGAGCTTACCATTTTAATTGTGATGTTCATATTTTCTAGTCCTATGCAGATTTTTCCCCCTATTTTATCAGGAACTGTGAAATAAGTGGATTTCCCAATTCTCTTAACTTACGCCTTTAGGTTATTAGATGCATACAGATTTAGAAAGTCTTTCTGAAAGATTGTTCTTTTATCATTTTGGAATACATTTTTATATTTAAAAATGTTTTTGTCTTGATGTTTCCTGTGTTTGATATTAGTTCAGGTGCACTAGTATTCATTTGTTTAATGTTTTCATGCAATAATTTTGGATTATATTAGACTTTGCGTGTGTTCTTAAATTTATATACTTTGTCTCTTGTGTGCAATATAACTTTCTGAAATCTAATTTGAATAGTTTGTCCATTTACATACAATTTTAGAAGTAAGTGAATTTATTTTATTTTATTTTATTATTTTTATGGTGTTGTATTGTATTGCATTCTGTAGTATTCTACCCTATTCTATTCTATGATTTTATTTTTATGTCCTCTCTCCACTCAACATGGGGCTGAAATGTTTACAATTCTAAGATGAAGAGTCTCCTGCTCTACTGACTTAGGCAGGTAGGCACTCCAGAGATAATTGAATTTAAATTTTTGAATTCTCTTTGCTCCATATTTATTTATTTTGTGTTTTTTTCCCCCTTTCCACTTTTTAAGGTTAATCTGTTTATAAAATCCCATAATTCTTCTCTCTTGGCCTTATACTTTTATAATGCTTTTAATAATTACACAATAGATTACAACATGAGTACTTGTTAAAACTTAAATTGGGGAATTTACAACTTTGCTGAAAAAGCAAGAATCTTAGACTGTTTAAGTCCATATATTTCCCAATTAAATTGTATACTTTGGGGGCTTATATTCTAATTTAATATAAATTTTTTAACACCATGAATTTAATATTACCTTCAAATACAGTCAATATTTACTTATATTTAACCACTTATATACCATTTTATTTGACCTACATTCATTTTTTTTTAAAATTTTATCCCATTGGGCACCATTTATCTCCTTACCAGAAGAATTTACTTTGTGCCTTTAGTAAGACTTTTAGTAAGATTCAGCAGGCGATGAGTCCTTTTAGTTTTTTTTCTTCTGAATAGTACCTTCATGTGACTGTATTTTTGAAGAACATTCTCACTGCATATAGAATGCTAATTTGAGAATTGTTTTCTTTTAGCACTTTAAACTGTTTCATATTTTTCTGGCTTCTGTTGTTTTTGATGGAAAGTAAGCTATGAGTTTGTTTTTCCTCTTTAAAGGTATGGGACACCTGGGTCAATCAGTCATTTAAGCATCTGCCTTTGGCTCAGGTCATAATCCCAGAGTCCTGAGATCGAGTCCCATGTCGGGCTCCCTGCTCAGAGGTGAGCCTGCTTCTCCCTCTGTCTGCCACACCCCCTCCTTATTTATTGTCTCTCTTTCTCTCTCTGACAAATAAATAAATAAAATCTTAAAAATAAAGGTGGTGTGCTTGTTTTTTCTTTGGCTGCTTGTAAGCTTTTCTTCCCTATCTTTAGTTTTCAGTACTTTGACTCTGCCTAGGATTTTGTTTTGGGTGGTGGGTTTGATTTGTATTTTTCCTTCTACAATTAATTGGGCTACTTAACCCTCTAACTTTCTGGTTGTTTTGGAGAAATCTTGGCCAATATAATTTCATCTGTTGTTTTTATCCCCTTCATTTTTTTCTCTCCATTTGAAACCTCCTTTTACTTACATTTTAGACCATCTCATGATGGCACACAAGTCTCTTATCTTCTCTTTTACAACTGGTCATACCCCTCTATGTCTGTGCTCTTGTGTGGATAATATTCTGTTGAATTATCATTAATTAATTAATCCTTCATCTGCTACATTTCATGTGTTTTTAAACCCATGTACTATACTCCTGTCTTTGCTTGTAGTAATTTAAATTCTAAAACTTGTGTTTGATATTCCACTTAGATGATATGTGTTCTATGGTATAATTTCCTATCTTGTAATTTGCTTCATTTAACATATTATAATTTATTAAAGCTCACATTTAAACCTATAGTACTGTTTTGTTAACTTGCCATTTATTTCTGTAGTGTCCCAACCCCCCTTCCCTCCTGTGATATTTGACCATATGATCTTAAAAAATTCTATGTGTGAGATATTATGTTTCAGACATTGTTTGCAGAAGTTATAGTAGGCTCTGAATTTTATTTGCTGTATGTTTATGAATACTGTTTATCACTTTAAGTGAGTCACTCTATTACTAGTTTTCTATTAATTTAAAAATTATGAAATTTGATGCAGCTTAGAAAGATGGCAGAATAGGAGGACCCTAAGCTCATCCAGTCCCATGTTTATAAGTAGATATCACTCACATTGATGTAAACAAACTAGAGAGCAATCTAAAGACTGGCTAAACAGCCTCCACAACTAGATATAGAGAAGTTACATCTGAGAGATTAAGAAGAGTAGAAAAGTTGGTTGGGACTTTCTCACAGGAGAGAAGGAGCTATGGGCAAGGATTGGGGAAAGAAATGGTGTTTTGAATTAGGTGCTCAGATGGGGAAGACAAATCCCCACAAAAATCTAGCTTTGAAAATCAGAAAGGCTGAATTCCAATTGGACTTGGAGCTGATGCTTTAAGCATCAATGACTCAGCACTGGGTGAGCCAGAAGGGCCACTGATAGCTGGGTCCCTGCCCTTAAAAAGACAGCAGATTGGGAATGGCAAAAAGGAGCCATAGTTTGCACAGTTCCTGGGACAAATAGGAAGAAGATCTCTTTGTATTGATTTCAGAGCATTTGGGGAACTTCTCCAGGAACAGAGGTGCTGGAAGGTGCCATTTTCCTTCTCCCAACTCCCTGAATAAACAGAGGGCTACCTGCAGAAAGCAGCACTGTATAGATATTACCTAACCTGCTAACTGTGCCCCCAATCCATTCTCAAGACTCCTCCACTCCAAGCCTGCTGGCCTAGGCCCTGGGCTCAGCACATATTTTTCTATTACTGCTGCCCTTCCCCCAAGACTTCCTATGGTTCCATATCCTGGAACCGCCTGCCTGGATCTCACTAACACCACAGGGAGCAAACACAGTCCACACCAAGCAGAGAACAGTGCAGATGTCTGGACTGAAACAAAAAGTGACTGAGACATAACAGCAGGAACCTAGCAACACAGATAGGAATCTCTCCTGAAGTTTGAGGTTCTAGTGAACAGGGAACACTTCACTGTGGGCCACTGTAGCACCTCTTTTTCATAAAGCTGCTACTTTCAAGAGTAGAACATGTAGCTGATTTTCCTAAGACAGAGAAACAGAGAGGTAGACAAAATGATAAGACAGAGGAACATGTTCCAAATAAAAGAATTGGGCAAAATCACCACAGGAAATCTAAGTGAAAAAGAAATATGGAGTATGCCTGATTGCAAATTTAAAGTAATGGTCATAAGGATACTCACTGGGCTTCAGTAAAGGGTGGAGGACATCACTGAGAAACTTGACAAATAAAAATTAAGAGAGATAAAGAACTCAGTAAATGTAATTAAAAATAGCATAGATGGAATGAATAAGTTATAGGAAGCTATGGAACTTATAAGTGACCTGGTTGGTAGAGTAATGGGAAGCAATCAAGCTGATGAGGTGAGAGAAAAACAAATACTTCATAATGAGAATATACTTAGAGAAATCAGTGATTCCATTAAGCATAATAACATTTGTATAACAAGGTTCCCAGAAGGACATGGGACAGAGAAGGGGTTAGAAAATATGTTGGAATAAGTAATTGCTGAAAACTTCCCATATCTGGGGAGTGAAACAGAGATTCAGATTCATGAAGTAAGATATTACAAATTCAATCCAAAAAGGTCCATGCCAAGACACATTGTAATTGAAAAGGCAAAAAATAGTCATAAAGGAAGAATTTTAAAGGTGCACAGGAAAATAAAACAGTTATATACAAAGGAAACCACATAAGGTTATAGCTGATTTTTGAGCAGAAACTTTGCAGGTCAGTCGGGCATGGCTTAATATATTCAATGTACTGAAAAGGTAAAATCTATAGCCAATCTGTCCAGATAGGCAATCATTTGGAATACAAAGAGAGATAAATAATATTCCAGAGAAACAAAAGTTAAAGGAATTGTGTCCACTAAACTAGCCCTATAAGAAATACTAAAAGAAACTCTTTCAGTGGATAACCAAAACCATACATAAGAATCAGAAAAATAGGAAGCAGAGAACCTAGAAAATAAGTATAGCTGTAAAAATCAGTCAAGAGAAGTACAAAATGAAAGGATGTAAAATATACCAAATACCTGAAACATGGAGGGGAGAGGAATAAAGAATGAATTCAAGATTAAGCAATCATCATCTTAATATAGATGGCTATATGCCGAAGATGTAATACATAAACTGAATGGTAAGGAGAATTCCAAAAACAGTAATAGATTTGTAAAAATAAAGTTTAAGGAATGGAAGTATTTTGCTAAAGAAAGACCAACTAATCATGAGAGAAGAGAGAAAAGGAAAGGAACAGAGAAGGAGAGGATGTAGAAAACAACCATAAAACAAGTAACAAAATGGCAATAAATACACTCTTATCAATACTTATTTTCAATGTAAATGGACAAATCTTCAATCAAAAGACAGAGGATGATAGAATGAATAAAAATATTAGACTCCTCTATATGCTGCCTATGAGAGAGTCATTTCAGATATAAAAAGTGAAGGAATGGATCAACATTTATTTTGCAAATGGAAGTGAAAAGATAGCCAGAGTACCAATTCTTATATCAGACAAAATAGACTTTAAAGTGAAAGCTGTGCAAATGATCAAAAAAGGACAATAGGTAATCATAAATGTTATAATCCAACAAGAAGAGACAACAGTTGTAAATATTTATACCCCCAACATGGGAGTACCCAAATACATAAAGCAGTTAATACCAAACATAAAGGAACTAATTGATAGTAATACAATAATAATTGTGGACTTTAACACACATTTACATATATAGAAAATCAACAAGGAAATAGTGGTTTTGAATGACAGTTTGGATCAGATGGATCTAACATATATCTAGAACATTTCATTCTAAATCAGCAGAATATGTTTCTGTTTGCTTGTTTGTTTGTTTTTGTTTTTGTTTTAGGTGTACATAGACCATTCTTCAAAGTAGATCATATACTAAGCCACAAAACAAGTCTCAACAAATTAAAAAAAAATTTGAAATCTTACTGTGCACCTTTTTTGACCACAATAGTATGAAACTAAAAATCAACCTCAAGAAAAAAAAAAAAAAAAAGTCTGGAAAACACACAAATACATAGATACCAAATAGCATGCTGTTAAACAATGGATGAGTCAACCAAGAAATCCAAGATAAAAGCAAAAAATAAGTATAGACAAATGAAAATTAAAACACTGTAGTCCAAAATCTTTGGGATACAGCAAAAGGTGTCCAAAGGGGGAAGTTTATAGCAATAGAGGCTTACCTCAAGAAGCATGAAAAATCCCAGATAAACAGCCCAACATTATATCTAAAGGAGCCATAACCAAACAAAACCCCAAACCAGTACAAGGAAGAAAATAATATAGTTGAGAGCAGAAATAAACTAGAAGTTAAAAAAGCAATAGAAGAGATCAATAAAACCGGTATTTGGTTTTTTGAAAAGATCAAGAAAACCAATAAACCTTTTCCTGGGGCTCATTAAAAAAGAGAGGGAGGGAGGAGAAAGAGACAGAGAGAACTCAAATAAATAAGATCAGAAATAGAAAGGAAGAAAAAACTACTGACAACACAGAAATACAAAAGAATGTAAGAGAATATGAAAACTTGTAGGCCAAGAAATTGAACAATCTAGAAGAAATGGATACATGCTTAAAAACATATAACCCCCCAAACTTGAATCAGAAAGAAGTAGAAAATTTGTGCAAGCTATTACCAGCAATGAAATTGAGCCAGTAATCAAAAAACTCTCAGCCAACAAAAGTCCAGGGACAGATGACTTCACAGGTAAATTCTGCCAAACCTTTAAAGAGGAGTTAAGACCTATTCTCAAATAATTCCAAAAACTTGGAAGAGGTAGGAAAATTTCCTAATTCAGTCTGTGAAGCTAGCATTACCCTGATACCAAAACCAAATAAAGACATACACACACATACACACACAGAAGAACTACAAGCCAATATCTCTGATGAGCACAGATATAAATTTCATCAATAAAATATTCAGGAATCGAATCCAGTGATACATGAAAAGAATCATTCAGATTTATCCCTGGGATGCAAGGGAAGTTCAGTATTTACAATGTGATACATCATATCAGTATAAGAATGGATAGGGGCACCTGGGGGGCTCAGTCAGTTAAGTGGCTGCCTTCAGCTCAGGTCATGATCCCAGCCCTACATTGGGCTCTGCACTCAATGGGGAGTCTGCCCCTCCCCCTGCTCATGTTCTCTCTTTCTCTAACTCTGTGCTTGCTTGCTCTCTCTTTAAAATAAATCTTTAAAAAAATAAGAGAAGGAATAAATACCATATGATCATTTCAGTTGATGTAGAAAAAGCATTTAAGAAAGTACAACACCATGCATGATAAAAGCCCTCAACAAAATAGGTATAGAGGGAACATATCTCAACATAATAGAGGCCCTATATGAAAAACTCACAGCTAACATCATACTGAATGGGGAAGAACTAAGAGTGTTTCCCCTAAGGTTGGGAAGAAGACAGATGTATCCACTGTCAACACTGTTATTTAACATAGTACTAGAAGTCATAGCCATAGCAATCAGATAAGAGGAAATGAATAAAGGCATCCAAATTGGTAAGGAAGAAGTAAACCTTTCAGTATTTGGAGATGCCATGATACTATATGTATTAAACCCTAAAGAGTCCACTAATAAACTACTAGAACTGATAAATCAATTTAGTGAAATTACAGGATATAAAATCTATGTACAGAAATCCATGGCATTTTTATACACTAATAATGAAGCAACATAAAGAAATTGAGAAAGGAATTCCATTTATAATTTAATGAAAGATAATAATATGGCTAGGAAGAAACTTAACCAAAGCAGGGGAAGATTTACTCTAAAAACTGTAAAACATCGATGAAAATTTTGAAAACAACCTAAACAAGTGGAAAGACATTCCATGCTCATGGATTGGAAAAAAGTATATTGTGAAAATGTCCATACCACCCAAGCAATCTATTAAATCTATATTTAATGCAATCCCCATCAAAATGCCAACAACAGTTTTTCACGGAACTAGAATAAGCAATCCTAAAATTTGTGCAGAACCACAGCAGTCACTGAGTAACCAAAATATCTTGGAAAAGAAAAAGCTTGGAAAAGAAAAAACAATTCCACATTTCCATTTATAATACAAAACTTTAAAGATCAAACCATTATGGTATTGGCACAAAAATAGGCATATAGGTCAAGGAATAGAATAGAAACCCAGAAATAAATCCACAGTTATATGGTCAATTAATCTTTGACAAAGGAGAAAAGAATATGTAATTGGAAAGAGATAGTCTCGTTAACAAATGTTGGGAGAAGTAGAAGGCTACATGTAAAATAAAGAAACTGGATCATCTTCTTATACCATTCACAAAGATAAATTCAAAATGGGTTAAACACCTTAATATGAGACCTGAAAGTATAAGAATTTTGGAAGAAAACACAGGCAATAATTTTTCTAACGTCAGACAAAGCAACATTTTTCTAGATATATCTCCTGAGGGAAGGGAAACAAAAGCAAAAATAAACTATTGGGACTACATCAAAATAAAAAACTTCTGCACAATGAAGGAAACAATAAAAAAAACTAAAAAGGAACCTGTGGAATGGGATAAGATGTTTACAAATGACATATCTGATATAGGGTTAGTATCCAAAATATATAAAGAACTTCTAAAACCCAAAACAAAAAAAAACAAATAATCTCTAAAATGGTCATAAGATGAATATACATTTCTCCAAAGAAGACATGTAGATGGCCAGCAGACAAATGTAGAGATGCTCAGCATCACTGATCATCAGGGAAATACAAATCAAAACTCCAATAATATAAATGTATATAAAAATATATGTAATATATAATATATCACCTCACACCTGTCAGTATGGCTGAAGTAAAAAACACAAGAAACAAGTGTTGGTGAGGGTTAGAGAAAAAGGAACCCTCTTGCACTGTTGGTAGAAATGCAAACTATGGCAGGCACTGTGGAAAACAGTCTGGTAGTTCCTCAAAAAGTTAAGAATGGAACTACCCTATGATCCAGTAATTGCACTACTGAGTACCCAAAGAATACAAGTTAATTCAAAGGAATATATGCACAGCTATGTTTATAGCAGAATTTTTTGCATTAGCCAAATTATGGAAGTAGCCCAAGTGTTCATTGACAGATATATGGATAAAGAAGTGGCATGTTTACTGGAATATTACTCAGCCATAAAAAGAATGAAGTATAACCATTTGCAACAATATGGATGGAGCTAGAGATTAATATGCTAACTGAAATGAATCAGAGGAAGAAAGATACCATGTGATTACACATATATATTGAATTTAAGAAACAAAGCAAAACAGAGGAAAAAAAAGAGAGAGAAACAAACCAAGAAATAAGACTCGTAACTACAGAGAACAAACTGATAGTTACCAGAGGTGGGAGAGGGGATGGGTGAAATAGGTGATAGGGATTAAAGAGTGTACTTATCTTGATGAGCTCTGAGTAATGTATCAAATTGTTGAATCACTATTTTGTTCACCTGAAACTAATATAACATAGTACGTTAACTATATTGGGGTTAAAATAAAAACAATATAAAATTATGGAATGTATTAAAGTTTACCAAATCTTTATTCATCATTAGTAAAGATAATTTCTGAGTCACAGTAATGAATTTTTACATTTAAAAAAAAATTTTTAAAGATTGTATTTATTTGACAGATATCACAAGTAGGCAGAGCAGCAGGCAGAGAGAAAGGGGTAAGCAGGCTCCCCGCTGAGCAGAGAGCCCGATGCAGGGCTTGATCCCAGGACCCTGAGATCATGACCTGAGGTGAAGGCAGAGGCTTAACCCACTGAGCCATCCAGGCGCCCAGATTTTTTACATTTTAGTGAGTATAGATAACATACTATAAAATTTAACCTTTTATTATTTACATTTTTATTATTATTTTTAAGTATTTGAGCAGGAGAGAAAGCGAGAGAGAGAGAGCACATGTGGGGGTACAGAGGGAAAATTACACTCCCCACTTAGCAGTGAGCCCAACACAGGGCTTAGTCCAATGACCCTGAGATCATGAGGTGAGCCAAAGGCACTTAACTGACTGAGTCACCCATGCACCCCTAAAATTCAACCTTTTAGAGTATACAGTTTAGTGATTTTTTTTTTATTCACAAAGATGTATGATCATCACCACTATTGAACTCAGTAACATTTTCATCACCTCAAAAAGACACATATTAATTCAGTCCTTCCATTAAATCACCTCTCCTCAGTCTTCACAAATACTAATCTTCTTCATCTCTGTGAGTCTGCTTATCTTGACCATTTCAAGTAAGGGAATCATAGAACTGTGGCCTTTTGTGAATGGCTTCTTTCATTTAACATAAATTTTCAAGATTCATCCATGTTTAGAATGTATCAGCACTTTATTTTTTTAGATTACTGAATAATATTTAATCCTTTTGATTTACCATATTTTATTTATCCATCTGTTTAAGGACATTTGAGGTATTTCCACATTTTGGCTACTTTGAAAATGTAGGTATCAACATTCATATAGAAGTTACATTTTTTTAAGACAGTTCTGTAGAGTTTAAAGTTTAGAATAAGATTGAGTAGAAGATATAGGTATTTTCCATATACCCGCTCCTTCTGTATATACATAGCTTCCCCATTATCAACATCACTCATCATAATGGTACATTTTTACCAAGGTTGAACCTACTTTGATACATCTTAATCATTCAAAGTACATAGTTTAAGTTTACTGTAGGATTCACTTTTGGTGTTATGCATTGTATGGGTTTTGATAAATATATAATGACATATCATATGTAGGTTTTTGTGTGGACATACATTTTCATTTTTCGTGGTGTATACTGGGTATTGAAATTGCTGGGTCACATATTTTTGTTTTTCTGGGTTGTATACTGACTATTCAAATTGCTGAGTCACATAAATTTTTGTTACTGCCAGAATTTTTCAAAGAGGCTACATCATGTTACATTCTCAGCAATAATGTGTGAGGGCTCCAATACCTTCAATCTTATCAACACCTGTTATTGCTAGTTTTTTTTATTTTAGTCAGTCCAGTTCGTATAAAGTGATATCACATTTTGCTTTCAGTTTACATTTTCCTAATGTCCAATATTGGAAAGTTTTCATATTTTTATTGACCATTTATGGAGAAATGTCTATTCAAATCCTTACAATATTTTTAAATTGGGTTATGTTTGGTTTATGGTTGAGTTGTAAGAGTCCTTCATGTCTTTGTTCTAGATATAAGTCCCTTATCAGATATATAATTTACAAATATTTTTTTCTCCTTTGGATTACTATTTCTGTTTCTTGATAGTGTCCCTGTTAGCAGAAAATATTTAAAGTTTGATGAAATTCAGTGTCTTCGTTTTGGGGTCTTGGAGTGGGTTGCTTGTGATATGATATATCTAAGGGATCTGGGAACAAAGGTAAAAGGAAATGCAGATAAAATTAAATTTCCTTATAACCTGCAGCCCATTGACAAATACTTGAGGCAGAAAGAGTATAACATTACTCCAGGAAACTCTCAACTGTCTTAATGTTAATGGTTTGCTAGATGGAAAAACAACTTTAGGTTGATAATAGCTAGCTAGGGCTCCTGGATCCTATGAATCTTCTTTAGCATATGAAAGTCCTTTTGGAAACTTCCCTTGTCTTTACCTTCCCCAACTCCATACTATAGAATCAGTTGCTCCTCATAATCTGGACATCAGTTCTTTCTGCTCATGGGTCCTGTCCCCATGCATTCATAAAACCACCTTTTTGTACCAAAGGTGTCTGAAGAATTCTTTTTGGCTGACATCTATGAACCCCCCACTGCTTTAAACCACATTATAAGGCCACATCAAATGTAGCCATTCAAAGTCACAAATACTTACCACTATGGTTTATTCTAAAAGTTTCAGAGTTGTAAGTCATACATTTCGGTTTATGATCTTTTTTTTTTTTTTTTTGTATGCAATATGAGGTAGGTGTCCAGCTTAATTCTTTGGCATGGGGCTATCCTGTTCTATCATTATTTATTCAAACAACAATTCTTTCCTCATTAAATGGTGTTGGGAGTCTAGGAAAAAATCAAGTGACCATATGTTTGGGAGTATTTCTGGAGTCTAAATTCTGCTCTACTCATCTCTGTGTCTGTATTAGGGCAGAACCACAGTCTTTAGTAACTTTTGAAATCAGAATTGTGAATCATCATGCTGTTCTTTTTTTTTTTTTCTTTTTTTTTTCTAGGATTGTTCTGTCTATTCTGGGTCCCTTGAAGTCCCATGAATGTTGAAATGAGCAAGTAAGTTTCTACAAAGAAATGTGCTGGGATTCTGCTAGGGATTGCATTGAATTTGTAGACCAGTTTGGGGAGTATTGGCGTTTTAATAGTATTCACTCTGATCCAACACAGGATGGTTTTGGGTTTATTTAAGTCTTCCTTTAATTCTTACAGTGATGTTTTATAGTTCTCAGTGTGTATTACACTTGAAAAAAATTATTCCTGGTATTATTTATAGTGCTATTATGAATGGATTTTTTTCCCCCTAATTTCATTTTTAGATTGGTCAGTGCAAGTGTATAAAAATATAGTTGATTTTCGGGGCACCTGGGTGGCTCAGTGGGTTAAAGCCTTTGCCTTTGGCCCAGGTCATGATCCCAGAGTCCTGGGACCAAACCCGGCATCCTGCATTGGGCTCTCTGCTCAGCAGGGAGCCTGCTTCCCCTCTCTCTCTTCTGCCTTCCTCTCTGCCTACTTGTGATCTCTGTCTGTCAAATAAATAAATAAAATCTTTAAAATATATATACATAGTTGATTTTTTTAAGTTCCTTTTGTATCCTACAATTTTACCAAAAACCTCACGTATTAGTTGTAATAGTGTTAGTGTGTTTCTTAGAATTTTCTGTATATAAGATTATATGATCTGCAGATATAGACATTTTTAATTGATCCCTTCTAATCTGGATGCTTTTTATTATGTTTCTTGCATAATTTTCTTACATAGGACATTTAGTACAATGGTGAGAGTGGATATCTTTATCTTCTCTTAATCATAAGGAGAAGTATTTGGTCAATTATCAATAAGCATGGCATTGTTTTTGTTTTTGTCTTTAATAGATGTCCATTATCTCACTGAGGCAGTTCCTTCTGTTTTGATTTATTGAATAGTATTTTTTCTTTTGATCATACAAGTGTGTTTGGTGTTTGATTTCATCATTGCTTTTTCTGCATCTCCTGAGATGTGGGTTTTTTCGTATTATCTGTTATCTGTCTATTCATTATCTGTCGTGATTGATGAGGGGAGCAGAGGGCTCCCTGAGGACAAAGCATAAGCTGACACCCTTCAACCCCGTCTCTCAGCCATGGTGTGATATATGTATGACATTCTTCTAGGAAACTTCTAGCTATCTTAATGTTAATGCTTTGCTAGAGGGAAAAAGAAACTTAGTTTGATAATAGCAAGATCTCCAGTATCCTAAGTCTTTGTTAGCATATAAAAGTCCTTCTGGACACCTCTCTTTTTCCTTACTACCCCAAACCCATAGTATATAATTAATTGTTCTTCACAACCCTAGTGCAGCTCTTCTGCCCATGGGTCCTGTCCCATTGGTTTAATAAAACTACCTTTTTGCAAAGAAGAAGTCTCAAGAATTCTTTCTTGGGCTTTGGCTCTGGACCTCACCCCATCAAACCTCACCTGTATTCCATCAGTGATGACTGTGTGTTTTTTTTGACCTTTATTCTATGAATGTGGTGTATTACATTGATTGATTTTTGTTTATTGAGCCAATCTTGCATTCTTGGGTCAAATTCCAATTCTTCATGGTGTACATAATCCTTTTTGTGTATCGCTAGATTTGAAATGTTAATTTTTGTTTGGAATTATTACATCTGTATTCTTAAGGGATATTAATCTGCAGTATTTTGTCTTTTTTTTTTTACTTTTTATTAGGGTATTATTGATTTTATAGACTGAGTTGGGGAGTATTCCCTCTTCTACTTACAAAAGTTTGTGAAAGACTGGGATTCCTTTATAATACTTTTTATTTCCAAATGATAGTAGTAATGTCTGTTCTATCATTTCTGACCTTAGTAATTTGATTTGTTTTCTTTTTAATTTTGGTCAGTTTGATGAGGGAGCAGAAGGCAAGCTGAGGACAGAACACAAGCTAACAAATACTCCACCCTTCCAGCCCCCACAGTGGGATAAATGTGACATTCCTCATGCACTCCAGTCTGTCCTAAAACTAAGGGAAGGGAAAAACAAATGGTTAACTGGTAGAGATCAAGGTCCTGCAGGACAGGAGTCTTCATCAGTTTACCAGTGTCTTGGTGATATACAAGGTTATTCTTATTCTTTTATTCTTATTCTTGTTCTTATTCTTATTCTTACTCTTATTCTTATTGATAGCCTAATTTTCAGAGACCCATCACTCAAATTTTCTGGAGCTCAAACATCACCCTCCCTTCCATGATCAATGTGAGAAGCAGAGGCAGAAGAAGATATAAACAAAATTAAATTACTTTTTGAACTGTAGCCCATTGAGGAGGACTTGTGATAGAAGAGTATAATAACATTCCTCCAGGTAACTCCCAACTGTCTTAATGTTAATGCTTTACTAGAAGGAGAAACAGCCTTTCCTTGACAATAGCAAGGCCTTTAGTATCTTCAGATAGTATATGAAAGTTCTTTTGGGTACTGACCTTTTTCCTTATCTCCCCAAACCCCCAAGTACAGGATCAGACATTCCTCACCACCCCAGTACAGAAACTCTTTCTCCCCATGGGTTCCTGTCCCTGTGCTTTAATAAAATCACCTTTTTGAAACAAAGACATCTCAAGAATTTTCTTGGCTGTCAGCTCTGCACCTCACCAACATTGTAAAAACAGCATCATGTTTCCCAAAAGATTCATTTTTTGTTGACCATTTCAAAGAACTAAATTTTGGGTTTGCGTATTTTCTCTAATGGTTTTCTATTCATTTTGCCTGTTTCCCCTCTCGTCTGTACTATTTCCTTCCACCTACTCTGGACATAATTTGCTCTTCCACTTTTAATTCTTCTTTTTTGTTAAAAGATTTTATTTATTTATATATAGAGAGAAAGTATGTGTGAGAGAGCACAAGCAGTTGGCGTGGCAGGCACAGGGAGAGGGAGAAGCAGGCTGCCCACTGAGCAGGGAGCCCTGGGGCTAGATCCTAGGACCCTGGGATTATGATCTGAGCTGAGCTGGCTGAGCCACCCAGGCACCCCTGCTCTTCTAGGTTGAATTTCTTAAGGTTGATGAATATCTCTTACTTTTTTTTTTTTTTTTTAGGGAGAAAGAGAGTGTGTGAATAGGGAGCAGAGAGGGAAAGGGAGAAAGAGAATTTCAAAGCAGGCTCCATGCTCAGCATGGAGCCCAAAAATTGGGGTTCAACCCTGAGATCATGACCTGAACCAAAACCAAGAGTTGGAAGCTCAACCAACAGAGCCACTCAGGCGACACACCCTTTTTTTAAATATCGGCTTTACCAGCTATAAATTTGTATCTATGCGCGAGTTTGCTGCATCCCATAAGTTTGGTATGTTGTGTTTTGCTTCATTTATCTCAAGATATTTTTTTTTCATTTCACTTGTGATTTCTTTTTTATCTCTTTGGTTATTTGGCAGTATGTTGTTTTCCATGTATTTGTGATTCTCAAGTTTTCTGCTGTTACTGATATCTAATGTCATTTGTAGTGGTCAGAGGCCATACTTTGTATGCTTTTAATGTGTGTAAATTCATGGAGAATTGTTTGGAGGGCTAATATATGATCTATCCTGGGAATGTTTTTGGTACACTTAAGAAGGATATAATTTCTGCTCTTGGTAGGTGGAATATTTTTTGCATGTCTCTTTGGCTTAGTTGGGTTATAATCTTGGTCATGTGCTCTGTTTTCTTTTGGATTTTCTGTGTACTTGTTCTGTTCATTTTTGAGAGTGAAGCATGGAATTCTCTGTCCATCCGGGTTGATTTGCCTATTTACTTCTTCAATTCTGTGAGTTCTTGCTTCATGTATTTTGGGGCTCTGTGATTAGGTATATATTTGCTTATAATTGTTATATATTCTTGATGTAATTACTCTTTTATTATTATAAAATGTCCTTTTTGCCTCCAGTAGCAATTTTTGTCCTAAAGTTGATTTTATCGAATATTTTATCTGATAGTTTAGCCATTCCAGCTCTCTATTGGTTACTGTTTGCCTGACATATTTTTTCCACCTTTTTCCTTTCAAGTTACCTCTTTTTTTTTTTTTTTAAACCTTGCAGGGACTTCTTCTTCTTCCTTTTTTTTTTAAAGATTTTATTTATTTGACAGAGATCACAAGTAGGCAGAGAGGCAGGCAGAGAGAGAGAGGGGAAAGCAGGCTCCCAGCTGAGCAGAGAGCCTGATGAGGGACTCAGTCCCAGGACCCTGGGATTAAGTCCTGAGCCAAAGGCAGAGGCTTTAACTCATTGAGCCACCCAGTTGCCCCACCAGTTACTTTTTGAAACTAAACAACTAAATTTGTAGTTGTTTTTCTTTCTTTTAATCCTTATGCCATTGTCTGGCTTTTGTTGGGAGTCTTTAGTCCATTTTTATTTCATATAATTACTGATAAGGTAGCATTTACATCTGCAGTTTTCCCAATTTTTTCTTATATTTTGCACATTTTCTTTTATTCCTCTGTTACTGCTTTCTTTTGTGTTAGTCATTTTCTCTGTACTGTTTTTATTCCCTTGTCATTTCTTTTATTATTGGTGTTTTTTGGAATTTACAAATAAAATTTTAATGTATAATAATCTGACTCAGATTAATATCTATCAATTTAAATTCATTAATATATAAAATCTTTTGTGCAACAATGGAAAAAAAGTTATGTATATATATATATTGATCTCTGTACTCAGTTCCTGGCACAGAGTTTCTTTTTTTTTTTTTTTTTTTTAAAGATTTTATTTATTTATTTGACAGCCAGAGATCACAAGAAGGCAGAGAGGCAGGCAGAGAGAGAGGAGGAAGCAGGCTCTCTGCTGAGCAGAGAGCCCAATGCAGGGCTCGATCCCAGGACCCTGGGATCATGACCTGAGCCAAAGGCAGAGGCTTTAACCCACTGAGCCACCCAGGCGCCCCTGGCACAGAGTTTCTAAAAGCCTTCTAATTTCCTAAGTGATAGGATCACTAGGAAAATCTTCTTTTCTAATATTTGGTCTTTGACCCTGGCTCCTCACGTAGTTTCTATATCCCTTGGAATTTCATGGATGATAGGAATGACTTTTGTTTTAGTAAGGTGACTTTGGGTTGGCTCCTGGATGGGGGCTATTACCAGTAAGAAAAAAGCATGATTCATTAAAAAACTTTGGAAGTTTCAATCTCATATTCCATTCTCTAGAGAGGGTCATGGGACTAGAAATGGAGTTATTGATAAATCATGCCTCCATTATGAAATCACTATAAAAATCTCCAAAATAGGGGATTAAGAAAGTTTCCAGGTTGCTGAACACATGAAGGTGCTAGGAAAGTACCATGTACAGAGGATGCATGGAAGCTCCATGTCTTTTATCATGTATCTTGCTCTACACATCTCTTCCACCTGGATGTTCATCTGTGTCCCTGACTATATTTCTTTATAACCAATAAACAGTAAGTAAGCTGTTTTCCTGATTTCTTTGAGTCACTCTAGCAAATTAATTAAACCTGAGGAGGAGATGATTGGAACCCCTTACTGTTAATTGTTGAGAAGCATGGGTGACAGCATGGATTTTCAGTTGGCATATGAAGTGGGTGGGGGACATTCTTGTGGATCCAAGCTTTTAATTGTGGGATTTGATGCTATTTATAGGAAGTAGTGTCAGAATTGAGTTAAATTGTAGGGTGCCCAGTTGGTGTTACAGAATTTCTTGATGTGGGAAAAAGACTCCACATTTCTGGTGTCAGAAGTATTGTGAGTGTGACATTATAAGAGTAAAGGAGAACACACAGGAGTAGTGTATGTTTTCTTTACATTTTTGCTCTATGAGCTCCATTCCCTTCCAACTTCTTTGTGCTGTTGTTGTCATATAAATTAAATCTATCTGTTGTATACTTACCAATACAGATTTATAATTATTGCTTGATAATAAGAGGAAAGAGTTACAAACATAACATTTATACTTTAAAAAAGTTTACCTAGGGGTGCCTGGATGGCTCAGTGGGTTAAGCCTCTGCCTTCGCCTCAGGTCATGATCCCAGTGTCCCGGGATCAACCCCTGCATTGGGCTTTCTGCTCAGCAGGGAGCCTGCTTCCCTTCCTATTTCTCTACCTGCCTCCCTGCCTATTCTGTCTGCCAAATAAATAAAATCTTTAAACAAAATAAATAAAATATAAAAGTTTACTATATATTTACATTTATTGATGCTTTTTATTTCTTATAATTCACTGACCTTTCTTTCACCCTGAAGGATTCCTTTTTGTATTTATTGTAGGCATGAATGCTAACAATGAATTCTCAGTTTTTGTTTTTTTCTGGGAATGTTTTAATTTCTCCTTAATTTGTAAAGGATAATTTTGCCTGATATGGAATTCTTGGTTGATAGTCTTTTTCTTCAGATAACTTAAATAACCTATGATATTGCCTTTTGACTCCCAGGGGTTCTGATGAAAAATCAGTTTTTACCTGATTTATGATCAACTGTATATGATGAAGCCCTTTTCTATAGCTGTTTTCAAGATTCTCACTTGTTGGTTTTAAAGTGTTTCATCATGATGTGCCTATGTTCAAATTTCTTAGAGTTTATTCTGCTTTGAGACTTATGAATATGTAGATCAATGTTTCCATCAAATTTTAAACACTTTTATTATTTCTTCAGTATTTATTGGTTTTTTTTGTCTCTCCTTTGGAGCTTCCATCTTCCATGTTTTATAATTTCCATGTCATGTCTTTATTAATATTCTCTATTTGGTGAGACATTATTTTCATGGTTCTCCTAGGTTTTTAGATATGGTTTCCTTTAGTTTTTGAACATATTTTGAAAATCTGATTTAAAGCCTTTGTCAGATAAGTCCAACTTCTGTGCTTCCTCAGGGACAAATTCTGATTGCTTTTTTTCCCCTTGATATGGGCCATGTTCTCTTGTTTTTGTACATTTCATATATATATATATGTATATGTATATATTTATATGTGTACATGTATGTATTTTTTAATTAGAGATAGTAAGCTCTGTAAGCTCTGAAATCATATTCTTCCCCTTATAGAGGTTTTTGTTTTTGCTGTTTGTTGTAGTGTGTTTGCTTAGTGTCTTTTTCTGAACTAATTCTGTACAGTTTTTATTCTTTGTCATCTGAGGCTATGGAGTCCTCAGCTCAGATAGCTTTGTGGTCAGCTGAAAAGTACACAGAGATTTCATAGATCCCTAGATCCAGTAATTATTCCAGTGTTTGTGAGGGGGCTCTGTGTGCATATTAGTGAATACATTTTAACATTCAGCCAGGGACTGCTTTGGTCTTCACTTCCTGCTTATGCAGAGCGTCACAATTAGCTAGAAGTTAGAGTATAGGGCCTTTGCAGCTCTTTCCAGAGGTAGTACACTACCTTGGGAGTTTGGAGCTTTGTGTGCATAGCATTTGAGATTCCCGGAATTATATCAGAATTTTTTTGTGATCTTCTATTGACATCTTAGTTTTTTTTTCTTTCAGCTTTTTGTTGAGCCTGTTGTCTACTTTAGTTATTTTATCTGCAACATCAAGCCACACATCAGCATCCATCCTGATATTCAACACTTGTCTCTGTTTTTGGTGAAAAATGCTCCCCCCACCTTTTACTTACAGCTAAAGGCTGTGTATACTATGCAGTTACTCAAAATCACTTTAAACAAAGACCACCTTGCAAGAGAGATCTTTCAAGGAAACACCCATAGGTCGAATAATGAAAATTCTCTGTGAATGGGGCTATAAAATATACCCAACCCTTTACTAGCCTCCTCTAGTGACTGGTATGCTGTTCATTTTCACTTTGGTTGCAGACTTTTGGCTTTCAAGGATATTGTAAAACTCTGGAGGTAGGGAAAATGAAGTTAGGGCAAGTTAAAATACCACAAACATGCTTACAGAGTCAGCTGCTTTTATTGAATAAACGCTCTCTAGTTTTCTACAAGTCTTTGGTTAGTTCCTTGAGTCCTGAAAAAGTTTAATTTAAAATTTTTGCCAGTGTTCTCATTGCTTTGTTGAGGAGAGCTTTTTTTTTTTTTTTAAGGTTTTTGTCCCACAATTTTAACTGATGTCTCTGCTAATAAATTCTTAATGTTATGCCATCCCTGAATTTCTGGGATAAGCTCAGTGTGTAGTCTATATGTATTATTGCATTTAAGCTTTGAGATATTTTATTTAGAATTTTTTGATAGTGTTTTTATGCTGTTCTTATGTGATACTGGTATCACATTTTTTCTAATTTATTTTTTCTAATTTTTTTTTTACTATCTCCAGTAACCAAATAATACTTTAAATTTAGCCATTGTCCTGGTGCTGATATGCATACAGCCTAATAGTCTGTCTAAAATTTGTGCAATTAAAATGGATGTTTTAAACAATGACCTTTTGTTCTATAACAACTAAATCTTTACAAGTATGAAGAATGGGATGCTAATTTTAGAATAATTTTTATTAGATATTGACATAAATATTTTTCAGCTGATTTAATCTTAATCATTTCACTTAATCAACATTTTTACTGGCTCCATAGTCATTATTGTACCTGTCTATATAAAGCTCACCAGTCACCCATAGCCAAGCCACTAAGAACAATTAAAAATACTGATCAGTACTTCATGTTGAATGTGTTTTTTTTCGATCTGAACATTCCAAATAAATCCCCACTATAGCCCTTTGAATTACAGTGTCATCTTTTTGATACTTATATGCCTTTATTATGTGTATAAATAAAATTAGTTTGACCTACTAATTTTATTTTATTTTATTATTTTTTTAAAGATTTTATTTATTTATTTGACAGAGATCACAAGTAGGCAGAGAGGCAGGCAGAGAGAGAGGAAGGGAAGCAGGCTCCCCGCTGAGCAGAGAGCCCGATGCGGGGCTCGATTCCAGGACCCTGGGATCATGACCTGAGCCGAAGGCAGTGGCTTTAACCCACTGAGCCACCCAGGCGCCCCATGACCTACTAATTTTATATCATATCATTTGCAAATATTGTGGGTGTAAGTGTATTAGTAAGATTGGGTGTCCCTGGTATTTATCTGTCTAGAAATCCATTCATTCATTATTCCTTCCTCCTCCTCAGATATTCCATTTTGACCATATACTAAAAATTAAATGGATCAATGTTGTTATAAGAAAGAATAACACACATTATCTTTCTCTTTAAGGAATCCACAGGCTAGTGAAGAGGAGGTATATAAACAAAGTCTTATAATGTTTTAAGTGCCATACTTTGGGTATGGCCAAACATAAGTTGGTTTGCCTAGAGCAGTCCTAGGATTATATCTGTATTCCTAATAGTATTAATTGTACCTTCTCTGAATTTAATAAATGATCCACCTTGGATGATAAAATATTATACCTGTCATATCCAAAATCTTGTGAAAGCAAAATTGAGGGAAAGACAGACTATCATTTTTAGAAAAAATAACCTTTCTTTTCTTTTTTTTTTTTTTTTTTTTCTGTTTCTCTGTGTACTTACTAAAGATTGCCCTTTTGCTACAACATCTTAGATCCCGGCTGATTCAGTAAGCTCTTATTAACCAACTGTCTTTGGACTTTATTTTCTCCTCCCTGAAGGTCTGGGCTTCATCAAAGTAAGGATTTAATCACACAGGCTCTGGCCAGACATACTGTGAGAACATGTTCATTTGTTACTTGGCTTTGCCAATACACATAAATCTATCCTGACTTAAGACTCCTTTGTATCAGAGGCGAATGTCCACAAAGGAGTCTCAGATCATTGTGATAGGGCCTCAGCTGAGATCATCAGATGCATCTGCTGGTAGATATTTGTTTCCCATTGAGACCTAGATTCCTGAAAATAAAATTCTCAACACCAAAATCTTCATGCTCATGGAATGTTTAATATAATCCATGAAGTACATTAGTTTTTATTTGTGTCTTTTCATTTTTAACTGCAGTAATCCAGAGAAGATTAAAAACAAACACTTGGAAACTTAAAAAAAAATAATTGTTCAATAAAATCAAAAGATGAATTCTAGATGTCCTTAAGTTGTAGGGGCTTAGGGGACCTGAGTGGCTCAGTGGGTTAAGCCTCTGCCTTAGGCCCAGGTCATGATCTCAGGGTCCTGGGAACAAGCCCCACATTGGGCTCTCTGCTCAGCAGGGAGCCTGATTTCCCTTCTCTCTCTGCCTGCCTCTCTGCTTACTTGTGATCTCTCTCTCTCTGTCAAATAAGTAAATAATATCTTAAAAAAAAAAAAAAAAGAAGATGTAGGGGCTGAATAGGACATATTGCAAGCCTGGGCTTTTCCTAGACTATATCTATAGTCTGCGAAAACAGGTAGGATCAAGAAAATAATTTTAGAGATTGGAAGTCCTCCCATAATATGCATGAAATATCTATGTTAGTGCTTTGGTTTCTTTTTTTGATTAGGAATTATTCCTACTCTGTGAATTTTTATTTTGTTTTTGTCTATATTATGTATATTTGATTTTTGACAGGTAATTGATATACATAGTGGAAAATTCAAACATTATATAAAATTTAGGAAACAATTTTCAGTCTATCTCTGATACCAGCCAAGTAGTTCTTCCTACTCTATAACAAACAATATTTTCTGTTCCTTAAATATTTTTCTAAAAATATTTTTTGCATATATAATCAAATATATGATACCTGGTTATATCATTCTCCTTTGGTTTCTTCAAATACTACTGTAGTTTTACTTACTTATTTAATTTCCATGTAAATTCTTGCTTGGAACTTAATCCAGATAAAATTATTATTTCCATGTAGATGTTCAATATAGTTTATTAAATAATCCAACTTGCCCCTTTTAATTTAGATGCATATTTTATCATAAACTAAATTCCTGTTTATACATTTTCCCATTCTATCTCTTCTATGTATCTTTATTTATATGAACAAAACTGTAATTAATTTAATTACTTAATATTTAAAAATATTTTATACATGCTTGAGGTGATTATTTCTCCATATTCTTCTCTTTTCTTCCATCTGACTTTTCTCTTGACTATTGTCACCTATTTGTTATGATCTTGGCATCATCATCTTCCATATGCTTTTGGTATTTTCATTGCAGTCATGTTAAATTTAAAGATTATCTTATGCAAAGCTTATGTTGACCCTTAAAAAAAATGAATCTAAGTTTCTTTTCTTTTCTTTTTTTAAAGATTTTAATTATTTATTTAACAGAGAGATAGTCCAAGCAGGGTGAGCAGTAGACATAGGGAGAAGCAGGCTCCCGGCTGAGCAGGGAGCCTGATAGGAGTTTCAAACCCAGGACCCTGGGATTATGACCTGAGCTGAGGGAAGATGCTTAACTGACTGAGCCACCCAGGGGCCCCCTGGTTTAGGTTTCTAATAGTCTTACTTTGAGTGTCGCAGGAAAATTTTCAAGTTTTATTCATATAAAACATTTCTTATTATCTTTATTTCTCATATATTTCAACATTTTTCTATTGAAAATGGATGTCTATTTTATTTATCTTTTAAACTCTTGCTGTTTTAATACATGACAGTTACAGATTTGTACACAACACATCAATATCACTGTGGAGTTCTGTTACTGATTTTCAGTATTAGTTACTTTCTTTTGGTGTAGAATTTGAGTCTTTTAAAGTAGAGATAATTCCATACTATTTTCCTTTCCCTGTTTTTTAACTACAATGATAGTACGTTAAGAACAATGCTAAATAATAATACTGACAATAGACATTTTACCTTGATTATACATTTTTTGGAAATGTATTCAGTGTTTTCTCATTATTCATGATGCTGGCTTTGGGGTTAGTTGTATAATCAGGTTATTTATGTCATATGATTTCATTAAGATTTTTGGAATCATTGGATAATTAATATTACCAATTCTTGTTAATGATCTATGGGAATTACCCATTTTTCCTTTTTTAACCATATGTTTAATTATATATTTGTTTGTTTTTAACCATTGTTGCATTCCTATTTAAAATATTCCATTTGATCCTTTTAATGTGCTGCTGCTTTCTGCTTAAATATTTTATTTAGAATTTGTCATCATTTGTCATGGTGAGATTTGTCCACATCATTTTTTCTTGCAATATTTGTTGCTTTTGAAGTTGTTTTTAAATTGTTAAACTCGATTCACATAAAGAATTTAAAAGCTTTCTCTTTCTGTGTTTTGGAAAAATTTAAATAGCATTAACTTGTCTGGTCTTGAGAGATGTTATAGATCTCTTCTGAAAAGTATCTTAGCCTAGTGCTTTTCAGGAAGTAGCTCTCAATGTTTTTTTCTTTTTTATGGTTGTCTTTTTTTATATTCTATTTGTTTACAGTAAGTTTTGATAAATGTAAATATCTATGTAGGGTCAGATGGCTTTGCTTATAAATTCTATCAAATATTTAAGGATAAAAATATCAATAATATGCCAACTCAGAAAATAGGGATGGTAGGAAAACTTCCCAATTCATTTTATATAGAGATGTAAATTATTACTTGTGTCAATTAGGTCATCTGTATCTTCTGGTTTTTGAAAAGTATCCATTTGCTCTGTCGTAGACTGAGATTGATGAATTGAAAAGTATTTTGCTAATTAAATTCTCTTGGGTTTTTATCTGTTTTTAATTCTAGTAATCTTTGCTTTATGATTGTTGATGCTTGTGTTATTTTGTAATCATGTCTGTTACTTCATCATCATAAATTTCACCCTTAATTATTGAAAGTAACCTACTTTTATTTGCTTAATGTCTTTTGAGTGAATTTATCTTTATCTGAGGTAAAGATCATGCCCATTGTTCTTTTCCGTTGTTTAATTTGCATCTTACAAATATTTCTTTGCAAATCCTTTTACTTCCAACTCACTTTGCTTTAGATTTTGTCTTATAAATAATTTATTTTTTTGTTGATAAGGTAATTTCAATTTTTTTCTTTTACTGAGTATAAGCCATTTGCATTTATTGATATGGCATAGATATTTGAGTTATCTCAAATTATTTTATGATCTGTTTTGTGTTTTTTTACTTTGTTAAAATATTTGATCTGCCTATTTCTTTGTTTTATTTTTTAATGTATATTTCCCATATTATATTTATTTTTGCCATGGTGGTTATTTTTATAACCATAATGTCTTATAATGGCCTGCATGGTCTATTTCTTCAGGATTATTTTTTTTCATTCTCTGTCACACTGCATACCTTGTTTGTGCCCCTTGATCTACTTTCTTTGTTCTTAATCCCTCTCTTTGGTCCAGAAGTCTGACTCTTATGGACCATATCAGTAAATTTCTATAATCTTTAGATTCTGGTTGGGCTCACTCAGTGATGAACTCTGGCAGGAAATAATATGGAAAAGGAGAGAAAGTCTGTGTCCCTTGACCTACCATCACTATCTCTCTGTACTGCTTCCTTTGTTCTTTCTGGGATCAGCGTAGTAATTCTGATTCTTACTTTGTTGTTATTTCTATAAACCCACACTATACATTATTCCTTTGAAAATAAGCCTACCTCAAGTTTTCCTATTTTCATAATGCCATCACTTTCCTGCTTAACCCGACTGCTATGCCTATTAGAAGCAATGATAAAATAAGCACAATTCTTTTCTCTCCCTCCATTTCTCCCACTGCCAGATTTTAACTAATTATCATTTTTCTTAATGTCTGTCATTGTGCTGTTAGCTATGCTTACAGCTCTGTTAGTTGAATAGTCAACTCTAAGTTATAAACTCTGATTACCTGGTATTAATAATTAAGAACTCTGCACATTTATGCTACCACTCAAATTGCAAACCCCAACCCCCACGCACACTCCAAATGTTTTTTAGTTATGTTTACTCTGTGGTCAGGGCATATGTTTGTATATTGTTTTCATAAACTGACCACCATATTATTTTACCTTGCTATTCTATTTAAATTTAATGCTTACTTCCAGGTGTTTTGCTCAGGTTTCATTATTATCTTTGGTTGACTAGAGATCCACTTCCAATATATTTCTTAAGTTACTGCCTAGAAGGGTTGCCAGGTAAAATAAAAGACATCTAGTTAAATTTTGAACTTTAGGCAAATAATTAACTTTTTGTCATATAAGTATGTCCCAAATATTGCATGAGACATTTTTTTTTAAATATTTTATTTATTTATTTGACAGATAGAGATCACAAGTAGGCAGAGAGGCGGGCAGAGAGAGAGAGGAGGAGGCAGGTTCCCTGCTAAGCGGAGAGCCCGATGTGGGGCTTGATCCCAGGACACTGGGACCATGACCTGAGCCGAAGGCAGAGGCTTTGACCCACTGAGCCACCCAGGCGCCCCTGCATGAGACATTTTTAATACTCAATTTGGCAATCTTATATTTGGCTTACAGCTACTGAGTAACACTCTTAGTGTTAACTGTTTGTGTAATTTGGAGTCTATGAAAATGGTAAGCCTGTATTTTTATGGCAGTTATTTGTGTTCAGTTTTTCTTGGAACACAGCATATACTTTAAGCATGTTACTTATATTTTCTTTTATTTCCAGTAGTCTTTCTTTTTAATTTTTAATTTCTTCAGCGTAACAGTATTCATTATTTTTGCACCACAACCAGTGCTCCATGCAATCTGTGCCCCCTACAATACCCACTACCTGGCCTGGGTGGCTCAGTGGGTTAAAGCCTCTGCCTTCGGCTCAGGTTAAGATCTCAGGGTCCTGGGATCGAGCCCACATGGGGCTCTCTGCTCAGCAGGGAGCCTGCTTTCCCCTCTCTCTCTCTGCCTGCGTCTCTGCCTACTTGTAATCTCTGTCAAATAAATAAAAGGGATCTTTAAAAAAAAAATGGTCCAGTAGTCTTTTTTTAATTAAAAGACTATAAATTCTTTGCCATCTCTCACCAGAACTGAATGGTGGGACTATTATCCTGCCCTTTGTACTTGGGCTGACTCTGTGTCTGTTTTCATCCAACAGAATGTGTTAGTAGTGATGCTGTACAATGGGAAACTTCTGCTTTCACCCTTCTTGGAAGCCAGTCACCATATATATATCAAACTAACCAGCGGTGGAGCCCAGGTCAGCCATGTAGGAAGATAGGCCATGTATAAGAACTAACTATATTTGGTACTTGAATTCCAACTCAGTCACTAGCTGACTGAAGTTGATAGAGAGCAAAAGAACTGCACATCACAGCTTTTCCTCACGTAAAGAATCTGGTTCTTATTTTGGGTCACCAAATTTTAGGGAAGTTTGTTACACAGCAATTAAATTATTATATCAAAGTTTTAAAAGTGTGAGTACTCAGTTTTATAAATATATGGTATCATTTTCTCTATCTCCAGTATTTTCTATTTTAATCTTTTAAGCATTTCTTATTTCAATATTGTGCTTTGATTTTGTTCACTTTCAGCTATTGCATTTTTATAATTCATAACCGTTTCTGTGTTTTGGGCACTATCTCTCCTGATACTCCTTTCAAATTTACCGTAATTTCTGTAATGGATTCATCATATTTGTCTTACACTTCCATTCCTGAACACTGTCTACTCACTGTTAAGTTCTTCTTGTTGTTGGCAGTCACTTCCCTGGACTTCTACACTCTGTGTTCTCATGCTTTGTTTCAAAGAAGCATTGGCTTGATCAACTTTTCTGTTTGTTTGTTTGTTTGTTTGTTTGTTTGTTTGTTTTTAAACACATGGTGAAATTTGGTCACAATTTCCAACTTCTAGACTTTCTGTCTTTTCTTGTATACAGTTGTGCAGATTTTCTGTGGTTCTCTTTTTGATTAATAATTAAAGTCATAAAGTGAGTATTTCGTCCTCTCTCCCCTCTGAACCCCAAGTAATATTTCCTACATGCTTATTCTAAGGAAGGGTAGCTTGTTGGAATTTCCTTTATTTCCAAAGGGTTTGTATGTGAGATCATGGGGTCTTTACTTCTTGCCATCTAATGGTGATAGCATCTAGTTCTAGGATATTTCTCAGTGCAATGGCTTCCTTTTCCCTTGAAGCCACAGAGGCAACTACTTAATGAAAACATGGCTAGTTTGTCTGATTTTTATTTAATCCTATTTCCTGTGCTTCTCAGACTCTAGACTCATCCAGGACCACTTCAGATCATAGCATATCTACTCTATTTCTTCCCTTAAAAAGAAAGATTTTAGTGTTTATGCCTTAGGATGTGTCTTTTACCTGTGAAGAGTGTAGATTTCTAGTTTATCTGACATTAGCAGCCTCAGTGTTTGCTCTTTTCATCCTCTCAAGAACATACCAGCTTCTTTCCCCTTCCTCTTGTCTGAGGTTATGCTGCTTTTTATCTGTGTCCTTATTGCATAGCTAATGGAGAATGTAATTATAGAAAAAAATCATTTTTTTTATTAACATATAATGTATTATTAGCCCCAGCGGTAGAGGTTTGTGAATCGCCAGGTTTACATGCTTCACAGCATGCACCATAGCACATACCCTCTCCAATGTCCGTAACACTACCACTCTCTCCATACCTCTGCCCCCGGCAACCCTCAGTTTGTTTTGTGACATTAAGATTCTCTTATGGTTTGTCTCCCCCCTGATCCCATCTTGTTTCATTTATTCTTTTCCTACCCCCCAAGCTCCCCACGTTGCATCTCCACTTCCTCATATCAGGGAGATCATATGATAGTTGTCTTTCTCCAATTGACTTATTTCGCTAAGCATAATACCCTCTAGTTCCATCCATGTCATTGCAAATGGCAATATTTCATTTCTTTTGATGGCTGCATAGTATTCCATTGTGTATGTATATATATATATATATACATACCACATCTTCTTTGTCCATTCATTGTTGATGGACATCTGGGTTCCTTCCATAGTTTGGCTATTGTGGACATTCCTGCTATAAACATTCGGGTGCACGTGCCCCTTCGGATCACTACATTTGTATCTTTATGGTAAATACCCAGTAGTGCAATCGCTGGGTCGTAGGGTAATTCTATTTTCAACTTTTTGAGGAACCTCCACACTGTTTTCCAGAGTGGTTGCACCAGCTTGCATTCCCACCAACAGTGTAGGGTTCCCCTTTCTCCACATCCTCGCCAGCATCTGTCATTTCCTAACTTGTAAATTTTAGCCATTCTGACTGTTGTGAGGTGGTATCTCATTGTGGTTTTGATTTGTAGTTCCCTGATGCCGAGTGATGTGGAGCACTTTTTCATGTGTCTGTTGGCCATCTGGATGTCTTCTTTGCAGAAATGTCTATTCATGTCCTCTGCCCATTTGATTGGATTATTTGTTCTTTGGGTGTTGAGTTTGCTAAGTTCTTTACAGATTTTGGACACTAGCCCTTTATCTGATATGTCATTTGCAAATATCTTCTCCCATTCTGTCAGTTGTCTTTGGTTTTGTTGACTGTTTCCTTTGCTGTGCAAAAGCTTTTGATCTTGATGAAATCCCAATAGTTCATTTTTGCACTTGCTTCCCTTGCCTTCAGCGATGTTCCTAGGAAGAAGTTGCTGCGGCTAAGGTCGAAGAGGTTGCTGCCTGTGTTCTCCACAAGGAGTTTGATGGGTTCCTTTCTCACATTGAGGTCCTTCATCCATTTTGAGTCTATTTTCATGTGTGGTGTAAGGAAGTGGTCCAATTTCATTTTTCTGCTTGTGGCCATCCAATTTTCCCAACACCATTTATTGAAGAGGCTGTCTTTTTTCCATTGGACATTCTTTCCTGCTTTGTCGAAGATTAGTTGACCATAGAGTTGAGGGTCTATTTCTGGGCTCTGTATTCTGCTCCATTGATCTATGTGTCTGTTTTTGTGTCAGTACCATGCTGTCTTGATGATGACAGCTTTGTAATAGAGCTTGAAGTTCGGAATTGTGATGCCAGCGACTTTGGCTTTCTTTTTCAATATTCCTTTGGCTATTCGAGGTCTTTTCTGGTTCCATATAAATTTTAGGATTACTTGTTCCATTTCTTTGAAAAAAATGGGTGGGATTTTGATAGGGATTGCATTAATGTATAGATTGCTTTAGGTAGCATAGACATTTTCACCATATTTGTTCTTCCAATCCAGGAGCATAGAACATTTTTCCATTTCTTTGTGTTTTCCTCAATTTCTTTCATGAATACTTTATAGTTTTCTGAGTAAAGATTCTTTGCATTGTTGGTTAGGTTTATTCCTAGATATCTTATGGTTTGGGGTGCAATTGTAAATGGGATTGACTCCTTAATTTCTCTTTCTTCTGTCCTGCTATTGGTGTAAAGAAATGCAACTGATTTCTGTTGCACTGATTAAAAAAATCATTCTTGTTGCCTTTCTATACTTACAAAAAAAGCAGTAGAGGTTGTCATATTATTATCATTGTCTTCAAATGGAAGTCATGTTTCATATTTGTTTTTATTTAATATATCAAAGATTTAAAAAGTGGAGAAAAGTATAAAGTGGATGAGTAATTTAAAAATATAAGAATGTTGACACTACCAGATAAGCTTGAGAAATCAAGAAAGTGATGAGTATATAACTCCTCATGTGATTTCTCAATGAATAGATCATGTTCCATCCTTTCATTGTTTTTCTTTATAGGTTTACGATGTATGTTATGTTCCAAGACATTTATGAAGTTTTACCTGTTTTTTCACTTTATATAAATGCATATAACATACTTTGTATCTTTTATTTTTATTTTTATTTTTTATTTTTTTTTTTTTAAGATTTGTATTTTATTTTATTTTGACAGAGAGAGAGATCACAAGTAGGCTGAGAGGCAGGCAGAGGGGGAGGGGGAAGCAGTCTCCCCGCTGAGCAGAGAGCCCCATACAGGGCTCCATCCCAGGATCCTGAGATCATGAACTGAGCCAAAGACAGAGGCTTAATCCTCTGAGCCACCAAGGCGCCCCATCTTTTATCTTTAAATGCCTTGTTATACCTTTGAGAATCACCCATGATGATATGTGTATCTGTAGACCATTCTTTTTTATTGCTGCATTGTATTTCTTTGTTTCAATGCACAACAGTATACCTGTTCTATTCTTGATATAGGCATTGGATTGCTTCCAGTTTTAACTATTCTGAATAATGCAGATATGAACATGTCACCTGTAGCATAAAATATTATTGTCCAAGGAATGTACATAGGTATGCTTTTATTAAGTAAATTTTAGGCTTATCTTTGTATTTGTAAGATAATGCCAAATAATTTTCTAAGGAGATTGTACCCATTTATATTACTACAAATAGTATACAAGAATTCTTTTATACTAAAACTTGGTCAGCCTGTATTCTTTTCCAAATTTATTTATTTATTGTGAATATAGTGGGTAATTGTGATTTTATTTCACATTTGCTTGGACAGTGAGATTGAGCATTGTTTTTATGGACATGAATAAATATATGTATAATATAGTGCATATTATATACACACACATATATATTCTATTATTAACATTTCTTCTTTAAAGTACATTTTCATATTTTTCTCCTTTTGCTCTTACTTCTGTGTAAACTTCCTAAATATATATTTTGTTAACTAATCCACTGTAAATTATATGATTTATAAAAATATTCTTTCAAATTTTAGAGTATAACGTCACTTTATACTGACTATGATTTATTCTGGTGAACATGAATTCTAAACTTTAATAATGTGAAATTTAGCAATCTGTTTTTCATTTTGTAATTTTTTTAATTTTTAAAAAGATTTATTTATTTATTTGACAGAGATGGGGGAGGGAGAAGAACTAGGCAGGATGGCAGGCAGAGAGGCAGAAACAGACTCTCCACAGAGCAGAGAGCTCAGCTCTTGGTGGGGCTCAATCCCAGGACCCTGGGGGTTATGACCTGAGCCAAAGGCAGACTCTTAACTGACTGAGCCACCCATGTGCCCCTATAGCTTTTATTTCTATTCTGATCTTTATTACTTCCTTCATTTTGCTGGGTTTAGGTTTTGTTCTTTTTAAAGCTTTTAGGTTTAAGTTTAAGTTGTTTCTTTGAGATTTTTCTTACTTCTTGAGATAGGTCTGTATTGTTATAAACATATATCTGAGAACAGCTTTGGCTGTATACCAAAGGTTTGAGACTGTGTTTTCATTTTCATTTGTTTCCATGTACTTTTTAATTTCTTCTTTTATTTTCTGTTTGACCCATTCATTGTTTAGTACCATGTTGTTTCACCTTCATATATTTTTTTTTCTTGGGGTTGAGTTTTAGCTTTATAACAGTGTGGTCAGAAAAAAATGCATGGTATGATCTCAATCTTAAATTTGTTGAGGCTTGTTTTATGGACTACTGTGTGATCTATTCTGGAAGATGTTCTGTATGCAATTGAAAATAATGTGTTTCAGGGTAAAATGTTCTGAATATATCTGTTAAATCTTTCTAGACCTGTGTGTCATTCATAGTCACTGTTTCCTTGTTGATTTTCTGTTTGGATGATATGTCCATTGATGTATGTGGGTGTTAAAGTCCCCTACTCTTGTATTATAGCCAATTAATTCCTTTATATTTGTTATTGTTTTATGTATTTGGGTGCTCCTATGTTAGGTGAATAAATATTTACAATTTTTAAATCTTATTGTTGGTTTATTATTATCCTTCTTTGCCTCTAGTTACAGTTTTTGTTGTGAAGTCTACTTTACCGGATATAAGCACAGCTACCTGCTTTCTTTTGACATCTGTGTGCATGATGACTGTTTCTTCATTGCCTCACTTTCAATCTCAAAGTGTCTTTCTGTCTGAAATAAGTCTCTTCTAGTCAGCTTATAGATGGGTCTTCTTTTTTGATTCACTGTGTCACCCTGTGTCTTTTGATTGAGATGTTTAGCTTGTTTTCTTTTAAAATATTTATTAATAGATATGTATTGATTGCCATTTTGTTACTTTTTTGTAGTAGTTTCTATAGATTTTCTCTGATCTTTTCTTCTCTTGTTCTCTTTTCATGGTTTGCTGGTTTTCTTTAGTGATATACTTGGATTCCTTTCTCTTTATTCTTTGCATATATATTACTGGTTTTTGATTTGTGGTTATCATTAGGTTTGTATATAACATCTTCTGCATATTAATTTATTTGTTGCTTAAGTCTGAACCCATTTTTTAATATTTCTTTTGGGGTTAGTTTAGTGGTCATGAACTCCTTTAGTTTTTGTTTGTCTGAGAAACTCTTTATCTATCCTTCTATTCTGAATGGTAGCCTTGCTGGGCAGAGTATTCTTCGCTGTAAATTTTTCCATTCAGCACTTTGCATATATAATGCGACTCTCTTCTAGCCTGCAAATTTTCTCCTGAAAAATTTGCTAATAGCCTTATGGGGTTTCCCTTTGTATATAACTGTCTTCTTTACTCTTTCTGCTTTTAATTTGTTTTATTGTTACTTTTTTCCATTTTAATTACTGTGTGTTTTCATGTGGACCTCCTTCGGTTGAATTTTTCTGGTGGCTCTCTGTGCTTCCTAGATCTCGAAGTCTGTTTTCTTCCCACATATGATAAGTTTTCAGCTATTGTTTCATCAGATAAATTTTTTTATCCTCTTATTTTTCTCTTCTTTTTCTGAGGTCCCTATAATCCAGATGTTATTATGCTTGATGGAGTCACTGATTTTCTTAAGACTTTTGTTAATTTGCATAATTTTCTTTCCTGTCCTTCGCTGAGATTGGTTACTTTCCGTTTCTCTATCTTCAGGATCATTAATTTCTCTTCTTCATCTGACCTGCTATTTAATCCATGAAGTATACCTTTAATTTCATTTATCGTGTTCTTGATCTCTGGTTGTTCTTTTATCTTTGCATTAATAGTTCGCTGATGTCCTGCGTTCTTTTCTCCAGTCCAGTGAGTATCGTATGATCATTACTTTAAATTTTCTTTCAATCATATTACTTCTATTTGTTTTACAGTTTTGGTCTCTTGCTATGGTTTAGTCTTGTTCTTTCACTTGGGAGCTGTTTCTCTCTTCATTTTGTCTGAATTTCTGTGTTGTTTCTCTGTGTTAGAAAAGTCAGCTACTTCTCTTGCTCTTAATGATAATAGCCTTATGAAGAAGTGGTCTTGTAGTGCCCTGCAGTGCATTGTCCCTTCTTTCCTAGGGTCTGGTTCTTCAGGGAGTGTTGCATATGTATGTTGCATGTGCCTTGCTATTGAGTCTTAGTCTCTTTCTCTTTCAGTCTGGTTGTCTGCACAGGCACTATTTACCTATTTTGGGCAGTGTTTGGTTGCCAGCAGGGGTGGGGCATGTTTTAACAAGGTGTGCAGTGGTTTGCTTGTGAAATGAGAAATATATTACAGATACTCATCTACACAGTTTGTGGGCTCCCTGGTATAAATGTCTCTTTTCTGCCCTTCTCCATGCGACTGGCTCCCTTCCCATCATGGATGACCAATGTCTGTTTTGCTCTTATACCTCCTCTTTGCCCTTCCTACCTTCTTTAGTGTGGCCTCTTCCCAGCCTTTAGTTGTAGAGTTTCCTCTGCCAGTGTTCAGGTTGTTTTCTGGGTTATTTATGTTGATATGAATGTTATCTACTTTTATCTATGGGTGAAGGTAAGCTTATGGTCTACTACTTTGCCATCTTCCTAGCTGACCATGTTGAAAGTGACTTATCGTTAGATAGAGATATTTTATATGTTTTTGAGTTTGTTTTTAAATATTTAGGTTGAATTTAGTTAATATATAGTGTATTTTAACTTTTATTGGTAGAGTTTAGTGATTCATCATTTGCATATAACACCCAGCGCTCATTATGTCAAGTGCACTCTTTAATGCCCATCACCAGTTACCCATCCCCCCTCAACAACCTTCAGTATATTTCCTATAGTTTTGAATCTCTTATGGTATGTCTGTCTGTTTTATCTTATTTTTCCTTCCATTCTCCTATGGTCTTCTGTTTTGTTTATTAGATTCAACATATAAGTGAAATCATCTAGTATTTATCTTTCTCTGCCTGATTTTTTTTGCCTAACGTAATATCCTCGTGTTCTATCTATGTCATTGCAGATGGCAAGGTTTCCCTCTTTTTGATGGCTGAGTAATATACCATTATGTCTATGTCTATATGTGTGTATATACATATATATGTATATATGTTTGTGTATATATATATATACACACACACACTACATATTTTTTATCCATTTATCTGTTCATAAACTTCTGGGCATTTTCCATAATTTTGCTATTGTGGACATTGCTACTGTAACATTAGGGTACTTGTGCCTCTTTGAATCACTATTTTTGTATCCTTGGTAAAAATCCCTAGTAGTGTAATTTCTAGGTCTATTTTTAACTTTTTGAGGAGCCTCCATACTAGAGGCCACTCTGGAGTGACTGTACCTGTTTGCATTTCCACCAACAGTATAAGAGGGTTTCCCTTTCTCTTCATACTTGCCAACATATGTTGTTTCCTGACTTGTTAGTTTTAGCTATTCTGAACAGTGTGAGGTGGTGTCTCTCTGTAGTTTTGATTTTATTTCCCTGATGCCGAGTGATGTTGAGCATCAGACAAAAGAGTCTGTTAGCCACTTGTTTGTCTTCTTGGAGCCTGTTCTGCCCATTTCTTGATGGGATTTTTTGTTTTTTTGGTGATGAGTTTGGTAAGTTCTATATAGATTTTGCATACTAGCCCTTTATCTGATAAGACATTTAAATATCTTCTCCCATGCCATAAGTTACATTTTAGTTTTGTTGATTGTTTCCTTTGCTGTGCAAAAAAGCTTTTTATCTCGAAGAAGTCCCAATAGTTTATTTTTGGCTTTGTTTTCCTTGTGATTGAGGGCGTGTCTAGAAAGAAGTTACTGTACCCCAGGTTAAAGAGGTTGTTGCCTGTGTTCTGTAGGATTTTGATGGATTCCTGTCTTACATTTAGGTTTTTCATCTATTTTGAATTTATTTTTATGTATGGTATAAGAAAGTGATCCAGTTTTATTCTTATGCATATGATGTCCAATTTTCCCAACATCATATGTTAAAAATACTTTCTTTTTTCTATTAGAAATTCTTTACTTGTGGGGCGCCTGGGTGGCTCAGTGGGTTAAAGCCTCTGCCTTCAGCTCAGGTCATGATCCCAGGGTCCTGGGATCGAGCCCCGCATCGGGCTCTCTGCTCAGCAGGGAGCCTGCTTCCCCCTATCTCTCTGCCTGCCTCTCCACCTACTTGTGATCTCCCTCTGTCAAATACATAAATAAAATCTTTAAAAAAAAAAAAAAGAAATTCTTTGTTTGTCAAAGATTACTTGACCATAGAGTTGAGGGTTCTCTATTGCACTCCATTGATCTGTGTGTCTGTTTTTGTGCCAGTACCATACTGTTTTGTTGATTGCGACTTTGTAATATAGCTTGAAGTCTAGAATTGTGATCCCTCCAGCTTTGGTTTTCTTTTTCTACATTACTTTGGCTATTTGGGGTCTTTTCTGGTTTCATACAACTTTTGGCACTTTTTGTTCCAGCTCTGTGAGAACTTCTGGTGATATTTTTGATAGGGATTGCATTGAATGTGTAGTTTGCTTTGGATTTTATAGATATTATAACAGTTATTGGTCTTCCAGTCCATGAGCATGGATTTTTTTTCCCCATTGTTTGGTGTATTCCTCAATTTCTGTCATAAATGTTCTCTAGTTTTCAGATCTTTTAACTATTTGGTTAAGTTTATTCCTGGGTATATTATGATTTTTGGTACAATTGTAAACAGGATTGATTCCCTGCTTTCTTTTTCTTCTACATCATTGTTAGTGTATATACATGCAACAGACTTCTGTGCATTGATTTTATATCCTGTGATGTCGCTGAATTCCTGTATCCTCGCAATTTTTTGGTGGAGTCTTAGGGGTTTTCCTCATAGAGTGTCATTTTATCTACGAACAATGAAGATTTGACTTCTTTGCTCATTTGGATGCTTTTTATTTCTTTTTGTTGTCTGATTGCTGAGGCTAGGACTTCCAGTACTATGTTGTACAACAGGGGTAAGAGTGTACATACCACTTATATTCCCAACCTCAGGTGAAAACTCAGTTTTTCCCCATTGAGGATGATATTTGCTGTGTGTCTTTTGTATATGACTTTTATGATATTGAGGTATGTTCCCTCTCTCCATACATTGTGGAAGATTTCTTTTCAAGAAAGGATGCTGTATTTTATGAAATGCTTTTTCTTTATCTATTGAGAAGATCATATGTTTCTCATCTTTCTTTTATTATTGTGGTGTGACATGCTGATTTGTAGATGTTGGACCACCCCTGTAGCCGAGGAATAAATCCTGCTTGGTTGTGGTGAGTAATCCTTTAATGTGTGTTGAATCAATCAGCTAGTATCTTGTTGAGAAATTTTGCATCCATATCAAGGATATTTGTCTGTAATTCTCTTTAGTGAGGTTTTGTCTCATTTTGGGATCAATGTAATGCTGGCCTCATAGAATGAGTTTGGAAGTTTTTCTTCCCTTTCTATTTTTTGGAACAGTTTCAGAAGAATAGGTATTAATCTTCTTTAAATATTTGGGAGAATTCCCTATGAAGCCATCTGCCCCTGAACTCTTATTTGTTTTGATTTTATATATATATATATATATACATATATATATATATATTATATATTTTGATTACTGATTCTGTTTCTTTGTTAGTTATGGGTCTGTTCCAGTATCCTATTTCTTCCTGTTTCAGTTTGGTAGTTTATATATTTCTAAGTATTTATCTGTTTCTTACAGATTGCCCAATTTGTTTTCCATATAATTGCTCACAATATTCTTGTAATTGCTATAAAATTGCTCATAATAACAATATAATTGTTTTTATTTCTTCATTGCTTATTGTGATCTCACCTTTTTCATTCATGATTTTATTTATTTGGGTCCTTTCTCTTTTCTTTTTTATAAGTCTTGCCAGGGCTTTATCAATCCTACTAATTCTTTCAAAGAAGCAGCTCCTAGTTTTGTTGGTCTGTTCTATTGGTCTTTTGAATTCTATATCATTCATTTCTATTCTAATCTTTATTATTTCTCTTATTCTGCTGGATTTAGATACTAGTTGCTTTTCCTTTTCTTGCTTTTTTAGGTTTAAGGTTAGGCTGTATATTTGAGATTTTTCTTACTTCTTGAGGAAGGCCTGTATTGCCTCCTGTTTCCCTCTTAGATTGCCTTTGATGTATCCCAAAGTTTTTTGAACTGTCATGTTTTCATTTTCATTTATTTTTAGAAAATTTTTCATTAATTTCCTGGTTGACACTTTTATTCCTTTTTTTTTAAACGATTTTATTTATTTATTTGACAGACAGAGATCACAAGTAGGCAGAGAGGCAGGCATAGAGAGGGAGGAAGCAGGCTCCCTGCCGAGCAGAGAGCCTGATGAGGGACTTGATCCCAGGACTCTGAGATCATGACCTGAGCCAAAGGCAGAGGCTCAACCCACTGAGCACCCAGGCGCCCCGACACTTTTATTCTTTAGTGGGATGTTCTTTAACCTCCATGTTTTTGTGGTTCTTCCAAATTTTGTCTTGTAGTTGACTTCAAGTTTTAAAACATTATGTTCTGAATATATGCATGGTATAATCTCAACATTTTTGTACTGGTTGAGACCTGCTTTGTGACCCAGTATGTGATTCGTTTTGGAGAATGTCCCGTGTGTAGTTGAAAAGAATGTGAATTCTGCTGGTTTAATTCTCTGAATATAATTGTTAAATCCATCTGGTTCCATGTGTCATTCAAAGTCCTTGTTTGCTTGTTGATTTTATGCTTAAATGATCTATCCATTACTGTGAGTGGGGTGTTGAAATCTCCTTCATTATTATCAATGAGTTTCTTTATGTTTGGTATTCACTAATTTATATATTTAGGTACTCCCAGGTTAGGGGCATAAATATTTACAACTGTTAGATCTTCTCGTGAAAGAGTCCCCTTAATAATTACATAGTATCCTTCCTCATTTTTTATTACAGTCTTTGGTTTAAAATGTAGTTTGCCTTATATAAGAACTGCTATCTGAACTTTGTTTTGATGTTCACTAGCATGTTAAATGGTCTTCATCCCCTCACTTTCAATCTGGAGGTGTCTTTGGGTATAAAATTAGTCTTTTGTAAGCAGCATATTGATGGGGTTTTGTTTGTTTGTTTTTTGTTTGTCTTTTTAATCCATTCCGATACCCTATGTGTTTTGGTTGGAGCATTTAGTCCATTTACATTCAGAGTAATTATTGAAAAATATGAATTTCGTGCATTGTATTACCTATAAATGTGTTATTCCTGTAGATTCTTTTTTCCTTTCTGGTCTTTGTTACTTTTGGTCTCTCTTTCTGCTCAACGGGTACCCTTTGGTAGTTCTTGCAGGGCTGATTTAGTGATCACAAATTCCTTTAGTTTTTGTTTGTCTTGGAAACTCTTTGTTTCTCCTTCTGTTATTAATGATAGTCTTGCTAGGTAAGATATTCTTGGTTACATATTTTCCCCATTTAGCACATATCATGCCAGTCGCCAGATCTCTGTGGATAAGTCTGTGCCACTCTTCTGTGTCTACCCTTGCAGGTAAAGACCTCTTGTCCTGGGCTGCTTTCAGGATTTTCCCTTTATCTTTGTAATGTTCAAGTTTCACTATAATATGTCAAGTTGTTGACTTATTTTTGTTGATTTTGAGGGGTATTCTCTGTGCTTTATCAATCTGAATCTCTGTTTCTTTTTCCAGGTTAGGGAAGTTCTCAGCTATAATTTTTTTTGAATAAACCATCCCACACCTCCTCATTCTCTGGCCATTTATACTATGGGTATTTTGTTGTATGAAATCACTAATTTCCCTAAGTCTGCCTTTGTGATCTAATGTTTTTCTACTTTTCATCTTCCTCATTTTCATAATTTTATCTTCTGTATTACTGGTTCGCCGTTCTGCTTTGTTCCTCCTTGTTTTCATGGCCTCTACTTGGGACTGTGTCTTGGCAATAGCATTTTAAATTTTGACTTGACCAGATTTTAGTTCTTTAATCTCTACAGTGATTGATTCTCTAATGTCTTCTATGCTTTCTTTCAATCCCAGCTAGTATCTTTATAAGTGGTTTATTTTAAAATTCTAGTTCAGACATCTTATATTTGTATGATTAAATCACTGGCGAGTACTACCTCCTATTTCTTTTGGGCTGAATTTCTCTGTCTAATTATTTTGTTCAAAAAATTTAAAAAACAAAAAAAAAAATTCAAAAAAACACAACTAGATCCTGGTTGTGTTTTGGTCTTCTTGTTAGATCCCAAATTAGAAATAAATACAATGAAAGGAAACAAAAAATAAGAAATATGTAATATATGTACAAAAGTAGAAATTTAAAAAGGGTAAAAAATTGAAAAAATAAGAAAGTAATTGAAAATATAATAATAAAAGACTGAAGAATAAAAATCAGAGAATGTTATATACTGTTTACCCCAAGAGCTGAAGCTTTGCAGCCCTCTGTGATAGGTAAATTTTGTGTGAGTGAGTTGTTTGTTCAGGTATTCTGGGGGAGGGCCCTTGGCACTGATTCTCAGATGTACTTGCCCTGGTAGAAATGTGCCTCCAGTGTTCAAGGAGTCTGTGCTTGCTGTAAGTGGGCTGGGACTCCACTAGGTAGTGCTGATCTGCTGCCTGAAGACTTTCAACAATGATGGGTGGGATAAATATGGTGGTGCTACGTTTTCTAGCCCCAGAGCTAAAAGTTCATGCCCCCCCCTTCACTGAGCCCTCACAGAGGAGCAATCAATCACTTGTCTCCCTATTTTCTGTCAGAACTCTGTGTTCACTTATCCTATGTTCAAGTGTTTTTATCTCAGGCATGTGACCGAGTTTCAAAACTTCAAATTTTAGGGACTCCTGCATCTCAGACCTCTGGTATTCCTTGCGTGCAGGGGTGGGGTGATGGGCACCTTACCAGGGTTCTGCTTTTTGCTGCCTCTGGGAGAGGAAAGTTATCACATGACTGTGCAGCAGTTTTCACTATATGGTAACAGAGAGCAGAAAGCTGACACCTAGACTTGCTGTTCTCTGCCAGCTTCCACAGTCTTGTGCCTGGGAACCTCTGTTGCACATAGGCAGCACCACTCATTCTTCTTGGGACCCTGGGAAACCTCAGACCACGGTGTTACACCTAGGATTCTGCCCTGCTTCACCACCTGAGCACCTTTAAGCCAGGCATATCCCCAACTGTTGGAGACTTCTAAAAGTTACAGTGTTGCACTCTGCTGCTTATAATACTTTGTTTTAGCCTCCTTAAGCAGCCTACTTAAGCAGCCATATCTTCAGGTATATCACACGTGGTCCAAGTCTCCACACCTGCTGCCTTCCAAATGTTGGCCACTTTTCTACTTATAGACTTGTACCATTTGTTTTCTCAGACCTGCAATTGACTTCTTGGTGTTCACAATGATTTGACAACTACCTAGTTGTATTCAAGGGATGTGACAGACTCAGGGTCCCTCTGCTCCCTTGCCATCTTAACTCCTCCTGCTGTTTTTTATTTTGATTTTAAAAAAATCTATTACATGATTAAACTTTGTTGATCCAGAAAATAGTAGGGTAGTTGAAGGAGCAAAGAAGCTAAGTAATTAATAGAGACTGAAAGAATTTTATATAGTACACAAAGAGAGAGATTGGGATTCTATAAAATCAGGAGTGGCTTATATATTAAAGTAGGGAGAAAGGGTATATGGGTACAAATTTAGGTACATAGTTAGATTTGTTTGTGGGAAGCTGAGGTTATTTATATGAGGTTGGCTCTATATCTTATAATGATAAAAGAAGTGAAGTTATCAATCTAGAACAGATAGTGAAAGAATATTGCAGATTTGAGAGACAGGAAGCGTGAGCATAATGAAAGATCTGATTGAATACATCATCATAAAGTCACGTTTTGATTGAAAGAAGAAAATCATTGGTTTCAAACATGGGATGGGATCCTTCCCCATGACCTGGGAGAAAAAAAGGAAGGTGAACTTGGGTAACCAGATTTTGGGCTAGAGAAATGAAATTGGTGGAAATGGGAAAAAATGGAATATTTAGATTATCCTTTAAACTATGTTAATTACGTCACCCACTTTGACTTTACAAACTGCAAATAGATACGCTAGAGTAAACGTTAGTGCTTGGGGGTTGCCTTTGTGGCTCAGCTGGTTAAGCACCTGCCTTCAGCTCAGGTCATGAGCCCAGAGTCCTGAGATCAAGCCCTGAGTCAGGTTCCCTATTTAGCAGGGAACTTGCTTCTTCCTCTTCTCCCTTCTCCTGCTTTCTCTCACTATCTCTGTCTTTCTCTTTCCAATAAATAAATAAAATATTCTTTTTAAAAGTGTCTGGGCAAATATTGGGGATGGGGTGTACTCTGTTTAACAACACTCTACTATTCTTTGATGTATTTGAATACATTTAATATACGTATGACCTTTTATTTATAGTTTACTGATTTTCAAATATTTATTGGCTGTTTCATTTTTTGCTTCTGTTTTATGGGAAGATGCATACTGAGCTCAGATAGTCCTTAACAAACCACAATGTGTGTCTGTGGAAAATGAGAGCAGCAACTATGACTAAGAAGATATCCACTGTTGGTAGAGATTGAGAGAAGTCAAAGTTTATATCAGATACAGTGTTCAAAGTGCAATGGATTAGTCAAGTTAGGAAAAATTGAAGAGGATAAGTTCATCCACTTCATCCCGAAATAAAGGGAGAGTCAAGGTTTAAGAAATGTCAGAAGACACCTGAAGAGCAAGAGACTTTGGAATTCATGGTTATTGACATTGGTGTAAAAATATTGAGATAGGTTTGCAAGTTCCCTGTGGTATCCTTTACTTGGGAATAAGCATGGAAAGGGGTGAAGAATCTGCAGAAAAGAAGATGGTTCCAAGATTAGGAGAAGAGGTTAGTAGAAAGTTAAACCATTGTTGAAGTAGGTGTCACAAGATGGTGAGTTTTGAACTGAATATGACCCTTAATGGACTTGTTTGTCCTGAATAGTGTTTAAAATAAGCCAATTTACTTTCCAACATCTAAGAACTTTCAGTTTCCTTTGTAGCAATACCACACTTGAATTTCTCCATATGCAAATTAGTAGCTGGAGCTGAGTAACTGCCGTCATACTTAAGAATATTATGTACTGTTTTTCTCTAATTTTCCATAATCTCTGCACAACCAATTTTTCTCATGCTGTGGGTCTGCCTGGCTCCCATCCCTGGTTTATATAAACAGACAGAGAGATGGAAGCGTTGTCAGTTGCTAGGAGGGAAAGAGACACTGTTTTAGAGAAGTGGTTCTGAACTAATGATATATCTGACATTTATTAGTATGGGTATGCTATTAATAGTGTTCTGCTTCAAAAATAGCATAGCTTTCTACTACCCCCTTCTCCTAGTCTTGGAACCATCCTCTCTTCTGCAAATTCTCCCATCTCTCACTATATTTACTCCCAATTAGAGCACATCACAGGGAACTTTCAAGACCATATCTACATAATTACTGCAACAGAAAAAAGAAGTATGAAAAAAGGTGAGTAGTCACTGTTTCCTATATTTCCTGTAAAACTTTGTGTGTGTGTGTGTGTGTGTGTACAGAAAGAAACTGTAATTATGGCTTTTGGTTATAGGATGGATATAAAAGTTACGATCTACCACATTATAGCTTGCTGTGCATTCATGTCATAAAACAATACAGAGGGTAGGGGAGAAGGGTATAGAAATGGGAGAGGAAGATACACAAAGAAGCTCAGGTTTGCATGACATTAAAATGATAGCCATACAGTAAGATCACTGATTTCATAATGACATTATATCAAGAAGAGCTGTTTGCATTAAAGATGAACATCTGCTCTGAGTATAGCTTTATTACTGGAATGCAGTTATTCTCATTGGTCTAATAAATCCGATAATTTCTACCTGTTCTATTTTAGCCTTCAAAAGTATCAGGGAATGGATCCAACAGTAGGTGTGCAAATGTAAATCCCTTCCTGTTTCAACATTACCCCAATGAACAAATAAGGGAGAATGTTGTGGATGTTAACTCAAAGTAATTTTAAGAATCTCCAGAGTTCAGTGTCTCTTACCATTGCACCTAGTTTGAAATAGCAGTGCATAGGGGCTATTTTGGGAGGCTTTTTTTTTTTTTGAAACTTATTCTTTTGAGAAATTTTTTAAACATGGTGCAGAAGGATTTCCATAAAAATAGCTCCTTGATATTAATTGTTGTTGGCTCCACTGGACCAGGGACTCTGTACTCTCCTAATACCTCTTGTTATGTGACTTGGTCAGACCATTTAATCTCTGGATGCCTTACTTTCCTTGTCTACAAATAACCAATAATATTTTCTTCAGCTAACAAACAGTTGCTACTAAAATTCAAGATTATAATGATGTACATAAAAATTCTTTAAATAATATAAGCTACTAAATTGATAATTTGCTGTACTTGAATTTTGGTATTGTAAGCAAACCATTAATGGATAATTAAAATAATGAAAAATACATTCCAAGTATTTAAAAAAAAATTTTTTTTAGATTTTATTTATTTATTTGACAGAGATCACAAGTAGGCAGAGAGGTAGGCAGAGACAGAGAGGGAAGCAGTCTCCCTGCTGAGCAGAGAGCCTGATGCAGGGCTTGATCCCAGGACCCTGAGATCATGACTTGAGCTGAAGGCAGAGGCTTACCCACTGAGCCACCCAGGCACCCCCATTTCCAAGTATTTTTTAAAGATGAAATTATATACAGTAAAATGTGTCAATCTTAAGCATACAGTTCAATGAATGTTGATAATTGGTCACACTCCTTAAACTAACACCCAATCATGATATAGATCATTACTCCCATGTTAGAAAATTCCCCAAGGTCCAGGAAATCCACTCCCATCCATATATCCATGGGAAATGAAAGTATTTATCCACAAAAATAGCTGTGTAAGAATTTTATATAAGCATTATTCATAATAGCTGAGAAATATAAACAATAAAATGTCCAATAACAGGAAAATGTACACACAAATCACACATTCATGCAATAAAATACCATTTAGTAATACAAAGGAACAAAACGTCAATACATGCAATAACATTAATGAAGCCATTAAACATTGAAAGAAGCCAAATATAATGAAGTGATCCTGTATGGTTAAGTCTTGAGATTCTCAAAATCAAATGATGATGCTCAACCTTCTATAGCACAGAGATTAATATATAGAAATAAGTGTTCTGAATCTCAGAAAGGGAGGAGGTATCTGAGCATACATTTTTCTGCTTATTTTCTTTTCAAAACATAAGTATCTTCTTTCCCATTTTAATGTGTTGAATTTTATGACTTCGGGTGTATTTTTCTGATGAGAATTATTAACATGTTTGAAATTACAAGAGATAAGAAAAATTGTATTAAATATTAAATATGTCTTGAAAGCAAAACAAATAATTCCTAAACAAAATGAATAATTCAACTCAGATTCTTCTATTTGAAGTGTAAACAATATGTAATAAAAAATCTATTATTGAGTGACAGCCACATGAATTTTGCATACAAATAATTTTATAGGCGTTTTCACTATATAATATTCATGATAAATATACCAACAAGGGTTTCTTGGGAAAGTCTTCCATATGTATACATATACACATACACATATATATACATATACATCCTCTTCATTTTGACATAGTATACAATTTGTCAGAATTTAATTGGCCTAGTGTCTGGGATTTCTTGGTAATTTTTATGGACTGTGATGTGACAGTATGTATATGTGAACAAAATTAACACTGTTTACTATCTACTTGATATAATGACTTCTTTATAACTGCTTTGATACATTTTATGCTGAAAATTCATGAAGAGTCTCTGACAAAAATTCTAAAACTGATAGGACATTATTAAAAATGTTATGAGGGAAGTAAAAAATGATTGTGCTGCCTTTACTCAAAAAAAGGTTGTAATTGTATTTGTGCAACTTTTTGAATGGTTGAAGAAGTTGATGTTGTATACCTGATATGCAGATGTGTTGCTCCTTGGTCATAATTTGTGACCAAGTAATTGAGCTTTGTCTTGCTTAGTGTAGACCTCAGGATCTTCATATTTGAAGGTATGCAATGAAGATCATGTATTTGAAGTTATGCACAGAATCATATAAGACTTCTTACTTTGAGGAAACTTACATACATTGTGCTGCTGCTTCTGAAGTCAGCCTGCTTCTCTCTATGCTGCTCATGCTTTTTAATTTTAATTTTTATTATATTCTGTTTTTCTTGTTAGACTTAAACAGAAGTGAAAGTAAATGCTGATGGTGGTAGCTGACATCACCCCTCTTATTTTTCCCTATGGAGACATAAAAATAGGAGAAATGTTACCTGGATATAAAAGGATTGGTTTGTTATAGCACTTGAATACTATCAGATGGTTTTTGTAAAAAGGACACATATCTTTAATTATCTGTTACTAGGCAGAATTGGTTTACTGATGAATTGTTTATACATAGACACATCCTAAAGAATTCTTAAGTGGAATTTGTCCTTATAATACCTTCATTTACTTAAGGTATGTTTATCTGCACCTCCCCCCTCCCCAAGAAATGAGTTGCATTTTTTTTTTTTTTTAGAACTGAGCTTTCCAAAATGAGTTTCTACTGATTGTGAGCCTATACCTTCAAATAAGCCAAAGTAGCATGTTTCTGCCCAGTTTATCTTCATCATCCTTCTGTAAAGATCCAGCATTCTGATGTCAATACTGGACATTATTTTCAGACCTCTTCCACTGATATTTTAGTGAACACATAATCATTCATTATCTTGATATCTTGATTATTTTAATCGAAGCTATTAATATCTGTGTGTCAGTTTCCTCTCATTCAGAAATCTTTGTGATATCATCCCATGGTATAGTATCCTCAAATTGAATGCCTAAAACAGCATTCACCTTTCAGAGACATTCATTTATGAATTAAACATTTGCTGACACAATGTTTTGTGTATTTTATTTACTCATTTTCTGTGTTTTTATAGGTTTTGCATGACTGTCATAAAAGTTTTTGTTAAGAGTTGAATTTGCATATCATATTTATTTTATTCTTTGTAATCAAGTCCTTCCAACATTTTGCATTATCACAACACAGTACACTTAAGCAAGTATTATGTTAGTACACTAGGAGTAAACATTCTGTTTGCTTCCAACAAATAGTCTGGGGGCTTTAGCTATCTAGAGACTGGTGTATCAAGGATCAGTATCTTGAGCATTATTCTGCTTGCTGGCAACAGAACAGTGAACAGTGTAGGCAACGTTCCTGTCCTTGTTTTGTTTACATTATAGGAGTAGATAATTTAGTATGAACAAATCATATATTTATAGAACACAAGTAGGAAAAAGAGATTAAGACTGGTGGAACAGTAAGTAAGGGCCATTTTAAGGAGCATCATTTGAAAAGGTTTTCTGTGAAGATGGTTTTTGGGAAGACCAAGAAGTAAACCAAGTTAGAGAATGGGCTTTTGGGAAATATGAGAGAAGAACATTCCAGTCAGAAGGAACAGTTAAGTACAAAAGTTAGAGTATTAATAGAAACTTTTGAGAAATGGAGAGAGGGCCCAGTGCTGAAGTTCAGTAAGTGAGGTGACAGTGGGAAAAGTTGGGGTTAGAGATGGAGGCAATGATAAGATCATGTGGCACCTTCTAAGCCACAATGAGAAGTTTGGCTTTTATCCTAAATGAATTGAGAAATGATTGAGCAGAATTACTTGACTTGACATATTTTAAAGAATCACTTTGGCTCCTATGGGAAGAACAGAAGGCAAGATGACAAAAGACAAACCTGGGAGATCAGTTAGGAAGTTATAGAAATAGTTCAAACATGAGATCGTAGTGACTTGTCTAGGGAATCTAAGGTTTTAATGATAGAGGTAAGAAGTCATGATTAGATTTTGGATTTATTTTGAAGACCAAACCAGTGAGATTTGAGGGTGTATATGTTATTATCTCTTTTATATATGAGAAAACAAATGTTTATAAAAGTTAAATAACGAAAAGCAGAGAAATGAGAAGTACAGTATTAAGAATGTTGGTAATATTCTAGTTCTTTATTTGGGTAGAGGTCTCAGAGATGCTCATTTAAAATTATGCTTTAAGATTTATATCAATATTAAATATGTCTTTTTATATTTCTTATATTTTTGTATTAAGTATGTAAATATTATGTGTCTTTTTATATGTATAAAATATCATATAGAACTTAATATTTAAAAAGTTGAGAATCCTCCCCAAGATTTCCAAGCTAGTATGTAGCCCTAGCAAGATGAAGAAAAGTAGAAAATGGAGGGAAAATGAAAATTATTTAGCACATCATACCCTCCTTAGCATCCACTCCTCGATTCAGTGTGGTAAAAGTTTACATGTCCAATATAAGGGGCATGCAAAGTCACATTAATTACTACATCATCATGGAATGATATCAGTTACACTTTCATCTAAAACTGAAAATGTTTGTTGCTACCTAATGGAAAAAAAATGAAGGAACATAAAGCAATAAATTAATATAACTCATAGCTGCTGCTACTTACTCCATTGCTGCCATTTCTGTAACTGGTGATGAGGTACTCCTTCTCAGCAGCCATGCCTGTACTCTTAGGACACTCATTCTGTATTGCTGGTATTTACCAGCATATCAACTTAATGGTGATTCTTACCTTTTGGGTGATGCAGCACTTGACTTCTACAGGATTTGAGCCCTTGGTGGTCTTTATTGGGTTGCTATAGTTTCCCATTTATTGGAAACTATTGGACAAAGGAATAATAATAATATACTGAATTCCCTGAGATCCAAACAGTATTCCTTATGTCCATTCCATAACACCAATAAAATTGGCCCTGGTAATTGTGATCAGTTACCATGATCAGTATAACTACTCTCTTCTCTGAATGTTTGTTTACCATTACATAAAACTAAGATAGCCAGTAATGGTAGCAGCATCCAAATCACTTGACTCATGATGGTGTTTGGTAATAAGAACATTCTTCCGCTGGGCTTCAGGATCTCTAAGTCCATTGAGCTGAATGTCAGAGAGAAGCGAATCAGTTTCTTCAGCTGGGTTAGTTGGAGTAATAGGAAGAAAAGTCAGCCCTGGTTTGTTTGCTTGTTTGTTTTGGCAACCTAGGCATAGTATGGAGAAACTTAGAACCATATTGTTGTTCCTGTTTTTATTTATTTATTTATTTAAGTTCTTTCTTTCTTTAAGATTTTATTTATTTGAGAGAGAGATCACAAGTAGGCAGAAAGGCAGGGAGAGAGAGGGGGAAGCAGGCTCCCCGCCGAGCAAAGAGCCCAGTGCGGGGCTCGATCCCAGGACCCTGCGACCGTGAACTGAGCCGAAGGCAGAGGCTTAACCCACTGAGCCACCCAATTGCCCTTGGCTCCTATTTTAAAACATATGCTGTATCCTATATGTCAGTAGGGTTATCTATATACCAATGCCATAGGTGAAATTTTAGCAGTACCTTCCCTTCTTCTATCAGACTAAAAGGTCAATGGAATATGTCTTAAGAACACTGAATTCTGTAAAAATGAATCCATTGCTTCCTCCTTTTTCTTAATATTGATTCATAGAACATTAGCTAGAGAAGTTTAAGTATATCCAATTTCACTCAAGCTTTGTATATCCAACTTTTGGAACTGAATGTGCTATTTGCACCAAAATGTGTTTTTACCAGTTTAATTAATAGGGCACATGGCCTGGCCTATGTAATCACAAGTGACATGTAACTGTAGCAAATTTGTCCAAAATCTACTATTGCTTTACAACTTAAGTAACTTGGCCCAAGTACACTAGCAGGAGAGCCACAAAGGCAGAGAATTTGAGATCAATTGCTATAAAAGTCCTTAGGTGTTAGGTAAGTTTGTTTGCCCCACCCTTCCCCTTTTTCCTTCCTTCCATCCTTCCTTCCTCTTCCTCATCCCCCTTCTTCTCCTTCTCCTCCTCCTCCTCCTTCTGCTTCTTACTTTCTTTTTCTAGAAACAATTAAGAAGGAAGTCTAGATAATTCCTTTAATTCAGCACAGTAATTGAATCTGAATGTTCTATAGCATATCAATGATCCTTGTGCTCTATTTCAAGGTATTTTGGAAATTCAGTTCTTCCATCTTCCTTTATTTTTTTCTCTTAGAGTGAGAGGCGATCTTAGTGTTAATAATGTAGGTTTTGGCTTCAAAGACAGTGAGAGCCCTTTCTTTCAACAGTAGGATGACCTGAATGAAAGTCCTTATACTTTACTGTAAATGTCCCTTTGTTGATAATGAGCATTTAAAAAGTGAGAATATTTTCCTTAAGTGACTTGCAGGACCTTACCACAGGCATCAAACATATGAAGAACTGCCAGTGAAAAGTTTAGGAAACCACCCACAGAAAGGCAGGGTGCTATATTAATTGAAGTTGTTCTATCACAAATACTTAATTTAACAACATGCTGAGGTGAAGAACCATGGGTGTTACTCAGATCTTGTGTTTTATAGGTGTCTCAAGGATAAAAATAATAACAGAAAATGTTTACAAATCTTCTCTGTAAGGGTTGCAGATAAAATACAGGACACCAGTTAAATTTTAATTCCAGGTAAACAACAAGTATATTTTTAGTATAAATATATCCAAAATATTTCTTTGGGATGTTCTTATACTTAAAAGATTTTGTTTTAATCTGGAATTCATATTTAACTTGGTTTTCTGTATTTTTATTTGCAAAATCTGGAAACTCTTTCCTCCGGGTTCTCCTAGGAAAACTGTTTTTACAATATATCGAACCCTTGGAATTTTACTGTTCTGACTGGGGTATTGCATAAGAAGAGACTAAATAATTAGTAAAAGAGGATACATTTATTTAGAGTAGAAAGAATGTGAGTATCCTTTCTGAAGAACAAAGTAGATCTGATAAGTGGGGATTGGAATAAGAATAAGAGGGCTGGGGTAGAGATAGAATGAAATGGTGGGTTGAAGCTTTAGCAGAGATAGAAGAGAGTTTGGGGAGTATGTGCCAAGTTATGAGAGGGGTTTGTTTGTTTATTTATTTATTTATATTATGTTCAGTTAACCACTGTATAGTACGTCATTAGTTTTTGATGTAGTGTTCAGTGATTCATTAGTTACATATAAAACCCAGTGCTCATCACAACATGTGCCCTCCTTAATACCCATCACCCTGTTACCCTCTCCTCCCATGTCCCTCCCCTCCGAAACATTCAGTTTGTTTCCCAGGGTCCATAGTCTCTCATGGTTCCTCTCTCTCTGATTTCTTAACCTTCAGATTTCCCTTCCTTCCCCATGGTCCTCCATGTTTGCTTATGTTCCACATACGAGTGGAACCATAGGATAATTCTGTTTCTCTGCTTGACTTACTTAAGTTAGCATAATTCCCTCCAGTTCTATCCATCCATTGATGCAAATGGTGGGTATTCATCCTTTCTGATGACTGAATAGTATTCCATTGTATATATGTACCTCATCTTCCTTATCCATTCATCTGTTGAAGGGCATCTCCGCTCCTTCCACAGTTTGGCTATTGTGGACATTGCTCCTATAAACATTGGAGTGCATATGCCCCTTCTTTTCATTCGCTATATCTGCATCTTTAGGGTAAATACCTAGCAGGGCAATTGCTGGGTCGTAGGGTAGTTCTATTTTTAACATTTTGAGGAACCTCCATATTGTTTCCCAGAGTGGCTCTACCAGCTTGCATTCCCACCAAAAGTGTAAGTGGGTTCCCCTTTCTCCACATCCTCACCAACATTTGTTGTTTCCTGTTTTGGTAATTTTTGCCATTCTAATTGGTGTAAGGTGGTATCTCATTGTGATTTTGATTTGTATTTCCCTGAGGGCTAATGTTGAGCAATTGTTCATGTCTGTTTGCCATTTGTATGTCTTTGGAGAAGTGTCTGTTCATGTCTTCTGCCCATTTTTTTTGACTGGGTTATTTGGTTTTTTGAGTGTTGAGTTTGAGAAGTTCTTTATAGATCTTAGATATCAGCCCTTTATCTGTAATGTCATTTGTAAATCTCTTCTCCCATTCCGTGGGTGGCCTCTTAGTTTTGTTGACTGTTCCCTTTGCTGTGCTGAAACTTTTTATTTTGGCGAAGTTCCAGAAGTTAATTAATTAATTATTTTCTTTTTTCATATGCTTTTTTTTTTAAAGATTTTTATTTTATTTATTTGACAGACAGAGATCACAAGTAGGCAGAGAGGCAGGCAGAGAGAGGGGGAAGCAGGCTCCCCGCCGAGCAGAGAGCCCGATGCAGGGCTCGATCCCAGGACCCTAAGACCATGACCTGAGCAGAAGGCAGAGGCTTTAACCCACTGAGCCACCCAGGTGCCCCACCCATATGCTTTTTTAGATGCACCTGTTTTTTTTTTTTTTTTCAGTTTATTTTATTTTATTTATTTTCAGTGTTCCAGCATTCATTGTTTATGCACCATACCCAGTGCTCCATGCAATACGTGCCCTCCATACTACCCATCACCAGTCTCACCCAATCCCCCAACCCCTTTCCCCTCCAAAACCTTCAGTTTGTTTCTCAGAGTCCACAGTCTCTCATGGTTTGTCTCCCCCTCTAATTTCCCCCAACTCATTTCTCCGCTTTTGCTTTTGTTTCCCTTGCCTTTGGAGACATGCCTTGAATGATGTTACTGTGGCTGATGTCGAAGGGTCATTGCCTATGTTCTCCTCTAGGATTTTGATGGATTCCTATCTCACACTGAGGTCTTTCATCCATTTTATTTTTATGTATGGTGTAAGGGAATGGTCCAGTTGCATTCTGCAATATGTAGATGTCCAATTTTCCCAGCACCACTTATTGAAGAGACTGTCTTTTTTCCATTGGCTATTTCTGCCTGATTTGATAAAGATTGTCTGACCATAGAGTTGAAGGTTTATTTCTGGAGTCTCTGTTCCATTCCATTGGTCTATGTGTCTGGTTTTTTTGCCGCTTCCATGCTGTCTTGGTGAACACAACTTTGTAATTCAGCTTGAAGTCAGAAAATGTGACTTCCCCAGCTTTCTTTTTCTTTTTCACCATCCCTCAGTGATTCAGTGTCTTTTCTGGTTCCATACAAATTTTAGTATTGTTCTAGCTCTTTGAAAAATGCCAATGGTATTTTATAGGGATAACATTGAAAGTATATATTTCCCTGGGCAGGATAGACATTTTAACAGTATTTATTCTTTCAATCCATGAGAATGGAATGTTTTTTTCATCTTTTTGAGTCTTCCTCAATTTCTTTCAGAAGTGTTCTAGTTTCTAGAATATAGATCCTTTACCTCTTTAAAGGTTAGGTTTTATTCCTAGGTATCTTATGGTTTTTGTTGCTATTATGAATGGAATCAATTCCTTAATTACTCTTTCTACAGTTACACTATCAGTGTATAGAAAAGCAATTGATAATCTGTGCACTGATTTTGTATCCTGCCACATTACTGAATTGTTGTATGAGTTCTAGTAATTTGGGGATGGAGTCTTTTGGGTTTTCTGCATAAATTATCATGTAATCTGCTTGAGGGAGAGTTTGATTTCTTCTTCACCTTGTTGGATGCCTTTTATTTCTTTTTGCTAATTTCTGATTTCTGAGGCTAGGACTTGCTAGCACTATGTCGAACAATAGTGGTGAGAGTGGACATCCCTGTCATGTTCCTGACCTTAGGGGAAAAGCTGAGAGCTTTGATTGATATTGATATTCACTGTGGGTTTTTCATATATGGTTTTTATGATTTGGGAGAAACTTCCCTCTATCCCTGTATTCTGAGGAGTTTTAATCAGAAATGGATGTTATATCCGCTCAAATGCTTTTTCTGCATCAGTTGAGAAGATCATATGGTTCTTGTCTTTTCTTTTATTAATGTTCTCTGATACGTTGATTGATTTGTGAATACTGAACCACCCTTGCATCCCAGGAATAAAACCCACTTGGTTGTGGTGAATGTACTTTTAATGTACGGTTGGATCCTATTGGCTAGGATCTTGTTGAATATTTCGGCATCCATGTTCACCAGGGATATTGGTCTGTGATTCTCCTTTTTAAGGGGGTCTTTGCCTGGATTTGGGATCAGTATAATAATGCTTGCCTCATTGAAGGAGTTTGGAAATTTTCCTTCTTTTTCTGTTTTTTTTTGTTTGTTTGTTTCTTTGTTTTGTTTTGTTTTGAATAGCTTCAATAGAATAGGTATTATTTCTTCTTTAAATGTTTTGTAGAATTCTTCTGGGAAGTCATCTAGTCATGGAATTTGTTTTTTGGGGAGGTTTTTGATTATTGCTTCAATTTCATTATTGGTTATTCGTTATTCAGGTTGTCTCTTTCTTCCTGTTTCAGTCTTGGTAGATTGTAAGTTTCCAGAAGGCATCTATTTCTTCCAGGTTGCTTAATTTGTTGGCATATAGTTGGTGGTAATAATCTCTGATAATTGTTTCCATTTCCCTAGTGTTAGTTATGATCTCTCCCCTTTCATTCATGATTTTATTTATTTGGGTTCTTTCTCTTTTCTTTGGGATAACTTTGGCCAGTGAGTTAACAATCTTTTAAATTCTTTCAAAGAACCAGCAAGGGGTTTGGAATAGAAATGGGCAAAGACAATTTTTAGGAAATTTTGCTCTTTGTTATATAACATAATTTTTCTCTCGGTGTCTCATCAGTAGCCCTCAGTAAATGTATTATTAGTTTTTTGTATGTATGTATATATGTATGTATGTATGTATTTTTTGTCTGAGGGTAACATGTTGGTTTTAGTTTTTTTGTTTTGCCTGGAATCAGGCCAATAATGGCCTGTTTAATTTAGGTTACATAGAAGTACAGTGCACACTGATCATTCTCAGAACATGGGGACTATCTTGTTAAAGGTCAAAAATGCTTCCATGCAGTTTTTAATAAAATTGGAAGACAACAATTTAATATTGACTGAAGGGTTTGGAGTAGTTTCTGAAGTGAGGAAAAATCTCTTACTAAATAGGAGCTATAAAACAGACAAGTGTCAATTTCTAAATTTAGGAAGTCATTTCAGTGAAAGATTCTTTTTGGGGGTCTGTTATATCTAGTTCTTACAGACATACTTGTCAGTTCAATAGTTCTGCTTCAGGGATTCCCATTAATAAGTTCTTGAGTTACAGCCCCATGTCTGACTGCCCCTAATTATAGCTGAAAAATGAGCTATATCTAACAATGTCATTAATTCCTTATTAGCATTTATATCATTGCAGTAGATTTTTGAATTCCTTCCTTTGTGAGGACTCTTGAAGTTTCAAAACAGAGTGTAAAGTACGAAATGACCAATAGCAGGGCCATTTTTCTGGCTAGCAATATAAATCAACATGTCTAGTGGATTAAACAAAGTAGTAATTGTGAAGGCTAAGAATATATTGATTTAACAATAAAAGTTCCAGTTTTAAAAAACAGAGGGGAAAATGTCATTTATTTGCCCACACATCCACAATTTTTAAACAGGTTAACATTGCTGCTTTAGATAGCTTTTTCTTTTTTATTTTATTTTATTTATTTGTCAGAGAGAGAGAGAGAGAGTAGAAACAGAGGGAGTGGCAGGCAGAATGAGAGGGAGAAGCAGACTCCCTGCTGAGCAGGGACCCAGATGTCAGACTAGATCCCAGGGACCCTGGGCTGAAGGCATACTTAACTGACTGAGCCACCCAGGTGTCCCTAGATAGCTTTTGATAAAAGATATAAAGTGGATAAGTGTATAATGTTGAACTACCTTTGTACCATCTCCTCAGGGGCCATAGCCATCAGGATTTTGGTGCGTATTTGACCAACATATATTTTACTTCTTTATATGACTGGTAAATTGAAGAGGCAAGAATACATGGGATTTAATCATGAAGCAACTTCATGTGTCTCCCCTGTTCCTTTATACTGATGCTCTGGGTGTTTAGTCTTCCCAAGTGACAGGTGAAAATTCTGGTAGTTGATGACATTTCTGGCTGCCCTTGGCTAGTAAAGAATTAAGTGGTTATTTAGAGACACCAAATAGTGTTTCAATTTGGTGATAGAATTTTTAGTGTGATTCTATGTGATTCTTTGTGATTGTTAGCTTCTCATATAATGTGTGTTCTATGTCATTGTTATCATCTCATATAAAAACTTCATTTAGTGTTGATACTTTCCCCCACCTTTGACTTGAGCCAAGTGCATGAGTTAAAGTCTAAGGCTGAGATGGAGCAGGTATAGCCTCCTTTTCTTTCTTCCTTGAATTTCTGAAGGGCTTTTCTTGGCTTCTTAACCCTGTTTCTGAGGCCTTCAGAGTTGTAGGAGGTGTGTAGGAAGGAGATAGAAAGGGATGACAAAAATTCTGACTTATGGATAAAGGTCTGTGTCAGTCAAGGTGGCAGGAAACAGATGGCGTATTCAAAAGGGATGATTGCCAAGAGTTTAACAAAGAAAGTGTTTTCAAGGGAAAGGTGAAAAAACAAAAATAAAAACAACACAAAATAGAAAACAAAGGAAAGGCTAGCTAGTAGGAGTGAAAAGCCACCACCATACCTTAGGTCACCATCAATAGTTTGACCTTAGGTGGAAGAATACAAACACTCCCAACCCACTTCAGGGCTGGGAAGAACCAAGGGAGTAAATAAATCAAATTCTCTTTAATTCCCCTCCTTCCCAGTATCTCGTGGGTAATTCCTACTAGCTGAAACCAACCAACAACTGGAAGAGATGCCTGGTGTACTCAATATGGGTTTGCCTTCAGTAGTATAGGGAAGGACCAGATGAAGCTAAATCTTTCTATCAGGGGTACTTTAATGGGGCTTCAGATATTTTCCTTTTTCTTGCCTTCACTTCTGCCCAATTTGTGGGGAACTCCCATGTGCATTTCTCAGATTAGGGAGAATGTATTTGATTATACCTTGTTGGTCTCTTAAATGCCTAACATTTATTTGCAATATGTCAGCTTTTCAATTCTGAATATGTTTATTCTTCCAGAGATGTTCTATCTTCTACATGGCCCACATCTAGTACAAGGAAATCACTCATGCATTGCTGTCTTTCAAAAATGCTGAGATTGCCCATCAAAATGGAGTAGCATTTCACCTTTCAGTTCTACCTTTATTATCAGGTCCATGCACTGATCTCCATTCCTTTATGATTTTTCAGACTAGATGCAGAAACTGATCCTAAACTTTAGGGACACATGTTAGTCTTTTCCAGTGTTGTACTTAAACCACATGTCTCTTAACACAAAGTACAGAGGAAATTATCTCATACTCTCCTGTTCTTGTCTTATAGTTTCCATTTCATTTTTTAAAAATTAACTTTGAACGTTTACAATATTCTTAATGTAAAGGGTATGGAGAGATAACTCTCAGTCCTGGAATTTTCTTCTAAATTACAGGTAAACCACTTTAGGTACCTAGATATTTTTCTTCTTGGTTTTAAGCTTAGCTCTATAATACAATTTTTTATCATATTTTATATGACATTTCCATGTATTTACTATCTATGTGTGGTGGGTGATATCAGTTTAGTCTGACTTACTGATTGCATATAATTTTAGTTTAAAAAGGAATTTTTGTGAGAAATTGGCATTTCTGTGTCTATGTTCTTTGAGTACCTGTAATTTCAGTAATGTAATACAGGTCACATAATTTAATCCTTTACATAATAGCTCCAAAACTTATAAAGATATCACAAATGTATATCAGTGAAAGAAGTTTTTATTTGCATGTAAGAATGGAAGTAGTTAAACACAAAATGCCATATTTCTAGTTCTATTATATTCTGCCAGCACAATTATATTCTACTATAAATAGTGATTGACAAAATCAATTTTTTTCATTACCCAAAACAAAAATTAGAAATAATGAATGCTAGGGGTGCCTGGGTGGCTCAGTGGGTTAAGCTGCTGCCTTCGGCTCAGGTAATGATTTCAGGGTCCTGGGATTGAGCCCCGCATCAGGCTCTCTGCTCAGCAGGGAGCCTGCTTCCCTCTCTCTCTCTCTCTCTGCCTGCCTCTCCGTCTACTTGTGATCTCTCTCTGTCAAATAAATAAATAGAATCTTTAAAAAAAAAAAAAAAGAATGAATGAATGCTATGCAATGTCCACAATAGCCAAACTATGGAAAGAGCCTAAATGTCCATCAACGGATGACTGGATAAAGAAGATGTGGTGTTTCTATACACAATGGAATATTATGCAACTATCAAAAACCCCCACATCTTGCCATTTGCAATGATGTGGATGGAAATAGACAGTATGCTAAGTGAATGTCAGTCGGAGAAAGAAAATTGTAATGTGATCTCACTGATATGAGGAATTTGAGAAACAAGACAGAGGATTATAGGGGAAGGGAGGGAAAAATGAAACAAGATGAAACCAGAGAGGGAGACAAACCTTACCTCAGGAAACAAACTGAGGGGTGCTAGAGTGGAGAGGTGTAGGAGGGATGGGGTAGCTGGGTGATGGACACTGGGGAGGGTATGTGCTATGGTGAGCGCTGTGAATTGTTTAAGACTGTGAATCACAGATCTGTACCCCTGAAACAAATAATATATTATATGCTAATTTTTTTAAAAAGGAAAAAAATAGTGAATTCTAAATATAGAATTTGGAGAATATGGAAAAGTATAAAAAACAGCAGTCATGTATAATGCCATGTCTCAGAAACATCATGAGTGGTGGTACTTAGTGGTACTTCTCTCTTAATGAAATATCCTCTGGATTAGAGGTATATAAATGAGGATTATCAAGCTTAGCTCTTGTTTTGGCACCTTCTCCTATATCTTCAAACCAGTTTATTTTAGATTAGCCCACAGAATCACAGCACAATTAATATTTCTAGATTTGCTTTCTGGGTTGCATAATTTTTAATACTCTTTACTGTTCACTCTTTTGTAATGAAATGGAAACACCTCTAACTTTGGTTTTATTGACTGCGTACTGTATTCAGGTTTTTCTCACTCCATCTTTAACTTTTCAGTTTTACTGTTGACTAAAAATCCAGTACAAATCAATAATGAGATATTTCTTTTTTCCTATATATTTTACCACTCTTTTAGAGTACTGCAGAAAAATATGATTATGTTAGTAGGTGAAAGGGAAGTAACTTGGTAACTTTCAACAATATTTGTGATACAAAAACATTTATCCAACTGGCAATATAGGTATTAATATTTAATTCAATACAAACTAAATACAAATCTTGTAATTGATAAATCAGTCTAAAAATATTAAGAATGTAGTACAGTGCTATTTAATAAAATAATATAATCTGAATCAATAATTTACATGTCATTTTTAATTAAAACATTTATGATAGGGGCACTTGGGTGGCTCAGTGGGTTAAAGCCTCTGCCTTCGGCTCAGGTCATGATCCCAGGGTCCTGGGATCAAGCCCTGCATCAGGCTCTCTGCTCAGCAGGGAGCCTGCTTCCTCCTCTCTCTCTCTGCCTGACTCTCTGTCTACTTGTGATCTCTGTCAAATAATAAATAAAATCTTTAAAAAAAAAACCTGATAGCCATGTTTAAAAAGAAAAATGACACAGATGAAATTAAACAGTATACTTCTAAATAACTCATAAGTTAAAAACATCACTGGAAAATATGTAAAGTATTTCAAAGTAAATAATGAGAAAGTAAGTATCAAGATTTGTTGGATGTAGTTAGGTCAGTTATTAGAGGAACATTTATAGTCATATATACACTGTATATGTGTCTTATCCTGACAACAATAGAAAATATAAAAAATAAAGAGAGGCGTTCTGTTTAAAAAACTCAAGTTGTATGTATGAATGTAGCATAGGTGTATCAGTAAAAATGTACAAGGAAACAGAGAGTCAAGACTGTAATGCTCATCCTTGGTTAGATTTTATTTAAAATGTGGGAGCATATTGTGAAAGTTTGAGTATAGATTGAATATTAGTTTCTTTTAGGAAAACATACATTTTTTAAAAAAGATTTTATTTATTTATTTGACAGAGAGAGATCACAAGCAGGCAGAGAGGGAGGCAGAGAGAGAGAGAGGGAAGCAGGCTCCCCGCTGAGCAGAGAGCCCGATGTGGGGCTCGATCTGAGGACCCTGGAATCATGACCTGAGCCGAAGGCAGAGGCTTTAACCCACTGAGTCACCCAGGTGCCCCAACGTACATTTTTAATTTAGGATATGGATGTATTATAATACAGGAGTATATAGGTGCACATTGGAGTGTCAAGTGTTTGTAATTTAATTTTATAGAGAAAAATGTCTTAAGATACATTTGTATGTATATTTATATCTATATATTTATCTATATCCATATATTATAATGAGAAGTGTGAGATATATGATATAATGTTAACAGTTGTTGAATATGAGGTTTTTATTTTCCTTATTTTAAATTTTTTTGTAATAAAAAGTTTTATAATATGTTTTATAATTTTAGTATGTATTGTAGTATAACATATTATGGTATTATGTGTTTTATAATTATTATAAACAAATAGTTATATTTATATTTTTAGATAAAAATGAAATGTCTGTTAGTAAATAATTTTAAGACAAAGAAAAGAAAATGCTGGAGAGTAGTGTGGATGTGAAAGTCTTAGGCTGAGGAGACAAAAAAAAGAATTAAAAAGCATCCAAATAGGGAAGAAGTTAAGTCAAACTTTCACTTTTTGTGGACAACATGATACTCTTTGTAGAAAACCCAAGAGACTCTGCCCCCAAATTGCTAGAACTCATACATGAATTCAGCAAAATCACAGGATATAAATTCAATGTGCAGAAATCTGTTGTATTTCTATACACCAATAAAAAAGCAGCAGAAAAAAAAAATCAAAGAACAGTCCTATTTGCATTTGCACCAAAAATAATAAGATACGTAGAAATTAATGTTACTAAAGAGGTAAAAGCTCTAGAGTCTGAAAACTATAGAACACTTATGAAAGAAATTGAAGAGGGCACAAAGAAATGGAAAAAGCATTCCATGCTTATGGATTGGAAGAACAAACATTGTTAAAATGTCTATACTACTCAAAGCAATCTACACATCTCCATCCCCATCAAAATACAGAGCTAGAGCAAACAGTCCTAAAATTTGTATGGAACCAGAAAGACCCCAGTAGCAAAGCAATTCTGAAAAAAGAACAACAAAACTGGAGGTATCAAGATTCTAGATTTCGAGTTATAGTACAAAGCTACAGTAATCAAGACAGTATGGTACTGGCACAAAAACAGACACATAGATCAATGGATCAGAATAGAGAATGCAGAAAGGGACCTACAAGTACATGGTCAATTAATCTTTCTATAAAGCAGGAAAGAATACCCAATGGAAAAATGACAGTTTCAACAAATGCTATGGGGAAAACTGGACAGCAACAAGCAAAAGAATGAAACTGGACCACTTTCTGACACCAAAGACAAATTAAAATCAAAATGGATGAAAGACCTAAATGTGAGACAGGAAACTATCAAAATTCTAGAGAAAACAGGCATAAACTCTGACCTTGGCTGTTGTAGCTTCTTGCTAGACACATCACCACTGGCAAGGGAAACAAAAGGAAAATCAACTATTTGGACTTTATCAAGATAAAAGATTTCTGCCTTGCAAAGGAAACAATCAACAAAACTAAAAGGCAACCTATGGAATGAGAAGATATTTGCAAACAACATATTTGATAAAGGTTTGGTATCCAAAATCTGTAAAAAACTTACAAACTCAGCACCCAAAAAACAAGCTAATTAATAAATGGGCAGAAGATATGAATAGACACTCCCAAAAATGGCATCCAGTTGGCTAGCAAACACATGAAAAGATGCTCAACATCACTCATCATCAGGGAAATACAAATCAAAATCATGAGATACCATCTCACACTTTCAGGATGGCTAAAATAACACAAGAAACAAGAGTTGGTGAGAATCCTGAGAAAGTGAAACATTCTTGCACTGTGGGTGGTAATGCAAACTGGTGCAGTCACCCTGGAGAACAGTTTGGATGGTCCTCAAAATGTTATAAGTAGAACTACCCTGTCATCCAGCCCTTGAACTACTAGGTATTTATCCAGAAAATACAAAAATGCAGATTTGAAGGGATACGTGCACCCTGATGTTTATAGCAGCATTTACAATAGCCAAACTATGGAGAGATCACAAATGTCAGTCGCCTGATGAGTGGATAAAGAATATTTGGGGGTGTGTGTGTGCACACGCATGTGCACTGGAATATCACTCAGCCATCAAAAAGAATGAAATCTTGTTATTTGCAACAGCATGGATGCAGCTAAAGTGTATTATGCCATGTGAAATAAACTAGTCAGAAAAAAGAACTCAATCACTGACAGGTGAAATTTAAGAAAGAAAACAAATGAACATATGGGAAGGGGAAAAGAAAAAAAGGAGAGAAGGAAAAAAGACATGAGACTCTTAATGATAGATAATAGAGTTGAGGGAGGGAGGTGGGTGGGAGATTGGCTAGATGGGAAATGGGCATTAAAGAGGGCACCTGTTATGATGAGCACTGCGTGTTGTATGTAAGTGATGAATCACTGAATTCTCCAGAAACCAATATTGCACTGTATGTTGACTACCTAAACTTTAAATAAAAACAAACAAAAAGCTTACCTCTCTTTTTAAAAGTGGTATGAAAACAATCAAGTTGTTGTTAGACAAAATGATCCAAATAGACTCGTATCAGAAATGTAAAGTCAAGAGCAAAGTTATGACAAGTTAAAGAACACTGGCTTACATCATACAGAGAACATAAATTCCTAAGATCAAGAACTCAACAAAGATCTAATACTGAGAAAAAGATGAGCCAGTGACTTTAATTATAAGAATAATGCAGCTGCTACAGTTTTTTTTTAGTTATAACCTATTTGGTTTGTTTGTTGTTGTTGTTTTTCGTGGTTACTTTAGAATATACAACATACATATTTAATTTATCACAATCTATTTTTGTAATGGTACAATAATTCACATACAATTCAGTGTCCTTGCAACAATGTATTTCCATTTATTATAATATGTTTCACTTCTCTCTATATTTTGAAGTCCAAACCTACAACATATTATCATATATATTTTATTTATTTTTATATGTATTTTATCATTTTGACTTTAATCAATTTCCTTTTAAAGAAATATAAAAATTAGTAAAGGCTTTTTAAAATTATCCAGATAATTATCATTTCTAGTAATCTGCATTTCTTTGCATAAGCTTTCATTTGATATCCTTTCCTTTATTTTGAAGAAGTTTCTTTCAATCTTTTAACGGTGCAGATATGCTTGCAGGTACCAAATTCTTTTAGTGTTTGTTTTTCTGCCCCTTGTTTTGGAAGTATATTTTAACAGTATATATATTGAATTCTAGGTTGACAGGGTTTTTTTTTTTTTTTCTTTTCCTTTCCGCATTTAAGTGATCTCTTTGCTTCTGTCCTCTAGCCTGCACTGTTGTAACCATGATGTGCCTTAGTGTGTTTTTCTTTGTGATTATCTTGTTTTTATTTCATACACCTTCTTTGATCTGTTTGAGTTACAATTTTCATCAAATTTTCAAGCATTTTTATTATTTTTTTGTATTTTTCTCCCTTTTCTCCTCTGCCATTCTCATTACACATGTTAGACTTCTTGATATTATCATATAAGTCACTGCAGCTCTGTTCAGTTTTTCAATCTTATTTTGTGGTTCACTATAAACAGGTTTTACTTTTGTTTTTAGGTTTGGTGATCATTTCCTTTGTACTGCCCATCTTCTGTTTAGCCCAACCAACGTTTTCAATGAGTTTTTCAAGTGTGTTGACTTTTTTTACTCCAAAAATTTCATTTTGTTCTTTATGATATCTTTTGTTTCTCCACTCATTATGTTCATAAGTTCCTGAACATATTTATAGTAACTATTTAGAATTTCTTCTCACATAACACAATCATTCTGTCATTTTTTTCGTCTTTGTCTATGGACTAATTTTTCTCCATATTACAGATTTTTCTGCTGCTTTTTCACATGTCTAATATTTTATTGGATCCTTATCTTTGTAAATATTACATTTTTTGGTGTCTCTATTTTGTTATCTATTTAAAAGAGAATTGAGTTTTGTTGCAGTTTGCAGGTGTATAACTTGTGGATCAGCTGATTTTTTTCTTAAGATTTTATTTATTTATTTGACAGAGATCACAAGTAGGCAGAGGCAGGCAGAGGGAGAGAGAGAAGTGGGCTCCCCGCTGAGCAGAGAGCCTGATGCAGGGCTCAGGTCCTGACCCTGAGATCATGACCTGAGCCGAAGGCAGAGGCTTGAACCCACTGAGCCACCCAGGCGTCCCTCAGTTGATTGTTTCAAGGCTTGATTTTAAGAGCTATTTTTTTAATTGAAGATTTTATTTATTTATTTATTTGTCAGAAAGAGCTAGAAAGCACAGGCAGGGAGGGCAGCAGAGGGAAAGGATGAAGCAACCTCCCCGCGAAGCAGGGAGCGAGATACAGGGCTTGATCTCAGGACCTGATCCAAGGACCCTGGGATGATGACCTGAGCCAAAGGCAGATGCTTAACGACTGAGCCACCCAGGCACCCTGATTTTAAGAACATTATGGTGAGTCTAGATTAGCCTTTACTCCAAGACTAATTTAATTTAGCCTTAATTTTTAGGCATGACTCTTGTGGGGGGTCTGTAGTGAATTTCCTGGGTATTCCATAAGGTCTCTTCACTCTCGTTTTTCAGAATTTGCCTATGTTTTTGTATTGTGTGAGCTCTAGGAATTTTTCAGTTTATAATTCCTTGCCTCTGCCTAGCTGCTTAGAGTCTCATCATATACATTGAAATTTATTGCCTGGACAGGCTGAAGGGAGTAATTTTACCAATTTCTGGACATATCTCTGCTGATCTCCCATCTCTCCTATACTTTCCCCATAAATTCCAGTTACCTTAGTTTTTCTCCCTATCTCTGACCTCTGTCTTCTGCTTGTGTTCCCTGTCTTTTTTTTTTTTCCCCACAGACTGGAATGGTGCAGAAAATAAGGATGATTTTAGAGCTTACTTTGTTTTCTTTTTCTCAGTAGTCCAAACTCTGTATTAGTCAAATGTCTAAAAAGGGTTATTTAGTATGCACTTATGTCTTTTTATAGTTGTTTTTGGTATCAAACCCAAGGTAGTTATTTCTCACAGCAGAAACCGAAGTTCTCCTATATGTGTGCATTGTTATGGATCTTTATAAAATGTAATTTGATAGCTGACTGGTACATTGTTTTGAGGGTTAATGAGTTAAAAAGTAAATTAGAGACCTTTCCTGAATTAATCATAAGCATCCATGAACTGAGGAGTATGTATTAGTGAAGTTGATGAGTGTATTTGAATTACATAAACAGAGTTAAATTTAATACATAGATGTATCCAGGCAAACTTACAGTAAACTCTGGTTAGACTGTATGGAGTGGTTTCCATGGGGGAACAAATCAGTGCCCAACACTGTGGCAGCAGACTTCACTGTGGCTAAGAGTAACTGGGGAAATGGTGATGGATTTAAGGTAGAGGGCTAGTTTTGGTTATGGGCACAGTTTTGTCATGGAGAAAAGTTTGGGTATGCAGATATTGAACCAGAAGGCCAGTTTTGATAGCAAAACATTGTTCCTCCTATGTGAAAATGTACACTGAGGTAATTCCTACTTGAAGCCCCAGAGGTTCGTTTGGCATGATACTGGTATCTTGCCCTAGCCCAATGATGGAAGGTGTCTCTACTTGAGATTAAAGGGAGATTAAAGCGATCTGCAGCTCATCTAGAGATAACCCCCCAAATACCCCACATGAAAGCTGGGCTGGTTTGAGTTGTGGATGCTATCTGGCTAGATGACAGGCAGTGCCCACAGTGTCAGCAGTCTGAGTTGGTTATAGCTTGGTTCCCCATGCAAAGGAAGATCCCCACCTCAAGAGCCTAGAGCAGCTGAAAGTATATGGATTCCTTGGAGAGCTGTTTGACTTGGGCACCTTTTTCTGGAGTGTTTGTTTCCAGGATGCAGCTGTGCCCATCATTGCTAAGCGCTAATCTTCACAAAGATCTAGTCACTAAAGATTGGGTTTCTATCTTTGTTCTACTCAGGGACCTTACCCTATCCGATGCCGTAAGATGACTCTCTGGTGTCTGAGTTTTCTGGGATATTCTTTACTACTATCCTTCAAAGATCTGCGTGTGTAGAGGATTATGATGAAGTAGTCCCTGAAAGGAATCCTGGGTGTCTGCCCACGCCACATTGTAGTTTCAGGTTCAGCTTTGCTTTCTGACCTCAGATATGCTAACTATTTTGCTGGCTCCAAGACAAGACAAGCCCCATCATTGATACTGTGGTTTTCAGTTAACAATGGTTAAAATATGACTTTTTGTTTATCAAATTAGTAAAACTTTTTAAAAGGGTATAATAGTTTTTATAAGAATCATTTGACATCATCCTCAAATGTCTTATATAAAAATAAACTGGCTAAAGTTGATGGAAATAAATTTGTTAGTGTGAATCAAGAATATTTTAGATAATTATATTATTTATCAAATATTTCACTATCAAGGAATCTATCCTAGAGAAACAAACTGTCATAGATGATTTTTCAAACTGTCTATTGTAGCATTATTTATAATAATAAAATTAAGAATAAATTAAATACCCTCAAAAATAAAATGATTTAGTTATTTGTGATGAATTCATTTCAAGTGATCCTGATTAGGATGTAATGTAGTACACTTATGTAATAAGAAAAAGCTCATGTCATAATATGGAGTGAAAATATCAGGATACTAATTATAGCAATTTGATTCCAATTTTGTAGAAATGCTTACACATAGACAATTGTGGAAGGCAATGCACTAAAATAACAACAATGGTTAACTGTTTGCTGTCATTATGGAGAAAAGTCATTATTTTGGTCTTATACCTTTATTTTTCCTTAAATCCTGTATAAAGACCATATATTATATGTTATTAAAATGATGTACTATATGTTAGCTAATTGAGCCTAATTTTAAAAAGACAAAAAATAAAATCCTCTATATATGTATAAAATAAAATAATAAAAATATACGGGACACCTGGGTGGCTCAGTCACTTAAGCATCTGCCTTTGGCTCAGGTCATGATCCCAGAGTCCTGGGATCAAGTCACTTTATAGGCTCCTTGATAGGCAGAGAGTCTGCTTCTCCTTCTGCCCGCCTCTCTCCCCAGCTTGTGCTCACTTGCTTGCACATTCTCTGACAAACAAAATCTTAAAAAAAAAAATTCATTGGACTTGATGTACTATTTTTGCAATTTCCTGGGAATCTATAGTTAGTTCAGAAAAGAAAACTTTGTCTTATTTTAAAGTAAATTTTATACTCATTTAGTTTATACTTATTCTCAGCTGTGATTGATTCCGCCTGTGTTGTTACAGTAGAAGGTCTGACCATTCCTTTAGACACATGGCAGAAGTAAAGCATTTCTTCCTCTTCAGATCTCAATTATCAGGTAAAAAGGAATCTTTCAAAAATTTATCAATATGCATTTATTCATTAAATACGTATTTATTGTCTGCTATATGCCAGACAATGTGCTATGTGCTAGAAAAACAAGGATGAGTATAAAAGACAAAATCCTTTTACCCAATGTGGTGTTTTTTTTTAACATTTTTTTATTCATTTATTTGACAGAGAGCACAAGCAGGGGGAGAGGTGGGCAGAGGGAGAGGGAGCAGCAGGCTCCCTGGTGAGTGAGGAGCCAGCCCAGAACTCCATCCCAGGACCCTGGGATCATGATCTGAGCCAACGGCAGACACTTAACCAACTGAGCCACCTAGGCACCCCTCACCCAATGTGTCTTTATTGTTATAGGGAAATACTAAAAGAGAATATAGCAGGAAGAGATGAGTTCATCTGAGGGGTGACTTTTTTTCCCCATAAAATACTGAATTCTCAAAGGAGGACCATACAGTGCTCAGCTATGGCGAAAAACATTTGATTTGAATTGTACTATTGATACTTACCAGTTATATGGAACTAGGGAAGTTATTTAAATTCTCTGAGCATCAATTTCATTAACTGCAAATGGGAGATGTAGTACTGACTTCAAAGGATTTTGTGAATAATAAATAATATGTAAGGTGCATTGTACAATGTTCGGCAATTAATATGAATTCAACAACTGATTGATATGAGACTACGAAAGTATGCAAATAATCATAAAAAAGAGATTGAGACACTGTATTAATTAATTGTAGCTTTCAACACTGACTGCAGTAGTGTATACTGAGAAGACCATAGTCGTAATTAGTTCTGAGGTCAAGAAAATCATATGCAGAATGGTTAAGATAAAGCAATAGAACAAATAACCAAGTATAAAATATTTTATTAACCTATTAATGTAGAAATAGTGTTAGCAAGGAGAAGGAATAAAAACAAGACTGAGAGATAGTGAGCTCTAATATTATTGAAATCTGTATAATGTTCAACTGGGATGTTTAATCAGATGGTTTTCAGTTTCTCTTTTTTACACCTTTACTGTCATTACGGCAAACGGCTCTCTGGAAGACACTCTACAACCAAAATTATGTCCTTTTTCAATCTGTGTCATATAGAAATATTGTTCTGATTAAAAGGAAAAACAATGAAGAATACTGAGTAAATGTTTTTGCTGGTTATTGTTCATGTAGTCTTCACTCTCTAAGATGTGAAGACAATGTAATTTTATGTTGGCATTGCTAGTGAAGAAAGGAAGTTTGAACTCTTATCTAATTGATAACTAAAGGAACCATGATGGACTATCTGGGGATCACAGTAATCTTTGTGGAACTCAATGAAATACTGTCCCATTGGATAAACTTAAAGTAAGAGTCTTCACATAGGTGTGTAGTAGAGACTATCTTCTATTATATTCTAGTACCATGATAAGAACAGGAAACATTTGGTGAGTGCTGATTTTGGCCCATGCTCTATTCTTTTTTTTTTTTTTTTAAGATTTTATTTATTTATTTATTTAGGATTTTATTTATTTATTTGACAGAGAGGGAGAGAGAGCAAACATGGGCAGGGGGAGGGGCAGAGGGAGAGGGAGAAGCAAACTCCCTGCTGAGCAAGGAGCCCCATGTAGGACTCAATCCCTGGATCCTGGAATCATGACCTGAGCAGAAGGCAAATGTTTAATGCATGAGCCACCCAGGCACTGGGGCTATGCTCTATTCTGAGCATATTGTACATACTAATTCCTTTTCCCACAACAACTTTAAAAAGTGGTTACTAGTATTCTTTCTCATTTTGTAGATAAATAAACAGAAGCAGAAGAGATCAAATAACTCTTCCAAAGTCACCTAACAGAGGATTTAAAATGAAGTAACTATGTTCAAGGCTCTAGGCCTGCTCATTACACCTCTATTCTCTTCTGCCAGGTATTTAAGGAAGCCAAACAAGCAGAAAACAAAATAAATGGAGCATTTTCTGATTTACATAACTAGTTATTTATTCATTTTACAAGCAGAATACTTTGCCCAATTTAATGGAATGTCATGCTTCAGGTGGAATAAAATTTGAGAACTTTTTGTAGAAAGTACTCTGCTAAAGACCCAAAAGTGTAGGGGGTAGACCAGGAGGTAAACAAGTTGATGTAACATTTTCCTTTTCCTTTTCTGGATTCATATGGAAAAAAATAGTAAGTACTAATAATAAAAATAATGATAGCAAAACCAAAAATAGCTATTAACACCCAGAACAATGTGCTCAATAAATATTTATTGAGTGAATACTAATAATTGAATATTTCTCACATGGCGAGAAAGTAGATCTTATATGATCAATTTAATATTATTTTTATTACTTTACCAATGAGGAAATTGAGATATTGAGAGATTAAATGATTTATCTAAAAGTACATTTTAAAGTGATGAAACTAAAATTGAAGCTTAATTTCTCTTTAGTTCCTACAGAATCTTCTGTTTCTAAATTGTCTACAAAGATTTCAGACCTCTCCTTACATGTTCATATTTTGCAGGCTGGCAATAAAAAGTCTAGCAGGTACTAATCTAACAAAACTCTTTTTAAAACTACTTAGTTTGTTTCATAGAATTTTCTATAATGACTTTTCATGTTTAGATAATATGTATAAGCCCTGAAATGTAAGAAGTTCTGCAAAATTTTATGTCATTTAATAGCTTAGTACCCCTATGAGATACACTGAAATGAATTCTTCTTCTTCTTAGTTTGATAGGTAAGAAAATTGATACTCAGAACGATTAGGAGCTACACTGAAATGAATTCTTCTTCTTCTTAGTTTGATAGGTAAGAAAATTGATACTCAGAACGATTAGGAGCTCTACTCAAGTTCATTTTTTAAGTTACAGAGACAACTTTATTGAGTTGTGGAGACAACTTTATGAAGTTATGGAGACAACTTTAACCCAGCTCTTTTGACTCCAGGCACCTGCACTTTTCACTACATTCCTCTGCATTCTTATAATGCTTGTTAGATTAATGGTAGACATTTTGAGAGTGCTTCCTGTTTTATAACAGAAGTGTCTTAGAGCTCCCTCCGAAGTAGATCTGGAGATAAGGATATGGCGGTCATAGTTTGAGAGAGGCAGAAAACTGGTAGAGGAAGGCTGCCTGGGACAAAAACACTCATGCGTTTGCTTCTGGGAACATTGTCATCTGACAGACCTCAGCTGAATCCCTCTCTGGGGCTTACGTTCTTCAGGCAGCCCATATCTCTGACAAGTGTTTCAGAGAGCCTTTTTCATTAAAGTTATTTTACACAAATTTTTTCTCAGCATCTGTTCTCAGGAAACTGGATATATAACAGTTGGTAGAGTCTGAAAGAGCAGACTCTGAAATGGGATTTTGAGCTAAATGTCTGGCCATGGCAGTGTAGCTGATTTTCACATCACTGGTGGTAGATATAGCAGGCATAGTCCCTGGAAGTGGGATAGTGTGCAATTGTCAGAATTTCCATCAGTGGTGAAATGGAATGCTGTGGTAGTGAAATGGACTGTAATGATTTGTACGCTATATGAGATGTTTGAGAAGTACACGGGAAATATAAAGACTATGGAATCAAATACCTTTGGGGAATCAGCATGTTGTAGGTATCTGAAGACTGTTTTGGTGGAGATATTCAGTAGATAATTGGAGCACAAGAGAGAAGTTGGTTTGGTAAATAGATTTTTGCAAGTGAGTCAGATTGAAAAAAATAAACATAAACCACACTTTGAATAAGTTTAGTCAGAAAGGAGGGGAAAAGAAGAAGAAATAAGATAGAGATTTAATGAGGTAGGTAGTATGGTGTTAGAGAAGAGAGGTCCATGTGGAAAAGAGAAAATGTACTAAGACACCAACACGTGAATGATTCAAATGTCAAGGGTTTGGAGGATCATCTTCAGGAAAATTTGTGTGTCCCAGAGACACAAAGGTTGAAATTTCAAACAGTTAATCTTTAAAAAACAAGTACCAATGAGAAAGGCTAAATGTATGATATTTCTATGCCTCATGAGAATTTTAAAATGAAACTGGTTTCTTAAAAGAAATTTTAGGATAAACTATGAAACATAACAGCTAAAAAAAGTTATTTGAAAATAATAAAGATGATGCTAGAATCAATCATATTACCAGTTACTTCTTTCGTTTCACTAATGATTATTGATATTTAAAAGAGAAATTAGAGAAAAATATGTAGTTTATAGGTTATATAAAATATGTAGTTTATATGTAGTTTATAGGTTATATAAATACTTAATGTGTTATATAAATACTTAATGTGTTTGCAAGAATGGTATGTTTTCGTATTTGTTTGATTTCTTAGAAAACATTTTTTTGGTAATGTGTTTTGGAAAATGAGGTAATCTATGTTAGTTTACCTGGACTTCCCTGAATAAGACCCTATATAAATCTTAGGGGTTTTTTGTTTGTTTGTTTTCATTTGTTTTGTGGTTTTTTGCGTTTTTGTTTTGTTTTGTTTTGTTTTCCTAAATTAGGCCTATGTGGCATTCATTTGGAACAGCTATGATCACCTTAGACCTTTGCAAGTATAGTCAACTCCAGGACGGAGTTCAGTGTCAGTAACTTTATGGTTTTGTAATGCTATCTCTTAACAGGAAAGGCTTAAAATCTTCAAAGAAAAAGACAGCTGTAAGGTCAAGCCTTCTCTACTAAAAGTCAAGTTTCCTTGCCTGACCTGGTGAAATTACAGACATAATCGTGTTAAAGTTTACCTGGAAAAGGTGGTTCTCCCATCATAATATTACTTAGTACATGGAGGAGCATATCAGCCTTGAAGTCCAGAATGTGAGAAACTTTTTCATCCTTATAGCTCTCCTCAGGTTCCCTCACATGCATACCTAATCAGGATCTAATTGTGCAACTGAAGCATATGTGGGGAATTCAGAGGTCCTTATGCTACTTCATAATCAAAGCTACAATCTCTACTGATTTCATTACTTGAAATTAGTAAGACTATTTTTGTGTACTATAAAAATTGTTCCATTTTTACATTGCTTATGAGTTTATGGAAAGGCCAAATTCTTAGGGTTATGATGCAGTAAATCTTTTGATCATCTGACTTCAGTGAACATAATTTTAGACTGCCTATAATTTTTAAATACATTTTTTATTTCTGTTGTTTTAATTAAATTATCTGCTATAGTTCACAGTGCTGATGTAGGTCAAATGGGAACAATTTACCTTTAAATAACATAAGACATAAGAGAAAAATATTGGATAGCATGTAGTATCAGGTTTATATTTTTCTAGATTTATGGTATCATTTTCCAAGAAATCCTCAAGCTCTATAAGCAATACAGAAACATTTGAGAATGCTTATTTATACCTTTAGGGAAGGAGAGAGTTTTCCAAAGCACACATTGGTATTCAATTATTTTGCATTACAAAGAGCCTCTTAAATTTGTTTTCAATCAGCAGTTTTGTGATTCTTCTATACCTGCACTGGAGCATAAACTAAAAGATACATTCAGGTCCAGCGCAATTTCATTACTACCTGAGAAACAAAAAAATCTCTTTAAAAATTACTGTGAGAATTAAAACATACATTGTGTATAAGAAACCAGGATCCCAAGGCACTTGCCTTCTTTTTTTCACCTTCTTGTGTTTTCCTGTGTTTGTTGTGCTATGTCCAGAGTTTTTAGATCTGAGAGGCAGAGTCCAGGATGCAAATTAAACACCTTAGCCAGAGAACAAGTCTTTTTTATGATTTTTCTACTGGTCAAGACCTGTAGTACATTATCTAAAACAAATCAAGATAGTTGACTTTCTTGTTTTGTTCCTGGATCTGGAGAAATTCTAATACATTATCAGGATGCTCTTGTTGTAGATGCTGTTGTTTGATTAAGGTAATTTCCTTATATTCCTGCTTTGCTGAGAGTTTTTAGAACAAAGAGGTGTTGAAATATATTCAGAGACTTTCCTTTTCCTTTTTTGAAAGAACCATATGATTTTTCTCCTTTATTTTGCTAAGGAGGTAAATTATATTGATTGATTTTTGAATCTTAAATCAAACTTGCCTGTTTTTAGAATAAAGCACAACTTGTCATGATGTGTTCTTCTTTTTATATAGTGTTGGACTTGATATTCTAATATTTCATTAAGGATTTTTGTTTTTATGGTTATAAGAGAGATTATCTTCTTAAACATATTTATTAGAGTCCTAATTTTATATGTGGTATTTTTTTTTTCAGTTCAAAAGTTCTATTTTCTTTCAAATCTAACTCCATTAATAATGTTAATAATTCTCTTTCAAAGTTCTCAACTTCTTTCTTAAAATGTGTGAGTTATATTTCCGGTATCTAGGACCCCTGTTATTCTGTTTCTTTTGACTATTGCATATTTTAGTTTTCATTCATTTAGTCTTATCTCCTATAGTCTTGATCATTCTGACAGTATAACTAACATTATATTTGAAAATTTGTAATTTATATATATTTGAAATAGAAATAATTCGAGGATTAAAGTTATGATATAATCCCGAGTAGAGGATTTGTAGTTATTTCTGCTGAGTGTCTGAGGATACCAGCAATCTGAGATTACTTTAACTAATTCCCAGGAATTGAGGATATTTGAAGCTTTTTTTTTCAAGTTTCTGTGAGAACAATCTTTTTCTAGTTTTGGTTCACTTTTTGGTTGCAGCCCTTTAAGGTCCCATTCTGTAGTAGTAGAGATACCAATACTTCCGTGTTTTTGGAACCTTGGACTCCAGAGATTTTTTTTTTGCCCTTCCCTGAGATATTATCAGAAGTGCTTCTTAGATTCTTATGTTCAATATTAGCAGCAGAAAGTCTGTCTTGAAGTATGGTTTACCACTTTGGATTTCTATCTGTGATTGGATATGGTACCAGTAAAATAAATATTCTTCATCTTATTGGTGTTCAAGGATATTTATATGTCTTTATCTGTCTATCTCTTTAGGTAAGTCTGTCTGTTATATGTCTGAATGTTCTAGTTATCCTTGGTGGGAAGATTGATCCAAATTATTTGATCTAGAAAGTGTGATTTTCTTTTAAATGTTCAAGTGGTTAGTAATTCTTTGAATGCCAAGATTATATGTTTTTTTTTCTTTTTACTTATTTTTTAAGTGAAAAAATATTACATGTGTAATAAATATTTATTTTAAAATATAAATTGTAAAAGATTAGAATGGTAGAGATCATGTTTGAAGTAGGTCAAATGAAAAGTCGTGGAAGAAACTATAACATGAAAGTCACAGTATTCATAGTAATCATAGACAGCATAAAAAACAGCCATATTCACCTGTTCCTTGTACATTACAATGTCGTGGTCTTAGCAATACTCAATTTAACCCAAGCAATAAAATTTTCAATGTATCATTGAAGAACTGTGATATACCAAAAAAGACAGTAGAAAGATCTTGAGCTTCCAGTTGTGATGAGAAAGAATTGGGGATGGGGAATGCTTAACTGAGACTATATGTGATTCAGAAGAGATATGATAACTATCTTCAAATGTTTAAAAATGTATAATGCTGAAGAGAGAGGGAATTTAGTAAATGTGGCTTATAATGTTTAATTCCCTTTTTTTTTTAAATAGGGAATTAAATGAAAATAGGAAAGGATGTTTTCCAAATAACCAAAAAATTTACCCATGCTACTAGTATGGAGAGCCTTGCAAAACATAATGTTATTGGCTATTGGCTATTAGAAGAGTTAAATGAAAGGGTAGGTGGATACTTCTCAAGCTTCCCTTTAATGGGAGGATCCATCACAAATCTAGAATACTTGGAAAATTTTTGGTTCTAGATAGTTCTGGCAGCAGTAGATAGGACATATTGTAGGTATAGTATGTATTGTAGCAGCATGCAGGATAAATTAAAGGTGAGAATTTAAGATAAAATAAAGTAAGTAATTTAAACACTAAATTACGTTGTACCTGGGCATGATTGTTGACAGTGGGTATGGCAAGGATATGGAAACCAAAAAGATTCTCTGCAAATGAGTTAAATGATTTGGTGGTTTACTGGATATAGAAGATGAAGTAGGAGAGAGTAATCAAAAATGTCTTTTTAATATTCCTCAATACTAGGAAAAATATAGGATTAAGTGGGATGATATAAGTGAAAACTCATAAATGATAAAAGGTTTAAAAGTATTTGTTATTACATAAGTTTTTGTATAAATTTTCACTTTCTGAATTCTAAAACTACTACTTTTCCTGAGAAGCAGTCATTTGCTCTATAAAATTTTCTACCTCTATAATCTGTCCTGCTGAAAAATTGCAGCAAACCATGTGTGAATAATAGAAATTTTTCATTATTTCTGCCTAATTCAATTTTAAGCATTTCCAATTTTAGGGAAGTTCAGGCTCATTATCCATCCTGGAAAGGTAGATTATTGCTGATAAGATAGCATTACAATAGTATGGAATTTAAAAAATGGTATAATACTTCCTATTTCTGGTAAGATAGTTATTTTTATTATCCTTCTATTATTTGCATAACTCTATACAAGAAAGTTGAGTTATACCAGGAAACCCATACATATAATTAACAATTTATGTTATTTTCTTTTTGTTATTGTGGTTGGCAGAATAGTAGCCAGAACCCAAAGATATCTGCATCTTAATTCTCAGAACCTGTGAATAATTACCTTATATGGTAAGAGGGATTCTTGTGATTAAGTTAAGGACCTGACAATGGGGAGATTATCTTGGATTATCCAGGCCTAGTCTTGTCATGTGAGTCTTTAAATGCAGGGAACCTTTCTAGGCTTGAGTCAGAGATACAGTTATTGAAGAAAGGTTTTGAAGACGGAGGAAGGGGCGCATGAGTCAAAGAATATGTATGGACACTACAAGCTGGAATTGGTAAGGGAAGGGATTCTCCTTTGGAGCTTCTGGAATGGAACATAGCACTGCCAATATCTTGCTATTAACCCAGTGAGACCTGTGTCAGATTTCTGACCTAAAGAATTATAAAATAATGTTTGCATTGTTTTGAACCTCTAAGTTGGTGGCTATAGCCTCCATAGAAAATTAATACAGTCATCCTCTCCTGTTTACCATAACCATGGATTAGTCATTTTATTAGTTTGATGTGTGGGCAGAAAAAAAAAATTGCTGGGTCCGGTTACCACTGACTTAGAATTGTATTTTTTCATGTAATTAGAAATCTAGAGTTAGTCAGCCCAAGGCAGGTGCTACTTCTTGAGGCTGTCATCCAAACTCAGATTCATTTTAGCTTCTTGTTCTGTCATTCTTAACAGGTGTTTTTCATTCTTAGTGTTGTAGGGTGACTGCTGCTTCTCTAGATATCTCATCCTTATTTCAAATAAGGAGAGATAGATATAAGTGAGGAGACAGCAAAATGGCATCATATGGTATTGCCTTTACAAGTTCATGTGGCCACTCTTGTTGCAAGGCCCCTTAGAATTTGAAATTCGTAGCTAAGTACATTGCTACCCTGAGCAAATTTGGGATTCCATTAGGAAGGAACAGGGGAGGTGGGTTGGAACTTAGCTATTGCCTTTTACTTACATGGATACACACTTAAGTAATTAATTAATTAACTTTTATTGGAATATAGTTGGCATACAATATCCTATTTGTTTCAGGTGTACATCATAGTGGTTCGTTGTTTATATGTGTTACAAAATGATCCCCATTGTAAGTCCAGTTGCCATCTGTCAGCTCCAGTGTCATTACAATATTATTGATTATGGTCCCTAGGCTGCACATTTTTTTTAAAGATTTTATTTATTTATTTGACACAGAGAGAGAGAGAAAGAGAGAAGGAGATCACAAGTAGGCAGAGAGTCAGGCAGAGAGAGGGGGAAGCAGGCTCCCCGCTGAGCAGAGAGCCCGATGTGGGGCTTGATCCCAGGACCCTGGGATCATGACCTGAGCCAAAGGCAGAGGCTTAACCCACTGAGCCACCCAGGTGCCCCTAGGCTGCACATTTTAAGTCCAAGAATTATTTATTTGAGTTTAAGAGTTTGAGATAAAGAGTTTTAGATAAAGAGTTTGTCCTCTTTATCTCCTTTACCTAGTTAGCCTGTTTCCCTACACCCCCCCCCCCCCCCGCCCTGGTGACCAGCAGTTTGTTTCCTATATCTGTGAGCCTGTTCTTGTTTTGTTTGTTTGTTTTAGATCATGGATACATATTTTAGGAAGTGCTCAGCTACTGCTGGAATCAAAAGGGCATTTCTGTACTGTGAAAAGTACTGCTGGGTAAATTATGTAAAGGGCTAGAGCACAGCGTTCCTGATTTGGAGACGTGAATGATAGGGACTAGAATGTAGAGGAGAATTACTTGGGAAAAGTATCTATGGTTAAGAAGAGGATTTCTTCATCAGACTATTCCTCTCCTCTGGCTGACCTTTATTTTTTCCTTCCATGTATTCTTTCAGGCCTTTCTTTGTAGAAATATTCCAGAATTTAAGTTCAGGACTTCTCTTTCTGTCCTTTTAAAAGTTGTCTATGAAACTCTTCTGCTGATATTTTGAATATCTATAGGTTAATGTTCAGTGTGTTGCCAAGAGTTAAACTGGACACAGCTAATCTAGATTCTCTTCTGTGCTTTTCAAAGCCCTTTGTCAAGTTAAGGAAATATCATTTCACCCATTCTGTAATAAAGTACACCCATTCTATAAATAAAAGGTCAGCAAATCTAAGCTTGCAGGCCAAATTCAGGCCATCACCTAGATTTGTTAATAAGGTTATGTTGTAACACTTTTGTATAATGTGGCTTTTGTGCTACACTGGCATATTTCAGTAGTTGAACTAGAGACCTATATCCTGCAGAGCTGAAAATACATACTATCTGGTGCTACAGAAAACAGTTACTAATGTCTGCCTTAAATTAATCATCATTATTTTATGTTATAGAGTTAATTGGGTTGAGGATCTGTTATAAGTAGAGACTGAACCAATCCAATCACTATAAAATGATTTCTTCTTGTCCTGGGAGTTTATCTCCCATCTCCTTGTGACACTTCAGCCAGGAGCATTGCATCGTTTGATTTTTGTAAAATCACCTGGGGATTTTGATTTCTCCTTTTTTTTTTTTTTTAAGATTTTATTTATTTATTTGACAGACCGAGATCACAAGCAGGTAGAGAGGCAGGCAGGGGGCGGGGGAAGCAGACTCCCTGCTGAGCAGAGAGCCCAATGTGGGGCTCGATCCCAGGACCCTGAGATCATGACCTGAGCCTAAGGCAGAGGCATAAACCACTGATCCACCCAAGTGCCCCTGATTTCTCCCTTTTTTTTTTTCTTTAAAGATTTTATTTTTAAGCAATCTCTACACCCAACGTGGGACTCAAACTCTCAACCCTGAGATCACGAGCTGCAAGCTCCACAGACCCAGCCAGCCAGGAGCCCCAGGAATTTGCATTTTTTTAAAATTATTTATGTATTTATTTATTTAATTTTTAATTTTATTTTTTATAAACATATATTTTTATCCCCAGGGGTACAGGTCTGTGAATCACCGGGTTTACACACTTCACAGCACTCACCATAGCACATACCCTCCCCAATGTCCATAACCCCACTCCCCCAACCCCCCTCCCGCATCAACCCTCAGTTTGTTTTATGAGATTAAAAGTCACTTATGGTTTGTCTCCCTACCAATCCCATCTTGTTTCATTTAGTCTTCTCCTACCCCCTTAACCCCCCCATGTTGCATCTCCTCTCCCTTATATCAGGGAGATCATATGATAGTTGTCTTTCTCCGATTGACTTATTTTGCTAAGCATGATACCCTCTAGTTCCATCCACGTCATCGCAAATGGCAAGATTTCATTTCTTTTGATGGCTGCATAGTATTCCATTGTGTATATATACCACTTCTTCTTTATCCATTCATCTGTTGATGGACATCTAGGTTCTTTCCCTAGTTTGGCTATTGTAGACATTGGTGCTATAAAGATTCGGGTGCACGTGCCCCTTCGGATCACTACGTTTGTATCTTTAGGGTAAATACCCAGTAGTGCAATAGCTGGGTCATAGGGTAGCTCTATTTTCAACATTTTGAGGAACCTCCATGCTGTTTTCCAGAGTGGTTGCACCAGCTTGCATTCCCACCAACAGTGTAGGAGGGTTCCCCTTTCTCTGCATCCTCGCCAACATCTGTCATTTCCTGACTTGTTAATTTTAGCCATTCTGACTGGTGTGAGGTGATATCTCATTGTGGTTTTGATTTGTATTTCCCTGATGCCGAGTGATATGGAGCACTTTTTCATGTGTCTGTTGGCCATCTGGATGTCTTCTTTGCAGAAATGTCTGTTCATGTCTTCTTCCCATTTCTTGATTGGATTATTTGTTCTTTGGGTGTTGAGTTTGCTAAGTTCTTTACAGATTTTGGACACTAGCCCTTTTTCTGATATGTCGTTTGCAAATATCTTCTCCCATTCTGTCAGTTGTCTTTTGGTTTTGTTAACTGTTTCCTTTGCTGTGCAAAAGCTTTTGATCTTGATAAAATCCCAATAGTTCATTTTTGCCCTTGCTTCCATTGCCTTTGGCGATGTTCCTAGGAAGATGTTGCTGCGGCTGAGGTCGAAGAGGTTGCTGCCTGTGTTCTCTTCAAGGATTTTGATGGATTCCTTTCTCACATTGAGGTCCTTCATCCATTTTGAGTCTATTTTCGTGTGTGGTGTAAGGAAATGATCCAATTTCATTTTTCTGCATGTGGCTGTCCAATTTTCCCAACACCATTTATTGAAGAGACTGTCTTTTTTCCATCGGACATTCTTTCCTTCTTTGTCGAAGATTAGTTGACCATAGAGTTGAGGGTCTATTTCTGGGCTCTCTATTCTGTTCCATTGATCTATGTGTCTGTTTTTGTGCCAGTACCATGCTGTCTTGATGATGACAGCTTTGTAATAGAGCTTGAAGTCCGGAATTGTGATGCCAGCGACTTTGGCTTTCTTTTTCAATATTCCTTTGGCTATTCGAGGTCTTTTCTGGTTCCATATAAATTTTAGGATTATTTGTTCCATTTCTTTGAAAAAAAATGGATGGTACTTTGATAGGGATTGCATTAAATGTGTAGATTGCTTTAGGTGCATAGACATTTTCACAATATTTATTCTTCCAATCCAGGAGCATGGAACATTTTTCCATTTCTTTATGTCTTCCTCAATTTCTTTCATGAGTACTTTATAGTTTTCTGTGTATAGATTCTTAGCATCTTTGGTTAGGTTTATTCCTAGGTATCTTACAGTTCTGGGTGCAATTGTAAATGGGATGGACTCCTTAATTTCTCTTGCTTCTGTCTTGTTGTTGGTGTAGAGAAATGCAACTGATTTCTGTGCATTGATTTTATATCCTGACACTTTACTGAATTCCTGTACAAGTTCTAGCCGTTTTGGAGTGGAGTCTTTTGGCTTTTCCACATATAGTATCATATCATATGCGAAGAGTGATAGTTTGACTTCTTCTTTGCCGATTTGGATGCCTTTAATTTCCTTTTGTTGTCTGATTGCTGAGGCTAGGACTTCTAGTACTATGTTGAATAGCAGTGGTGATAATGGACATCCTTGCCGTGTTCCTGACCTTAGTGGAAAAGCTTTCAGTTTTTCTCCATTGAGAATGATATTTGCGGTGGGTTTTTCATAGATGGCTTTGATAATATTGAGGTATGTGCCCTCTATCCCTACACTTTGAAGAGTTTTGATCAGGAAGGGATGCTGTACTTTGTCAAATGCTTTTTCAGCATCTATGGAGAGTATCATATGGTTCTTGTTCTTTCTTTTATTAATGTGTTGTATCACATTGATTGATTTGCAGATGTTGACCCAACCTTGCAGCCCTGGAATAAATCCCACTTGGTCGTGGTGAATAATCCTTTGAATGTACTGTTGAATCCTATTGGCTAGTATTTTGGTGAGAATTTTAGCATCTGTGTTCATCAAGGATATTGGTCTGTAGTACTCTTTTTTGATGGGATCCTTGTCTGGTTTTGGGATCAAGGTGATGCTGGCCTCATAAAATGAGTTTGGAAGTTTTCCTTCCATTTCTGTTTTTTGGAACAGTTTCAGGAGAATAGGAATTAGTTGTTCTTTAAATGTTTGGTAGAATTCCCCCAGGAAGCCGTCTTGTCCTGGGCTTTTGTTTGTTTGGAGATTTTTGATGACTGTTTCAATCTCCTTACTGGCTGTGGGTCTGTTCAGGCTTTCTATGTCTTCCTGGTTCAGTTGTGGTAGTTTATATGTCTCTAGGAATGCATCCATTTCTTCCAGATTGTCAAATTTGTTGGCGTAGAGTTGCTCATAGTATGTTCTTATACTTGTCTGTATTTCTTTGGTGTTCGTTGTGATCTCTCCTCTTTCATTCATGATTTTATTTATTTGGGTCCTTTCTCTTTTCTTTTTGATAAGTCTAGCCAGGGGTTTATCAATATTATTAATTCTTTCAAAGAACCAGCTCCTAGTTTCGTTGATTTGTTCTATTGTTTTTTTGGTTTCTATTTCATTGATTTCTGCTCTGATCTTTATGATTTCTCTTCTCCTGCTGGGTTTAGGTTTTCTTTCTTCTTCTTTCTCCAGCTCCTTTAGGTGTAGGGTTAGATTGTATACCTGAGACCTTTCTTGTTTCTTGAGAAAGCCTTGTACTGCTATATATTTTCCTCTCAGGACTGCCTTTGTTGTGTCCCACAGATTTTGAACCGTTGTGTTTTCATGATCATTTGTTTCCATGAATTTTTTCAATTCTTCTTTAATTTCCTGGTTGACCCATTCATTCTTTAGAAGGATGCTGTTTAGTCTCCATGTATTTGGGTTCTTTCCAAATTTCCTCTTGTGATTGAGTTCTAGCTTCAGAGCATTGTGGTCTGATAATATGCAGGGAATGATCCCAATCTTTTGATACCGGTTGAGACCTGATTTAGGACCGAGGATGTGATCTATTCTGGAGAATGTTCCATGTGCACTAGAGAAGAATGTGTATTCTGTTGCTTTGGGATGAAATGTTCTGAATATATCTGTGATGTCCATCTGGTCCAGTGTGTCATTTCAGGCCTTTATTTCCTTGTTGATCTTTTGCTTGGATGATCTGTCCTTTTCAGTGAGGGGAGTGTTAAAGTCCCCTACTATTATTGTATTATTGTTGATGTGTTTCTTTGATTTTGTTATTAATTGGTTTATGTAGTTGGCTGCTCCCACGTTAGGGGCATAGATATTTAAAATTGTTAGATCTTCTTGTTGGACAGATCCTTTGAGGATGATATAGTGTCCTTCCTCATCTCTTATTATAGTCTTTGGCTTAAAATCTAATTGATCTGATAGAAGGATTGCCACTCCTGCTTTCTTCTGATGTCCATTAACATGGTAAATTCTTTTCCACCCCCTCACTTTAAATCTGAAGGTGTCTTCAGGTTTAAAATGAGTTTCTTGTAGGCAACATATAGATGGGTTTTGTTTTTTTATCCATTCTGATACCCTGTGTCTTTTGATTGGGGCATTTAGCCCATTAACATTCAGGGTAAGTATTGAGAGATATGAATTTAGTGCCATTGTATTGCCTGTAAGGTGACTGTTATTGTATATTGTTTCTGTTCCTTCTTGATCTACTAATTTTAGGGTCTCTCTTTGCTTAGAGGACCCCTTTCAATATTTCCTGTAGAGCTGTTTGGTGTTTGCAAATTCTTTCAGTTTTTGTTTGTCCTGGAAGCTTTTAATATCTCCTTCTATTTTCAATGATAGCCTAGCTGGATATAGTATTCTTGGCTGCATGTTTTTCTCGTTTAGTGCTCTGAATATATCATGCCAGCTCTTTCTGGCCTGCCAGGTCACTGTGGATATGTCTGCTGCCAATCTAATATTTTTACCATTGTATGTTACAGACTTCTTGTCCTGGGCTGCTTTCAGGATTTTCTTTTTGTCACTAAGACTTGTAAATTTTACTATTAGGTGACGGGGTGTGGACCTATTCTTATTGATTTTGGGGGGGTTCTCTGAACCTCCTGGATTTTGATGCTTGTTCCCTTTCCATATTGGGGAAATTCTGTCCAGTAATTCTCTCCAATATACTTTCTGCTCCCCTCTCTCTTTCTTCTTCTTCTGGAATCCCAATTATTCTAATGTTGTTTCGTCTTATGGTGTCACTTATCTCTCAAATTCTCCCCTCGTGGTCCAGTAGCTGTTTGTCCCTCTTTTGCTTAGCTTCTTTATTCTCTGTGATTTGGTCTTCTATATCGCTAATTCTTTCTTCTGCCTCATTTATCCTAGCAGTGAGAGCCTCCATTTTTGATTGCACCTCATTAATAGCTTTTTTGTTTTCAACTTGGTTCGATTTTAGTTCTTTATTTCTCCAGAAAGGGCTTTTATCTCTCCGGAGAGGGTTTCTCTAATATCTTCCATGCCTTTTTCGAGCCTGGCTAGAACCTTGAGAATCGTCATTCTGAACTCTAGATCCGACATATTACCAATGTCTGTATTGATTAGGTCCCTAGCCTTTGGTACTGCCTCTTGTTCTTTTTTTTGTGGTGAATTTTTACGCCATGTCATTTTGTCCAGATAAGAGTATACGAAGGAGCAAGTAAAATACTAAAAGGGTGGCAACAACCCCAGGAAAATATGCTTTAGCCAAATCAGAAGAGATCCCAAATCGTGAGAGGGGATAAAGGGGATAAAAAGGTTCAGAAAGAAAAAAAATAAATAAATAAAAAAAAGAAAATCAATAAAGAAAAAATATAAAAAGGAAAAAAATATATATATATTAGATAAACTATTTAAAAAACGTTAAGAAAGAAAAGTGTAAATGTTAAAAAAATTTAGCAGAAGAAGAGAAAAATACTTGAAAAAGAAAAAAAAAATTAAATTAACTGCAAGGCTAAAGAATCATGGGGAGAAAGCCTGGAGTTCTGTGCTTTGCTTTCTCCTTCTCTGGAATTCCGCTGCTCTCCTTGGTATTGAAACTGCACTCCTTGGTACGTGAACTTGGTCCTGGCTGGGTTTCTTGTTGCTCTTCTGGGGGAGGGGCCTGTTTTAGTGATTCTCAAGTGTCTTTGCCCCAGGCGGAGTTGCACCGCCCTTACCAGGAGCCGGGCTGAGTAATCCGCTCAGGTTTGCTTTCGGGAGCTTTCGTTCCCTGAGCGCTTTCCGTAGAGTTCCGGAGGGCGGGAAGAAAGATGGCAGCCTCCCAGTCTCCGGCCGGAGGAGCCGAGAGCCCGCGGCCCCACTCCTCAGTGCACCGTCAGAGAACAGCGCCCAATTACTCCCGTCACCCTGGCCTCCAGCCACTCTCCGAGCTGACCGAGCCTGCGACCGGTTCAAGGTAACCCCGAGCTGAGAGCTCACTCCTCGGCTCTGTCTCTGTAGCCGGCTTCCCCGTTCTAATACCTGTAAGCTCTGCGACACTCAGACACCCCGATCCTTCTGTGACCCTGCGGGACCCGAGGCCATGCTGACCCCACGTGGGCTTCACCCCAGTTAAGCCTCTGGAGCAATGTCCCTCAGCGGAACAGACTTTTAAAAGTCCTGATTTTGTGCTCCGTTGCTCCGCCCCTTGCCGGGAGCCGGCCCCTCCCCCCACGGTCTATCTTCCCGTCGCTTTGAATTCACTTTTCCGCCAGTCCTACCTTTCAGAAAGTGGTTGATTTTCTGTTTCTAGAATTGCTGTTCTTCTTCTCTTCAATCTCCCATTGGATTTGTAGGTGTTTGCAATCTTTAGACAAGCTACCTAGCTGATCTCCCGCTACCTGAAGTCATCTCAGCTGCTACTTCTCCGCCATCTTGACTCCTCCCCGATTTCTCCCTTTTAACCAGCATTAATGGATCAATACATGAATACCCAGATTTATTAACCTTAAATATCGACTATAAGAAAGGGTAAAAGCAATCTGAGGCAAAGGACTAGAGGTTGTTACCAGGTGGTTCTGGATAATAGAAACAAAAATCCAGGTAAATATCTTGCCTAATCCTGGGATTTCTAAGGAACTCCAGATTTCATAGTAAAATTTAACTTCCCAGTTAAATTGAAGTCATCCTAACAAAATGAAGCATGAAATCATACATGCCAAAAGAACAAGGTGTATAAAGTACTTAGAAGGGGCAAAGAGGTCACTTTTCAGATCCAGCTTAGCTGAGTTATAAAGGATGAGTAGAATCATTCCAGGGCGATAAAACAAGGAAAGGCATCTGAAGGTAGGGGCAAGAAAACTTTTAGTACATATTGTATTCGGCACTTAAATGACTGTTATTTTGTTGTAGGTTTGCTAAGACTGCCTTACCAAAGTACCATAGACTGGATGACTTAGACAACAGAAATTTATTTCCTCACAATTCTGGAGATGAAGCTGTTGGCAGGGTTAGTTTTTTCTGAAGACTATCTTGTAGATGCCAGTCTTCTCACTGTGTCTTCACATGGTCTTCCCACCAGATGAACCTGTCCTGATTTCCTTTCCAATAAGTACACCAGTGATATTGATGTAAAGCCTACCCTAAAAACCTCATTTTGTCTTAATTACTTATTTAAAGTTCTTTAATTTTAAATACAGTCATATTCTGAGATACTGGGGATTAGGACTTAAACATATGAATTTTGGGGTTACACGTGCAGCCCATAACATAAATATTCATAGATTCAGAAGTATGTTGATTCAACTATAGGGTAAAATGATGCACTGGGGAAATGGTGACACACGTGACTATAAAAGTAACCAAAACCCGATTTGAATAATATCATACTAAGAAGCTTGAACTTAACTTGCAAATAATGAAGAATTGGACTAATTTTAAACACTGCAATCTTATGATCAGAATTGCATTTTAGAAAAATAATTTTTCGGGTTGCCTGGGTGGCTCAGTGGGTTGGGCTTCTACCTTTGGCTCAGGTCATGATCTCAGGGTCCTGGGATCAAGCCCCACATCGGGCTCTCTGCTCAGCGGAGAGCCTGCTTCTCCCTCTCCCTCTGCCTGTTGCTCTGCCTGCTTGTGCTCACTATCTCCCTCTCAAATAAGTAATAATCTTTTTTAAAAAAAGTTTATGGAGGTCATAATTATTGAAAGAATGATAGTCTTATCATTTAGTGGTATCTGAGTTATTACTATTTTAAGTAAATATACCTTTATTTCTGTTCTCACAAAGCAGGTTTTCAACTTTGATTTTGAAACAATAGCAATCTGTTAGGTTGTGATGTAACTTCTATAGCAATGAGGTCATCAGTATCCCAGTACATAGAGTAAGGAACAGCCCAAAGTGGTGGTAGGTTCTTAGGAGGGTGATGGTTTTGTAATTGAACTTTTGCTTCTTATTTTAACAACTCTAAAAGTGATCCTTCTCCCCTGTACTGCCCACTTTCATATTGTCCCCCTTCACTTAATATACTGATATCCTTCCTGACTTCAGTACTTTGCACTCTACCATGCACAGGAACAAATCCGTGATAATTAATAAGACAACATGGTTTTTAAAAGGCTGACCAATAATAGCCAGGCTACATATGAGTAAGTACATCATACAGGATTTCTTTCTATAATATCACTTATAATTTCTTAGTGGAGTTGTATTAGAGATTATACATGAAAATCATTTCATAAGCAGAAGTAGAGAACAACACATCAGAAGAGTTAAAAGCACCTGATTCAGTGTCGGACAGACCTGTCTCTGAATTCTCTCTGGGCCATATATTAGCCATTTGGCCTTGGGCAAGTTGCTTTTAACTGCTTAAGCTATAATATTTTAGTCTATAAGACAATAAGGAAGTACCCAACTGTTATATTTCTTATAATTAAACTTCATAATGCAGGTACAGGGCTAGCGTATATTAAACACTCAATAAAAGTCAGCCATTCTTATATATTGGCACCAAATGCATTGTCTCCAAGTCACTGATACAAAGGCCTTCTTTGTAATGCTGTCTTTAAAATAATTGGTACCTATATGAATGTTAACAAAAATGAAAAAAATCAAGCTCTTACCAGGGAACATCCTGACATTTTAGTGAATAGATGAACACCACTTGTTATTTTTTTTTTACTTCATGTTTTTATTGTTTGCAAATATTCTTGCATCAGGTAGGTAATAAAGGACCTAGATCGATGGGAGGCATATGATAATATTTGGTCCTGTTTTATTATAGGTTTTAGTAATAAAACCATTTTAAAAGTAGACTTATGTCCAGTATACCTAAATACTATAATAGAAATTTTTACCTTATTCTATTTTATGGGTTATTATTGCCACTGCCTATTTGGAATGTCAGTTCTGCTTAGTAGTTCTGCTCTTTGATAGCAAAAACAACAACAACAAAAAAAAGCAAACAAACAAAAAATGCTTTTCGAAGATGAGACCTATAAAGCCTTCTATTTTCATTTCCATTTTCCAGGACAACCCAAGCTTTGTCTAGACTAGAAAAAGTTTAAAGGAATCTCATTAATCCACTGCATCCTTTATTATATAAACCAAATTAATCCCAAGAAAAAGAACACTTCTCTCCAATAACTGTGAAGCTATTGGGGTGTTAATGATCCAGTCCTTGTACACTCACCTGTCTTCATTGAGTATTAATTACATTCTCAGTCTGTGTAATATGCTTTCTACACCCAGGGCAGAAGTAAGCTTGGCAAGGGGTCAGAAGGAGCCTCTTCAATGTGTTAGTCAAGAAAGAGCCTCAGATGAATATGGAAACTTGTTATTTTTTGGAATAAAAAAACCTATTGTTGTAAACAGTTTTCTTATGCATCGCCTGTTCTTGACTCTACTCAAGGAAACTGTTGCTGTCCTTAATAAAGTAATTGAAAGTTCCTAGACAAAAAGCTGTTTGGCAGACTCCAGCCCAGGATCTATATTGCTGTATTTCAAAGTTCCCATAGAAGGTTGGGGGTGGGGTGACTAGTGAGTATCCAGTGGGAAAATAGATGAGAACCGGGACCCCTGAGAAATGAATCCTGACTTAATCCTCGCCAGAGCTGCTCATACAAGTGTGCTTCTAGCTCTACAACTGTGTGCCGTGCTGATAATCTGTCTATGTGGTGGCAACTTTCAGGTCCCCCAGTTTAGGGAATATGGGAGTACTATATACTCCAAAGTCGATTTGCACCATAGCCAAGAATTTTTAAGTGGCAAGATACTTCATGTGAGTTCAGAATATGGGGATTTAAAAAAAAAAAACAGTTTATTGAAGCATGAGTTGCACACAAAAAACATATTTAATGTATGTGGCTTGATGAGTTTGAACATAAGCAAACTAACGTGATACCGTCATGACAATCTGTGCCACAAACATATCCATCACCTCCAAAGATTTCTTCCCACCCTGTTTATTAATTGTTATTTTTATTTTTGTGATAGGAGCATTTAGCAGAGTTTTCAGTATACCATAAAGTATTAACTGTAGGTACCATCCTGTAAGTAGATCTCTAGGACTTACCCATCTTGTAACTGAAACTTTGTACCCTTTGAGCTTCTCTCCTCTCTAATTTAAATTATTTTGGAATCTCAACTTCTATTCAATTTCATAATATTTAACTGAGGACACATCAAGAACAGAGATGTATGTTGAGTACTCTCAAGTGACAGTGTTGAAAAGAGCAAGCTGTTGATTTCCCTTCTACAAACTGAAAAAACCGTGAGCAGTCAATAGAGAAGTACAAAAGTCCATGTAACTACACACAAGCAGCTTTTCTATTGTCATCTAGCCCCATAACGAAGCTTTAGTAAATAGCTAGTGAGGAGCGCTTCCTTCCTTATGACATAGTTACAGATACTTGGTCTCACAGTCTGTGTTATGCTTAGCATTGTCTAGTTGCTAAAGGACTGATGTAAAATCTAACTTTTTTGGGTCCACAAGGCCTTGTAGTTAACTGAAGACTACTTCAGCATCAAGATTATGAGATGCAGAGCTCCTTCCTCTCTAGTAAAATCAACTGTAAACTATTGCTTGGACATGAAGCTACTTTCCTTCAGTTTGTTAGGTGACATACTGGCCTCGATAGCATGATGCTGTTAGATGCTTAAAACATCGTTTCCTAAAAATAACTTTGATTTGCAATTAGGCACTTGTTGAAGTATAGCATGAATTAGATGAATTAGAAATGTTGCTGAAGTTATATACTTCATTGGAATGATAGTGTTCTTTATTTGGACAAATGGGAGATAGAGGGAGGATTCTCTAGGACATTTGTTAAAGCTTGTTTCATGAATCAACGAAGTACGTACACACCTAAAAATTGCTTTCACCATTTATATTTCAAAATTGAAAATTGACCACTGAGAATGAAATTAGTGTACTTCTAATAGTTTCTGAGGAAATTCATGTGGAAAATAAAATATACAGTTGATGATAAAACATTATCTGAGTTGTTAGATTCAGCCTGGAGAAAGGTCCATGTCACCTAGGATTCTCCTTATTGGTGTCCCTTTCTTTACTGGGGTCTTCGTCACCACCCTAAGAGTTAACTGAATTGTACTTTTGCCGATCTCTGTTTGGAATTAAATATTTGTGATTAAACAATTAAATATGGGACTATCTGGCAAATGATTCTATTATACAACCACTTCTGGAAATAATATGAAAGAGATTTCTTAAAAATAAAAAACATTCACAATGCATTATAATGGTGGAATTATAAACCCTACATTTGAATTATTAGACAGTTTATATTCCTTCCCCTCCCATAAACTCCAGTTATACCTTATATTTGAACTATGCAGTGGAGCCTCATAGTTAGACTCTCTGGAGTCAGGACAGTGCAGACAGTCTCATTTTGGCCACATTCTATCTCTTTTGCCCTAGACATGTTACTCAGTGACTGTATGCCTCAGTTTTCTTGTTTGTGTACAGAGTGAGTAGTTATTTCATCTACCTCATAAAACTTTTGAGAAAGATTTAATGTGATAATGAATATGAAGCTCTTTTCACAGTCCTTGACATAGAAAACACAATATATATTTATACACACACACATATACGTATAATATCTAGAGTTGAGTTGTTCACTTTCTTTGCAGGTCAGCTCTTTCTCCTGATACCCTCATTTTGGTGAATTAAGATTCATTTCCTTCTAAATGCTAAAACTCAAAACCTTAAGCATCATCAATTTTTAAATTTGTATTGAGACAGCCTATCTCTTTTTAGCATATATTTTTTTACTGTGAACATTTTCTTAATCATTTTTTTAATTTATTTTCAGCATAACAGTATTCATTGATTTTGTACCACACCCAGTACTCCATGCAATCCGTGCCCTCTCTAATACCCACCACCTGCTTCCCCCAACCTCCCACCCCCCCACCTCTTCAAACCCTTCAGATTGTTATCAGTTGTTGAATTCTAGCAGTTCTTTGCTCCACTGTAATTTTATTTTTTTTTAATATTTTAGTTACTTAGTAGAGAGAGGGCACACACACAGGAGCGGGGGGGAGAGGCAGAGGGAAAGGGAGAAGTGGACTCCTCACTGAGCAGGGAACCTGATGCAGGGCTTGATGCTTAAGCTAGATGCTTAGGACCCAGAATCATGACCTGAGCCGAAGCAGATGCTTCACTGGCTGAGCCACCCAGGAACCCCTCACCATAATGTCTTTTGAACATTTCCCTTTTATTCCATCTGTTCTCACAGCCATGCATGTCTTCTCATCTCGGTTATTCTGATGGCATCTTCACAAAGATCTTTTCGGCATAGTATGTCTAGATTAATCTTTCTAAAATTTTATTTTGACAGTGATGAATGTTTGTAATAATAAGCTGAGTATTATTATTATTCATTTAACAAATATTGACTGACCAAATGTTACAATCCAGGAAATGTTCTAGTCACTAGGGATATAGCAGTAAATAACAGGTAAGTCTTTGCCTTCAGGAACCTAAATTCTTCTGAACATACTACTTCTAAAATAATAATTTAAAAAATAACCTAACAGTAAACTCCAGCGAATGCTTATCATTAGTAATCATTTGTTATATGCCTAAGCATTTCTAACCATAATGACAGATATTTCATATAGAGTATCTGTAAATTTTAGACACTTGAAAATTAGGTATGATTTACATTTTACAAATGAGATAAGTGAGGTTCAAATAGAATAAGTAACTTGCTTAGCATCATGCAGTTAGTGGGATTCAGATCCTTTATAACTCCAAGTCCATCTGATAATAAAACCAAGCAATTTTTATTATAACATGTGGCCTCACTTTAATAGCTTAATAAATGGCTAATTTGTTTAATAATGATCAAGATACCGTTAGCTCCCACTCAACCCTTTTTTTCTAACTTTATAGTTCTCATACTCTACCTTCAAGTCATATAGGGTCATTCACCTTCCAAAAACCACATTCCACTTTCTCCCCTCTATACAGGGTCACTTTGAGTTTCCTAGATGTAACATTCTCCCTTTCTTTCTTTCTCCCTAGCCCTCCCACCTCTCTCTCCATTCCTCCCTTCCTATTTTTCTCTCCCTCCCTCCCTCCTTCTCTCCTCTACCTTTCTCTCCTAGTATCTAAAATCCAGGAAACTTTCTTGATCCTTTCACCATAACTGAACTGTCCCTAATACAGACACCATTGAATCTTACGCTTTTATACTAACTTTAAGCTACATTTTATTATAGAATTTGAATAAATCCTTAATTCTGTTCAGTCAACTAGATTCAGTCTTTGATCTTTGCATCACTGTGTGTGATAAAAATTCTTTTTAAGAATTCTCTGCTTAAGGATGCCTGGGTGGCTCAGTCAGTTAAACATCTGCCTTCAACTCAGGTCATGATCCCAGCATCCTGGGATCAGGTCGCGTATCAGGCTCCTTCCTTCTCCCTCCATTTGTTGCTCCCCCTGCTTGTGCTCACTTGGTCCATCTCCTGTTGGTGAAAGCTTTAAAATCTATAAAGATTTAATAACAGTTATGGCTAAATAACAGTTGGTAAATACAAAAACACATGAGTTTGATTGACTTAGAGGAAGAGTGATGAAAAAAAAATAAGTGATTTTATGGATTGTAAAATGACATGTTAGATATTGGCTTGAATCCAGCTTTTTCCTTTTTTTCAGTAACCTCTTGTCCAGGGTCCAATTATTATGGGATTTTCAATGGGTTCCTTAATAAAGGCTACTAGTACTTAAGGATTTATGTTTGAAGAGCCCTTTGAGATAATTCTGAAGACACAGGGAATATTTAAATTTAAAGGACAATAAAATGCACTTGGCTTTTCATAAGCTTGCTCAATAGATTGGAATGTTTTAAAATAATGGGAATTTTTAAAGAGCAATTTTTTTCTAATACAGTGAGGCAGGAAAGTCTTAGTTCAGGAACATCAGCTTTACAAAAAATGCCTTGAGGGAGGCCCAGATGTATTATCTAGAGGCCTTTCACCTTTTCCTTCAGCCCTGGTGCCTGTCATAGCACCATCAATCCATTCCCAGCATTTTACTTAGCTATGAACTTCTTAGAGTGACAAGAGAGTGATTCATAATATATAGTAAAGTTTCCAGGAATCTTTTTTACTTTAAGCTACAGGGCAAGTGAATCAGCCTTTTTCTTTCTCGCAGGAACTACTTATCTTCAATCTTTCAATTAAAGGTCAGAAAATGAAAGAAGACACTCTGGTTGTCTATTACTGCGTTTTGTCCCCATTGTCAGTGAATCTGTTCTTTACATAGTTGTCTCTCAACCTGTTCAAGATTTATGCTTTTCTCCCCCTCTTTCTGATTAAAGATGTGAGAAATTTTCACGGGAGTTTTGAAAATCTTCATGAGTTACCACCACCACCACCAACAAAAGATGGAGAATTATGTTCACATTCAAAAAGGAGGGGAAAAAAGTGCCTCTCACACAAAGAGTAATGTTTAAAGCCTTCACAAAGGAGGTTAAAGGGAAAAATTTATAAGAGCCAAACTAACATATCTTTTTAGGAAGTTAAAATCATGCTTTTTAGCATCTTACTCTGTATCTATATAACTGATGAGGACGCTAAGTAAGTTTATGCAATTAAAAAAAAATTAACAATTATTAGATGCTTACAATGTGTCAGTCTTAACATGAGTTGATGTATTTAATCTTTATGGCAACCCTGTGTGATAGCCTGTTAATGCTTCTGCCCTGCAGGGGAGACCTCTGAATCCTAGTAAATTGCCCAAGGTGAAAGTGCAAGGAAAGGACAAGGCAGAGACTTTATTTTCGTGAGGTGTGATTTCCAACCCATGCTCTTAACCATTTCGCACCACCATTCTGTAACACCAGAAACAAATAGGGAAAATTCAGACTTTTAGCATTTAGAATGGGTTTGGAGTCTGGAATGTTTTAGTGAATCCTCAACTCTTAGTTTTCTCTGTACATACTGGAGTAAGACATTTCTATGAACACATTATTCTTAGTCCTTGAAAAACAATGAGGGACTATCAAATATATTCCTTAATTCAAAATCAATTTATGCTGATCTCCCTGATATGAGGGAGAGGAGATGCAACATGGGGGATTAAGGAGGTAGGAGAAGAGTAAATGAAATAAGATGGGATTGGGAGGGAGACAAACCATAAGTGACTCTGAATCTCACAAAACAAACTGAGGGTTGATGGGGGTGGGGGGTTGGGAGAGGGTGGTGGGGTTATGGACATTGGGGAGGGTATGTGCTATGGTGAGTGCTGTGAAGTATATAAACCTGGTGATTCACAGACTTGTACCCCTGGGGATAAAAATATATGTTTATAAAAAATAAAATAAAAAAAATCAATTTATGCTTATTGAATATCTCTTGACCTGTTTGGATGTTCAGCAAATACTGTTGCACAGTATTCTGTCCATACGGTTCATACCGATGAATGAAACTACAAGTTATTTAACTAAATTTTCTTATTCTACTTCATTTGTAAGTCACTGTGTTAGGTGCCTCTACATGCATTATCTTACCTAAATCTCTAAATGCTTCTGAGATATATTGTATCCCACCTTGGTCTGAAGATGAAGAGGTTGCCAACGTTTAAGAGAATGAAGAGAACTTTTTCTAGGTCAACAGACTGAAAGGGACAGAACTGATGTTTGGAATTCTGATAATCTCTGGAGGGCCAAAAAATTTTGCCAGTCATACAGGGGTGTAAATCACTTTTAACTTTAAAAAAAATCTCCTTTGCTGAAATATAATTCCCTCATGTTTGGTATAAAAGGATGGGACAGTTGTTTGAGGGCCAATCTTCCAAATGATAAAGCAAAGCTTCTAGCAAAAATTCATTAATAGAATATATTAAAACACTTGTGGCTGGAGGATTTGAAGCCATCTAGGTATCATTGTAATAACATGTTAACAGCATTTCAAGTACTTATGTTTCTAGGGATTTTTAACTTCCCAGAATCCTGAGCCCCAACTGTTAACAATTAAAAGTCTTAAGAATGCTTTGTGTAGTACAAATCCTTCTATATCTCAATTTATTCTATATATAATTAAATCTTATTATGATGGCCTTCTGCAAATCATAAGCAATTGCAGAATTCCTAATTAAAACAAAGATGATTTTTTTAACTTTATTTTTTCAGTGTTCCAAGAAAACAAAGATGATTTAAAAAAAAGAGAGAGAGAGAGAGAAATCTAGAACTTAGCAGAGAAAATAGTAGGGTCTCAACTTCTGTACTTCTATTTTCAGAGATTATGCTATATATCATGAGGAATCTAATAAAATGAAATGGACCAAAATCTCTCAACAGAATTTCTCAGTGTGTTATTAGGGTCCAAGAGAAATGAATAAAGTCCCTAAGAAAGTCCTATTGATGAATCCCACTGACATTATTATGGCTACTATATTAATATTGCTGGGTACTTAGCTCAAATTCTTCTCCATCTGATATATTATTTACAAGCTGCAATAATACATCAGTGTATTTGGTGATTTATAAGCCACAAACCACATTTTCGTTGTGCAAATACTGAGAATCCAAACTTAATGAATTTGCAGAAGTAACCCTATTACTGATATTACTGGCTCATGTTTAACTGTGTAGAATGATACCTGAATAAATTTGTAATCTAATCAATAATTCTGTGGTCAAAATATCAATAGAAGAAGGTGAATTAGGCAAGGGAAACCTTTAAATTTCTCAACTTGTCTTCAACCTTATTCAAATTTTGGAACTGGAAACTTTATTCGGTACATCCGCTACTCAAGAAAACTGGATATTTCAGGTGGTTTGAGTTAGAAAGCATCATCCTTTGGGGTTTTTTTCCTTTTTTTTTAATTGAATTTTATTGTTGTAAGAATATTCAACATGAAATCTGTCCTCTAAGCAACTTTTTAGTACACTATATCATTGTTGACTGTAGGTTACAATGTTGAACAGATCTCTAGTGCTTATTCATTTTACTTAACTGAATCTTGATGCATGCTAACTAGGAAGTCCTGATATCCTCTTCTTCCTAGCCCTTGGAAACAATCATTCCCTTCTTTATTTTTATGAATTTGACTACTTTATATTCCTCATATAAGTAGAATCATGCAGCATTTGTCTTTCTATGATTAACTTATTTCAGTTAATGTACTCAAGTTTTATCTGTATTGTGGTATATTTCAGAATTTCCTTTGTTTTGAAGGATGACTAGTATCCCATTGTATGTTTATACCACATTTTCTTTATCCACTTACCAGTCAGTGGGCATTTTTTTCTCTGATTTTGGTGATGTATTCATGAAATTGTTGCTAAGACCAATCAAGGATCTCTTGCCCTATGTTTTATTCTAGAACTTTTATAGTTTTAGGTCTTATGTCTAAGTCTTTAGTTCAGTTTGAGTTTTGTGTATGGAGTAAGGTAAAGGCCTAATTTCATTCTTTTGAATGTGGAGAACCAGTTTTCCCAATACCATTTGTTAAAGAGACTATCCTTTTCTGGTTGTGTATTCTTGGCTCCCTTATCTAGTTGGTTGATGGTTAAAAGGTGAATTTATTTCTGGATTCTGGATCTGTTCATTGGTCTATAAGTCTTTCTCTATGCCAGTATTGTACTGCTTTGATTACTGTAGGTTTGTGATGTATTTTGAAATCAGAACATCCAGTGTCTCCAGCTTTGTTGTTCTCACTATTGATTTGACTATTCGTAGTCTCGTTCCTTCATATAAATTGTAGAATTGTTGTTTTTCTATTTCTGTAGAAATTGTCATTAGGATTTTGCATTGACTTAGTAGATTGGCTTGGGTGGCATGAACATTTTAACAATAGGAAGTCTTTCAATCCAAAACATGGGATATCCTTCCATTTGTTTGTGTCTTCATTAATTTCTTTTGTCAGTGTAGTTTTTGGTATATACATCTTTCACCTCCCTAGTTGTTCATTTTTATTTTATTATTTTTAGTGCTATTGCAAATAAGATTGTTTCCCTAATATCCTTTTGGGTAGTTCATTGTTACTGTATAGAAACACAACTAATTTTTTATATGCTAATTTTATATCCTGCAACTTTAGAGTATTTATTATTTTTAACAACTTTTTTTTTTTTTGGTGGAGTCCTTTATATTTAAGATCACATAGTCTACAAATAGGACAGTTTTACTTCTTTTGTACTTATTTGTATGCCTTTTATTTATTTTTCTTGCATAGTTGTTTTGGCTAGGACTTCAATACTCCTCTGAATACAAGTGATTAAGAATGGTCATCCTTGTCTTGAGTCTGATCTTAAAGGAAAAGCTGTCATTTTTGGACCATTGGATATAATGTAAGGAATGAGCTTTTCCATATATGCCTTTATTATGTTGAGTTAATTTCCTTCTATTCCTAGTTTGTTGAGAAGTTTTTTCATGAAGGTTTGAATTTTGTCAAATGCTTTTTCTGAAACTATTGAAATGATCATGTGGTTTTATCCTTTACTTTGTTAATGGGGTATATAAATGCTCTTACCATTGTTGTATTGCTATCCATTTCTCCCGTAAGTTTTGCCAATGTTTGCTCATATATATATGTACTCTAACATTGGATGCATATATACTCCTAAATTTTTCTGGTGGATTGACCCTTTTGTTATTATAAAATACTATTCTTTGTCTCATGTGACAGTTTTCTATTTAAAGTCTATTTTGTTTGATGTAAGTATAAACATCCTTACTTTCTTTTGGTTACCATTTATGGGAAATACCTTTTCCATCCTTTCACTCAGTTTATGTGTGTCTTTAAATCTAAAGTGAGTTTCTTATAGATAGCATGTAGTTGTGCCTTTCTTTTTTTTTTTTTAATACAGTCAATTACTTCCTGTCTTTTAATTGGCAAATTTAATGCATTTACATTTAAAATAATTATTGATAAGGAAGAATTTGCCATTGCATTATGATAGTTCTTTTCCATTAGTTTTATATTTCCTTTACTTGTGTTTTTCTCCTTTTTTGCATTCTCTTCTGTTTTGTTGATTTTTTTTTTTTTTTTGTATTCACATGCTTTGGTTACTTTCTCTGTTTTTTTATGTTCTGTAATTTTTTTATGGTTACCTTGAGACTTATGTAAAATCAGTCTACATAAGTGGATAACTTAAGCTTAATTGTCCACAAAACTTGTCTCTTCTATGCATTAGACAAAATAGACACCTTTTCTAAACTTCAGAGATTGGGTTTTTGCAGGCAGAGACTCCCACCAGTCAGTCTAGTTTGAGATTCTGGTGGTCTCTACCAACTTTTTCCTTCCTGAAGGATAAATGCAGTTGTAGTTTATATCCATTTGTGCTGAGCTGTGGATAGGGGTATCTAGTCCAAACCACCATCTGTGTTTCTCCCAGTTTGGTTTAAAGCTCTTTGAAGGGTATGAAAAGTTGATTTTGAAATCTCTTTATAATCTTGGTACTTAGCATAGGTACTTAGCACACAGCACAGGTCTAAAAAGACCAGTCAGTGAATTTAGGGACATTATGTAATGAATAATGAGTAATTCCATTTAGTGTAGACAGGTTGTATTTAATACAAGCAGGAATTGCCCCTGAGTAACTGATAGGAGATATTCCTAAATCTTACCTTATTTTAACTTGGACCAGAGACTCCTGTCAGGTATTTCCTAGAATGTGTCATACTACATTTTAGTGTCAGTGAAAAGTTACACTGCAACTCACTATCTGCAATTTATTTGTAATATGGGAATATTAATATGTACCTTCCAGGAAAAAGTGTCAGGATTATGTAGAATTTTGCATGTAAAGCTGATGTGAAAATTGTAAGGCACCCCACAAATAGTAGTCCTGTTGTTAAAAGAATGAGCTGAGGAAAATGTAGACAACATGAACATATTGTGCCTTTAGAGAAAAAAAAAATTTTTAAATGCTTAAACTATTTTCCCCAGTGGGATTATTTTATATAAACAAAACATTATTTTTATAAAAATATAGATAATAAGGATAAGTGGCTTAAATGATGAATAGTAGAACATGGGAATTTGAAGAAACGATGTCAGATATATCATATTCTTCTGTGGAAGAGATGTAGGTATATCTATTTGTAGTCCTATTCCATTCATCATTGGGAAATCTATGGGATGTACTCACTAAAGAATCAAATGATATACTTTTATTTTTAAAAGGGACACTGGCTAGATATCTTTAACACCTATTTCCTTTTTGTGTGTGTTTCCAATGTTGACCTACATTTTCAACCTCCCTTGCAGTTAAGTGTGATCATGTGGTGGTGGTCTGACTACGGAAATGCGCACTCTCTTTTTCCCCCTTTATTTGTCAGCTAGAGGCAATGACCCCATCTTATGCTTGGGCTTTGAAGCTGGTCATTGAATTTGCATCAGTGGGTTTCTGGGTGACTGCATGCAGTCGTGTAATACTTATTTTATAAAAAAAAAAAAAATACAGTAACATGCTAAGGACTCTTACAGGCTCTACAATAATGAAAACTATTTATTTTTTATTTTTAGACCACTATTTTCCAAACTTATTGATCTATAAAATATTTTGAGGTTGTGTAAAGGGGAAATAATACTTATTAACATCTGGTAGAATATACTTCACAAAATTTTGTCATGTAGAATGGATAGCTCTGAGGCTCTAATTACTATTCAGCAAGACATGCTAGAGGAAGGCTGCCATGTAGAATAGATGGAGGATAGTAACAGTATACCTACCTGCTGCTCTGAGTGCTGCTGAAATGCAAGGACATGTATTTGCATTTAGCTAGGGAAGAAACATGGAAGGTAAAAGGTAAAAAAGATTTTTTTTTCTTTTAATTGTTAGAACCCAAGTTTTCTTATTGAGAATTCTTAAATTTGAAAAGAAATGACACAGATATATAATTTTTTCTTTTATTTAAAAAGTTACAGGCTTTTTCTAATATATAAATTACCATATATTCACAAATTGAAAAGGTACAATTACATTACTTTTAATATATTTATAGAGTTGTGTAACCATCACTACAATCCAGTTTTAGAGCATTCCTGAAGTGTTCCCTTATGCTTATTTTAAAGTCCGTCCCTGTTCCCACCAACAATCTTGGAGAATCATGTGTCAGCTTTGCCTTTTATGGAGCTTTAATATAAATGGAATGTTACTATATGTAGATTTCTGAATCTGTCAATCATCTTAAGCTCCATCCACATTGTAGTAGTCTGTTCCATTATATTCATGAATATATGATCTCATTGTATGGCTATAACATACTTTGTTGGTTTCATCAGTTAATGGACATTTGAATTGTTTACAGTTTTTTACTCTTAATAATTTTGCTATGAACTTTGTACACAAGTCTTTGTGTAGACATATGTTTGTGATACTCTTAGATATATGAGAGTAGGATTTCTTAGTCTTAAATCAACAAAATGATTTTCAAAGTAACTTTACCTTTTAAATTCTCACCAGCAATGCAAGAGTTAGCTTCGCCATATTTTCACCAATAATTATTATTTTTTGTCATTTGATTATAGTTACTTAAATGGGAGCAAAATGATACTCTGTTGGAGTCTTAATTTGTATTTACCTAAAGACTGGTAATAAGCATGTTTTATATGCATATTATGTCTTCATATGTCTTTTTGGTGAATTGTCTATCATATGTTTTGACTTTTTTAAAAATCATGTTGTCGGGCGCCTGGCTGGCTCAGTGGGTTAGCGCCTCTACCTTCGGCTCAGGTCATGATTCCAGGGTCCTGGATCGAGCCCTGCATCAAGTTCTCTGCTGAGCAGGGAACCTGCTTTCCCTCTCTCTCTGCCTGCCTCTCTGCCTACTTGTGATCTCTGTCTGTCAAATAAATAAATAAAATCTTTTAAAAAAAATCATGTTGTCTTCTTATTGAGTTGTAAGAATTCTTTATATAATTTGGATACAATTTCATTGTATATATTGTGAAAATATTTTCTGTATGTCTGTGATTGCCTATTTAGTTATTGGTGTCTTTTGAAGCTCTTGATTATTAAATTTTGATAGGGCCAATTTGTTAACTTTTGCTTTTATACAATTTGACGTCATATTTCAGAATCCTTTCTCTAACCCAAGATCATGATATTTTTCTCTTGCATATTCTTCCAAGAGATTTATAATTTTATCTCATAATTTTGGATTGTGCTTGTTTGAGTTAATATTTATATATTGATCTGGATTGTCTTCTTTCATATTTTTGCATATGGATATGCAGTTGCCCAGCATCAGTGTTGAAATACTATTTTCTCTCATTAAATTACTTAGGAACCTTTGTAAAAAACAAGAAACAAAAACAGTTAATCATAAATATAAATGTTTATTTCTGGACTCTGAGTTCCATTCCATTATCTATATGCCCATCATTACAGCAGTAACACAGTCTTTCAATTACTGGGTAGCAGGTAATGTGAGTCCTTCAAATTTGTCCTTTTTAAAAGTCATTTTAGTTATTTGAGGTCCTTTTTATTTGTAAACAAATTTTCAGTTCAGTCTGTTGCTATCTAGAAAATAAAAGACTGATCTTATTTTGATAGGGATAAATCGAATGTATAGATTAATTTTGGGAGGATTTCCTTCATAATGTTGAAACTACCAATCCAGAACATGAAATATCTCCTGATTTATTTTGATATTCTCCAATTTTTATTAGTATTTTGTTTACCATATGCATGCTTTATGTTTTTTTCCAAGTATTTAAAAATTCTATTTTGGATGTAATTGCTTTCCTAATTTTTATTTTTTAGTTATTCCTTGGTAATAGAAATATAACTGATTTTCTATTTTGTAAACTTTCTGAACTCACTTATTAACTTTATTGTGTGTGTGTGTGTGTGTGTGTGTGTGTGTATTTCCACAAGATGCATCAAGTCTACTGTGAATAGTTTTACTACTTCCTTATAATCTGAATGCTTTTATATTTTATTCTAGTTTGTCTTATTGTAATGATTAGAATTAATTATTGAATAAAAGTGGTTGATGGGGGAAGGAGGGGGGTTGGGGGGGTGGGGTTATAGACATTGGGGAGGGTATGTGTTATGGTGAGTGCTGTGAAGTGTGTAAACCTGGCGATTCACAGACCTGTACCCCTGGGGATAAAAATATATTATATGTTTATAAAAAATAAAAAAAAAATTAAAAAATGGTTAGATAGGACATGGCCTTATGTCTATATTATGGGGAGAGCTTTCAGTCTTTCAACATTAAAAAATAAGTTATTTGTAGATTTTTTATAGGTTCCCTTTTTCAGGTTGGGAAAATTCCTTTTTATTTTTTAAATTGTTAAGATATATTACCACAAATTGTAATTAAATTTTGTTTAATTTATTTTATTGAAAAAATAGGGTTAGTCTTTTATACTCCTTATATGATATATTGACTGATACTGGATGTTAAACTAACCTTTCATTTCTGGTATAGCTTTGGATTGGTATCATAGTAGTAGTAGCTTCTTAGAATGAGAAGGAAAGTACTGTCTCTTCTTTTTCTTGGAGTTTATGAATGACTGGTAACATTTATTCTTTAAGTAAATGCTACATTTTAAAAGAGAGGCTCTCTGGGCCTAGTCTTTTGTTTATGGGGAGAATTTTAATTACAAACTCCACTTCTTAACTGGTACAGATTATTCAGAGTCTCCATTTTACCTTGAGTCATTTTTAGCAGTTCTGTCTCTAGAAATTTGTCCATTTCATCAGTTATCTAATTTGTTGGCATAAAGCTGTACACAGTATTCTCCTATAATCCTTTCATTTTCTGTAGCTCAGAAACAATGCACCCCTCTTTCTTTACTGAGTTTAAAAATTTGTGATTTTTCTCTTTTTTTTCTCACTCAGTCTAGCTAAAGTTTGTCAATTTCATTAATCTTTAAGAATCAGCTTTTGAATTCATTGATTTTCTCTATTTTTTTCTAACTTGATTTTGTTGATTTCTGCTTTAATCTTTATTTTATTTCTGTTTAATTTGAGTTTAGTTTGCTCTTATGTTAGTTTAAGATGAACCCGTAAGTTTTTGTTTAGAGATTTTTTTTTTCCTTTTTTCTTATCCTTGTTAATATAAGAATTGAAAAACTTGAATTTCCTTTAAGCCCTACTCTAGCTGCATCTCATAAATTATAAAGTTTTTGCTTTTGTTTCATTCAAAATATTAGTTTCCCTTGTGGTTTCTTCTTTTATCTATGGATTCTTTTTTCACTGAATGATTTGTATGAATTTGATAAAAAAAAGTTAAGTTGCTTTTCCAGGAAAACTTTTTTCATTTAGACAATGAAATCTATTTTCTAATCAACCAGCTCATAAAAAGTAAAGAAGGAATTCCTGTACTTTTGTTTGTAATGCACAAATCTAGAGCCTCCAGGTGGCCATGTTACAGAAATGTTTTGTTTAAGCTACAGTGTGTTTAAAATTTTCAATGTCGACTTATTTATAGGGGCCACATACTCCAAGGGCCATGTCTTATTTTGTCAAACTGCCTGTCGTATTATACCAAGTTGGCTTCACCCATTACTGTTGCTTGAATGGTTTCTATACTCATTTGAGTTTGAGACTCCTGACATTGCTCCAGCAGCTTGAAAGAGGGATTGCCCCTGTAACATTACAAAGGGCCATTTCTCTGGGGAGAAGTTTTGATTCTCAAAGAATATCATCACTTTAACAGTAGTATCCATGTTTCTTTCTTTTCTTTTTTTTTTTTTTTTTTTGTTAGGGCTACATATACTTTATTCTCAACTTTTTGTTTTCTTTGGAAACAGTCGTGGAATTATTGGATCAAATTATAGTTCTATTTTTAAGTTTTTGAGGAACCCCCATAATGTTTTCTGAGTGACTGCACCAGTGTACATTCACAGGAACAGTGCAGGAGGGCTCCCCTTTCTCCACACTCTTCACCAACACCTGTTGTTTCTTGTATTGTTGATTTTAGCCATTTTGACAAGCGTGAAGTGATCTCTCATTGTCGTTTTGATTTGCATTTCCCTCAGGATGAGTGATGTTGAACATCTTTTCATTTGTCTATTGGCCATATGTGTGTCTTCTTTAGAGAAATGTCTTCTGAGATCCACTGCCCATTTTTTAATTGGATTGTTTTTTTTTAATTTTTTAAATTTTTTAATTTCTTTTCAGCGTAACCATGTTTCTTATTCTAAAAATTAGCCTTATTTAAGAAGTATAAGGGAATGGGGTGCCTGGGTGGCTCAGTGGGTTAAAGCCTCTGCCTTCAGCTCAGGTCATAATCCCAGGGTCCTGGGATCGAGCCCCGCATCGGGTTCTCTGCTCAGCCTGCTCCTCTCTCTCTGCCTGCCTCTCTGCCTACTTGTGATTTCTCTTTCTGTCAAATAAACAAATAAAATCTTTTAAAAAAAAAAGTACAAGGGGTTATAGTTACTCATTTAGAAGGAGAGGAAATGAAAAGATTTCTTGTGGTTCATAGATAGGCCTTGGTGGATCCTTTTTTTCTGCATTGTAGTATCTCTATTCAGTTACTTCAAAATACAGATTCTGAATTCTTCCAAAGAAAATTTTCACTCCTGTTTATCTGTAGAAGATGTGTTAGACTAGCAGTCAATACTACAAAGCCTGCATTAGACTCCTAACTCTAATCAAATTGATTTATAGTAGTAAGAAAAATGTAATTTTCCAGTACTAAAATATTAGGAATATTAGGAATATTACAATATTAGGAAAAAATCAGAAATTATAAAACAGCAAATGGAGGAAAATTTGATGATGGAAAGTAAGTAATAGTGACTTTTTTTGGTTTTATTAAGGTCTTATTTTTACACAGTAAAATTCATCCTTTTCAGATGTACTCTTTTGTGAATTTTGACAAATTTATAAATCATAGAACTGTCACTACAGAGTAATCTAATCACTCCAAAATTCCCCTGAATCCTTTCACGTTCATTTCCGTCCTATACCCTGGGCCGTGTCAACTACTGAGCTGATTATTATTCCTAAAATTTTGCTTTTTCTAGAATGCGATATAAACAGAACCATACACTATGCTCTCTTTTTAGGTCTGGCTTATTTTATTGAGCAGAATGCTTTTGAAAGGAATATAGTTTATTCTTTTTATTGCAGAGTAGATTTCCATTGTATGGATATGGTACAATTTGTTCCATCTGTTTCCAGTTGATGGACACTGGTTTGTTTTACACTTCTGGCATTCAGGAATAAAGTTTCTTAGAACTTTCATATATAACTTTTGTATGGAGATATACCTTTGTTCCAAGTGTCTATAGCTTTTTGCATTCCCAAGAACAATATATTAGCATGGCAGTTGCCCTGCACCCTTGCCACCCTTTTGTATAATTGCTTTTTTTTTTTCTCTCTTAATTTGAACCCTTCTAATAGATATTTAGTGGTATCTTACAGTGGTTTTAATTTTTGTTTTCTTAATGACCAATGATGTTGACAGCATGTTTTCATGTGCTCCTTTGTCGTCTTATATATGTATATATCTTTGGTGAAATGTCTGTGACAATCTTATGCCCATCTTTTAGTGTTTTTTTTATATTGATTTTTGAGAGTTCTGTATATATTATCATTTTGTAATATTTTCTTCCACTCTGTGACTTGTCTTTTCATTTTCTAAACAATATCTTTCTGAGAACAAATTTTTAAATCTTGAAGAAATCTAATTTAGTAATCTTTTATATGTAGGTTTGTTTTCTTTGCATTATATCTAAGAAATCGTTGACTAACCCAAGGTCATAGTGGTTTTCTCCTTGTTTCTTCCACATGTTTTATGGTTTTAGGTTTTATATTTAAGTCTATGATACATTTTGAGTTAATTTTTTATATGGTATGAGGTCAGGGTTTCTTTATTATTTAATTTAGGGCATGTAGATGTCCAGTTGATCTGACACCATTGTTGTGAAGACTAACTTCACTCCTTTGAATTATCCTGAATTATCTTTAGTAGATAATGTCTAAATATTATATATCAGACATATCAGATATAAAGATATCTGAATTTATCTTTATTATCTTGAATTATCTTAAATTATCTTTATGTAAAATAATTGACCACTCATCTTTGAGCCTCTTTCTGGACTGTTTGATTCCAACTATTAACATTTTGAAGTACAAATAGAGGTACATATGGTTTACAGAACTGAGATTGTATCACATTTTTGTTTTTTAATCTGTTTCTATTATTATAAAAATCTTTCACTCAATTAAGTAATATTTGGAAACATGATCCTTTAACATTAAATATAATTTCGTGTAAGACTTCCATGTTACAGGTGAAATAAAGTATCAGATTGAGATATTAAGAAGGCAGACTAATTTTTAATTTAAATATACTTTTTTTCATTTCAAGTAAGACTAAACAAGAGTTAAATGTTCCTAAAAAGCATTTAGAAATAATGTTAAAGTGTAGTATCAGTAAAACACACATGCAAAATAGAGCCATTTAGAACTTAAGATTGCTCCAGACAGGTCTGGTAGAAATATCTACATTCACACCTGAAAAAACAACCACATTTATGATTTGTCACAAGACATCTAGAATCTTACTTGGTTATGAAAAAAGAAGAAAAGAAAAAAAAAAAAGCACCTCATTAGCAACAGCTGCAACAATGAGCACCAGAGCAAGCAATGCATTTTCAGCCTGTCTTCAGTAATAAGAGTACAAGCCACATTGTGTGGGCTGCTTGTCAACTTCTAGGAACATTCCTGCCAGCTAGAAAGAGAGGCTGTAGCTGTCCAGCCTGTCACTTTGCCCACAGTAGAGAAAGGATATTATAGCAAAGGCTGGTCTGTAAAGCAAAACCGCTTAGATTTTTTAGAATATCAGAAAGCATCTCAAGCGTGCTTGATTTCCTTGTTCAGAATTGTCACAGTCTCCCTCTCTGTGTATACTTCTACTGCAAGTGGCATTTTTACTGAACAAAAAAATCAAACAGAAACACCAATGTGGAGTGACTCCCTGTCCTAAAAGCACATCTCCAGTTCACTTTGATCACAGGCTTTCTGCATTAGTATTCTGTGCAGGAGTAAAACAAAAGCTATTCATGGTGCAGAAGAGAAAACTTCCCCAAGGTTTTAATGAATTACTGTGTTTGTTCAACAGTTGTCAGGTGTTTCAAATCGTTCTATTGATAGTAAGTAGTACAGTACTATGTGTGTTTTATGAATGACAGTTAAACCTGAATACAGAAGAAAATCTGTCCTTATATAATATACTACTATACATTTTGGAATCTGTAAATTATAGTTAAAATGAACTCAGTGCAACTTGATTTAAAATCACTTGCCTTGATTCTCTAAACATCTTAGAAACTCTTCCCTAAAGCTTCACATTAGTTAAGAAGTTGAATGCAGCTGTAGAATGAATGGTAAAGACGCTTAACAAAGAGAACTAAGTTCACCATAGGCTGAAATAGAACTATATTCATTCAATTACTGTTTTCTTTATTTTAACTCAAAAAAGCTTGGGTAATTACCAAGGCTGATTTAGGCACAGTTATATTGAGGGAATTATTGAGAGCCCAAAGGAAAATAAAGGCAGCTAAGAATGGCATTTGAAATGTGGCTGAGTAACTCTTAAATCAAATTGTGGAAACTTGCAAATCAAGGTCTCACTGTAAGGAATCAAGGATATCCACGCAATATACTTAAAATTTTATCTCTTCCTGAAAATTCAGTTTGATAATTGCGTTAGAAATATGTTCATGGGTTGGGGATTGTTTGAGATTTAGTTGTGTTTTCTTCATATTAAAAGGAAAACTTAACTAATACAGAACTTCTAGTTTTCACTTGGGAATGTACAGAGCTACAGAAAGTGTCACTCCCAAATATGGAAAAGGAAAAAGCTAGATAAACTGCAATTTCACAATATTTCTTGAACCTAAAATGGAATATCAACTATAAAAAAATTGTCTGATGGTATTACAGATCATTAACATAGCTAACATAATGCTGAAAGGGAAGAGCAGAATTAACAATTAACTTAGGAAGGTGATATTTTGACCGCATACCCTGAGGCTCAAAACAATAAGAAATATATAAAGTACTGTATTCCAGTTAATAAATATATTTCTCTTTTGGGGGAGAAACAAGATATTTGCATAGTATCATAGGTATTTTTCCCAAGATATTCATTAAATATAAAGGGGGATTTTGCATTGGAAAAAATGTGGCACACTACTTCAGTATTTCTTGCTACCTCATTTTCAGGTCTGCCTAATGTGCCATCATGTGATAGTGCATTAATTTATTTAGCAATACTTCATTAAAATGTACTTACTTTGAGTTTGTATAATTACAAAGAGTGCAGTGAAATCAATCTTGTAGTTATATCTTTGCACAGTTGTGTGAGTATATCCTATGCATTCAACAGTAGAACTGATATATGTCAAAAGGTATGTTCATTGAAAAGTGTGTATTCTCATATGTACTTTGTGCTACTTCTTTAGTCTCAGTTCTCTCTGTACATACAGATAGATGGTACATACAATGCCTTTCAAAATGATTATACAAATAACAATCTCTCTTAGGATGCATGAGAGTTCTTGTATACTAATATTTCTTAACATTTATCTATCTCGCTGGCAAAAAGAACTATCAGAAGTATTCAAATTTGTAGTTCTTTAATTATATGTCAGTTGACTGTTGTAATTCATTTCCTAGGCAATGCTGTTTTTTTCCTCTGGCCACTTTTTGTGTCTAAGTTTTGGTTATTTCAAAAAAGATTTTTTGTTAACAAAAAATAGACTCTTGTCACATATATGATTTATATATATATATGTGTATATATATACACATATATATGTATATGTATATGTATATATATACACATATATATATTTAAAATATATGTATATAGTATAGATTTTAAATCAGATTTGCATTCACATTTTACCTTTGTTAATGAGACTGAGGTGGTGTTGTACATAAATTTAACATTTTTTTGTAATTTATTAGTTGTTTCCATTTTGTTTTTTTGGATATATGTCTTTCATAGAAAGAGCTTATCTAAACTGATTGAAGATCATAAAAATATTCATCTGTGTTTTTTCTAGCAATGTTACAGTTTTTATTTTTCTTTAATTAAAATCTATTTTCTACCTAGAATCTATTTAAGTATGAGGAGTGAGATATGAAGAGAAAAGACTGGATTACAGAGAAACTGGACATATTTTAAAAGTAGAACCCATAGGATTACTGATGGAAAGGATGTATGGTGTGAGAAAAAGAGAAGCATAAATGGTGAGTATAAAGCTTGTTTGCTTGAGAAAATGGAAAAAATGGTTTTCATTAGTTGTGATGAAAACCCACTAATGAGAAGACATGGGCTAGGGCTGGGAGTGGAATGGAAAGGATTTCTGGGCCAACTGTGTCAAAACTTGCTGATACAAGTAAAATGAAGGCTGAGGATTAAACACTCTTGAGAATACCTGTTCCTTGAAGTTTAATGTTATAGAAACTGACTCAAGTTTGGGGTTTAACCCTTTAGAAACTTTATTACTTTCTTTTATTCTCAAGTACATATCCAGGTTTTATATTGCTTCTTGATATATTTTTGCTAATTTATATTCTTCGAGAAAAATGGCTCATTTCAACTCAGTCTTCAAATCTGTATGCATTTAATTGTACAAACTATATCTCTTGACAAAATTGACAAACTATTTGTCAAACTATTTGTACAAACTATGTATATATATCTTCTTTTAAAGATTTTATTTATTTATTTGACAGACAGAGATCACCAGTAGACTGAGAGGCAGGCAGAGAGAGAGGGAGGAGGAAGCAGGCTCCCTGCTGAGCAGAGAGCCCGTTGTGGGGCTCGATCCCACGACCCTGGGATCATGACCTGAGCTGGAGGCAAAGGCTTTAACCCACTGGGCCACCCAGATGCCCCTATTTATATATATCATTTAGATAATTTTTCTGATTTCATAACCAATTTCATACAGTTGTATTTTCTTTCTACTTTATATTAATATGAATGATTTTTCTATTTTATTATTTTTATTAGATCAGAGGGCATAATATTAGAATTATATATATTTCATGTCTGTCTTCTAATTAATTTATATTTATATCCTTAGTAATGCTTCCTTTCTATTATTTTTCTAACTTTTGAGTTGATTGTTTAATTCATTCTTCATTCTTACCTGTTTATTAGTCAATTTGTGTGTTTAATAGAGATTATTTTCAGTATTGTTATTTTCTGGGTACTCTACAAGTTTGTTTATCATTTTCTATTTATTTCAAGGACAGGTTAGGAAAGATAAAAAAATAAATTGTATAAGGATTTTTATACAACATTTAGAATTTATACAATTTATTGAAATTATATTATTAAAATATAAGGTTATTAAAAATAAATTAGCATTTATCTTAGAAAAATGGTTTATTGATATTGCTATTAGAGTAAAATACTTATATAAACCTCTCTTTCCATCTCTTATATATCTAATATTAATCATCAAGTCTTTCTATATTTTATGTTTAATTGTCAAGGGGACAAAAAATGAGTTTAACACTATTGTGTTTCAATCTATTTTTTTAAAGCCTTTTGTTTATTTGAGAGAGAGAGAGGGAGAGATAGTACACACAAGCAGTGGGTGGGGCAAAGGAAGAGGGAAAAGAAGCAGACTCCTTGCCGAGCAGGGAGCATGTTGGGATGCAGGGCCAGATCCCAGGACCCTGGGATCATGACTGGAGCAAAAGGTAGACATTTAACTGACTGAACCACCCATTTGCCTCTGTTTCAATCTGTTTCTCCTAGTATTTCCTTCATGTGCAGTTTGTATAGTTTGATGAACTTATCAGTTATAATGTCCTTTTAGATTATGTCATTTTTTTGTGACCTTATGATTTATTTTTAATTTTGCTTACTCTCCTTTTTTATGGGTAGGCCCAATTTTTAAGCATATAATCATTTTGAGTTTCTTGATTTTACATATTTGCATTAAATAAATACCTGGGTTAAATTTTTTATTTTGTCTTCTTTCATCTTTCTTGGTGGAAAGTTCTTAACATGAAAGATGGAAAAATGAAGTAGATTTCCCCATACATCCATTTTTCTCTCCTGCTTTCCCCATTTTTGTTTTTACATTTTCAAGATTCATAACATTTCTAGCTTCTTTTTAAATCATTATTCCCGTGGCTCTCCACTTAGACTCTTTTTTTTTTTTTTTGGAAGATTTTATTTATTTATTTGACAAACCGAGATCACAAGTAGGCAGAGAGGCAGGCGGGGGGGAGGGGGGAAGCAGGTTTCCTGCTGAGCAGAAAGCCGGATGTGGGGCTCCATCCCAGGACCCCAGGACCATGACCTGAGCTGAAGGCAGAGGGTTTAACCCACTGAGCCACCCAGGTACCCCTAGATTTAAACTCTTAACTGTTTGTATACTTAAGTTTGTCTTCAGTGTTTCTTATAGTTCATTCATACCATCAATAACCTTTCTGTTTCTGAGTTCATAATTTTTACTCATCTGTTAGCTCTATAGATCACAACTTTTATTTTTTTTTTCTTTTTAAAGCTGGGTTCATGGGTAATAGGGAACTTCCTATCACATTACGTCTTAATGTTTATCTCAATTGTGGAAAACATATAGGTGGAAATAAAGTTTGTGTGACAGAACTTTTTCTTTAAAATATTGTAAATATTGGACTTTGGGGAAGATGATAGAACAGAAGGACCCTAAGCTTACTTTGTACACAGATACACCTGGATAAGAGACACATCAGTGTAAATAATCCAGAAAATGATCCAAAGACTGGCAGAAAAAGCTCTTCACAGCTAAATGTAGAGAAGAGGCCACATTGAATAGGACAGGAAGGGTAGGGACACAGTGGGGAGCTAAAGGGGCCCACAGGAGTGTTTGTGATAGAGAGGGAGCCACAGGCTCAGAGAGGGGAGAGAACAAACTCTTATTCCAGGAAGCCAACCCTTAAAAGATGAAATCCCATAACATTTGGCTTTGAAAACCAGAGGGGATGAATTTCTTATATTCTTTCAATCACCAGGATTTAACACCTGGAACTTTAAAACTGAGTGGGTTTGACGCTGGGAGAGCTGGTAGAGTAAGAGGAAACTGAGTTCAACCTTAAAGAGACAGCACAACAAACAGCCTTACATAGATAGAACATAGAAACAGAGTTTGAAAAACTCCTGGGGTATAAGGGAGGGAAATTTGTTTATTAATCTCAGAGCATGTGCAGGAGGGGCAGGGATCTTTGGAAGAATTCTTCAGGAGCATAGGCAATGGTCAGCACCATTTCCCTTCCCACTCCCCCAGTCCAGACACACACACTTGCAGGAACCAGTGCTTTGCCAACACTGCCTACCTAACTTGGCCCATGTGTTTTCCTGCAGACACACTCTGTTTAGCCATACCTTAGTTTCAGGTCTCCTCCCACAGCAGATCTGCACACTTCTTGCTGCCACTGTATGTCAACACCCATGTATGCCTATGGATCTACTCCCTCCAGCTTGGCCTGCAACTTGCCAGTGGCTGCAGGTCCCCTCATGCAGGAGACAAGCTTGGGCCTTGCTGACACTCATGCCCTGCCCCATGAAGCCCTACAGTAGGAGGTTTCTAAAGTAGCTCTAGGTCCCCTCCCTTAACAGAACTGCTCAAACTTTGTGAACACTGCATACCCTGCCCCCACATTCTCCTGTAGACCTGCCCTCTTCAATATGCTCATGGCTGGACCCCATCCAAAGTAGTACCACAAGCTTGACAGTGTCAAGCAGTCACAACAGGGGCCTGCAACACTACAAAGTGACTTACACACTGGGAAGAGGAGATGATAACCTCACAAACAAGTCCAACTGTGGCCCCATAAATGGGCTGGGGGTAGATAATCGTGTCCGACTCCAGGACTAGCAGCCAAAAAAAAGCTTCTAAGGGGACAAAATTGGAAAAGTGCCCCATAATTGCATGTTACTGCATCTCTGACAGATGCTGGGTATGACTCAAGACAAGGGAGCCCTACACTGGGACAAAACCCTGCCCATAACAAGCAAAGAGAGCCATTACAGATGACTGGGTAGAAGACAAAACCAACTCATCCACAAAAACAGGGCACATACAATGCACATAAGAGACAATCCTGAAGTACCAGGTCCTGATGCATAGTGGACATTGCTCTACAGGGCACTACAGGGCCTCTTCTTCATAATGCCACTACTTTCAAGAGAAGGAGATGTATCTGACTTTTGTAACACATAAAAACAGACATTGAGAGTTAGACAAAATGAGACAAAGAAATATATACCAAATGAAAGAACAGGACAAAGTCCCAGCAAAAGACCCAAGAGAAATGGAGATAAGTAATATGCCTGGCAGAGAATTTGAAGTAATGGTCATAAAGATATTCATGGGACTTGAGAAAAGTGGAAGACCTCAGTGAGACCTTTAACAAGTAGAAAATATATAAAAGAACCACAGTTGAAGAACTTAATAAATGAAATAAAAAAAATAGAATAGATGGAATGAACAACCTACAGGAAGCAGAAGAACGGATGAGTGAACTGGAGGACAGAGTAACAGAAGTAGTCAAAGTGAACAGCTGAAAGAAAAAATACAAATTGAAATTAGACTTAGGAAATTCATCAGTACCATCAAACTGAACATTCACATTATAAGGATCTCAGAAAGAGAAGAGAGAGAAAAGGAGGGGAAATGTATTTGAAGAAGTAATAGCCAAAAAACTTTCTGAAGCTGGGGAAGTTAACAGAAATTCAGATCCAGGAGGTACAGAGAATCCTCAACAGAATCAAGCCTGGAGGTCAACATCAAGACACACAGTAATTATAATGGCAAGAAGTACTGCTAAAGAGAGAATTTTAAATGCAACAAGAACAAAGAAAAGAGTTACAAGGGAACTTCATTTGACTATCTGATTATTTTTCAGCAGAAACTCTGAAGGCCAGAAGAGAGGAGTATGATATATTCAAAATGCTGAAAGAAAGAAACCTGCAATGAAGAACACTTATCCAGCAAGGCTATCACTCAGAATAGAAGGAGAGATAAAGTTTCTTAGACAAATGAAAGTTGAAGGAATTCATGACAACTAAAACAACCCTATAACAAATGTTAAAGGGGACTCTTTGAGTGCAAAAGAAAAATCATAAATACAAATAAGAATAGTAGGAAGCAAAAAGCCATAAAATAAAGTGTACCTATAAAGATCAGTCAAGGGATTGACAAAATAAAAGGAATGTAAAATATGGCACCGTTTACCTGAAACAGTGAGAGGGGAGAGCAGTGAAGAATGGGTTCAACCTTAAGTGATCATCAACTTAATGTAGACCACTACCAGCATAAGATGTTATACACAAACTGAAAAAAAAAACAAAAACAGATGTTATACACAAACCTAATGTTAACCACCAATAAAAACTGGTATTAGAAATGCAGCAGATAAAGAGATAGGAATCCAAGTATTTAACTAAGAAAGTCAGAAAATTTTGAGAGAAGATCAAGAGAATTTGAAGAGGGAGAGAACTACAAAAATAGCCATAAAACAAGTAACAAAATGGCAGTAAGTACATATCTGTCACTAATTACCTTGAATGTAAATGGACTAAATGCTCCAGTTAATAGAGTGGGGTGGCTGAATGGATAAAAAAGCAAGACCCATCTATATGCTGCTTATAAGAGGCTCATCTCAGACCTTAAGACACATGCATATTTAAAAATGAAGGGATGAAAAAACACTTATCATGCGAATTGGAGAGAAAGCTGGGGTAGAAATACAACTGACAAAATATACTTTAAAACAAAAAAAAAACTTGTAATGAGAGACAAAGGGACACTACAGAATCATAAAGGAAATGAACAAACAAAAAGGTATAAGAATTATAAAATATTTATGCACCAAAATTAGAGCACCCAAATACATAAAGCAGCTAATAACAAACTTAAAGGAATTAGTTGATAGTAATGCAATAACAGTATGCAATACAATTGTATTATATACAACAGTAATATAATAACAGTAGAACCCACAAACATTATTGAACAGATTATCCAAGAGAAAATCAACAAGGAAACAGTAGTTTTGAATGACATATTGGACCAGATGGATCTGTGAGGTACATTCAGGACATTTCATCCTAAAATAGCAGAATACACATAGAAGAATTCAGTAAGGTTGCAGGAAACAAAATGATTGTACAGAAATCTTGTTGCAATTTATACACTAACAATTAAATAGCAAAAAGAGAAATTAAGAAAATGATCCCATTTATAATTGTACCACAAATAATAAGATATCTAGGAGGAGGTCAAATTCTTGTACTTTGAAAAATATTAAAGACTGATGAAAGAAACTGAAGATGACATAGACAAATGAAAAGATATTCCATGCTCATGCATTGGAAAAAACAAATATTTTTATGCTGACCAAAGCAATGTACCAAAAACAATGTACAGATTTAATGCAGTCTCTATTAGAGTACTGACAGCATTTTTCACAGAATTAGAACAAATAATCCTAAATTTTGTACCAAACCATGAAATCCTGAATACCAAAGTGATCTTGAAAGAACAAAACTGGAGGTAACAGAATCTGGATTTCAAGATATACTACTTAGCTGTAGTACTGGCAAAAATAAACATGTAAAGCAGTGGAACAGAATAAAGAGCCCAGAAATAAATCTCAATTTTGATAAATTAATCGTCTACAAAGGAGACAAGAATATGCAATGGGGAAAGGACAATGTTGGGGTACCTTGGTACCTCATTTGCTTGCATGACTGACTCTTGCTTTTGGCTCAGGTCATGATCTCTGGGATCTAAGGCCATGTTGGGCTCCATGCCCAGTCGGGAGTTTGCTTGAGATTCTCTCCCTCTCCCTCTTTCCCTGTGATCTTTCTCTCTCTCATACACAAATACATTAATTAATTTTTTTAAAAAGAAAAAAGCCCAGTGTCTTCAGCAAATGTGTTGGGAAAATGGGACAGCCACTTGGAAAAGAATGGAACTGGATGAGTTTCTTACACCATACACATTAATCTCAAAATTGATTAAGGATGTAAATGTGATGCCTGAAATCAGACAAATCCTAGAAGAGACCACAGGCAGTAATTTCTCTGACATCAGCCATAGCAACATTTTTCTAGGTATTTCTCCTGAGGCAAGGGAAATAAAAAAAAAAAAAACAACTATCAGGACTACATTGAAATAAAAAAGCTTCTGCACAGCAAAGGAAATAATCAATGAAACTAAAAGGCAACCTACTGAATGGGAGAAGTTCTTTGCAAATGACGTATCAATTAAAGGGTTGGTTCCAGAATATATAAAGTACTTATACAACTCAATACCAAAATAACATAATTAATCCAGTTAAAAAATGGACAGGAAACATAACCATACATTTCTCCAAGAAAGAGATACAGATGATGTGCAGACACATGAAAAGATGCTCGGTATCTCTCATCATTAGGGAAATGAAAATAAAAACCACAATGAGAATGGCTAAAATCAAAAACACAAGAAACAAGTCTTGAAGGGACTGTGGAGAAAAAGGAATCTTTGTGCACTGTTGGTGGGAATGCAAACTGGTATGGCCACTGTGGAAACAGTATGGAAGTTCCTCAGAAAGTTAACAATAAAACTACCCTATGACCCAGCAATTGCTCTACTGGGCATTTACCCAAAGAATACAAAAACAGTAAATCAAAGGGGATACATGCATTCCCATGGTTTTTGGGTTTTTTTTTTTGCAGCATTATTTACAATAGCATTATACAAGTAGCCCAAGTGTTTTTCCATAGATAAATGGATAAAGAAGTGGTTTAATATCTGGAAATCAATTACTGTGACACACCACATTAATAAAGGAAAGGATTAGACCTATATAATCCTCTCAAAGATGCAGAAAAAGCATGTGAGAAATTACAGCAAACTTTCTTGATTAAAACCCTCAAGAAAGTAGGGATAGAAGAAACATACCTCAACATCATAAAGGCCATATATTAAAGACCTACAGCTAATATCATCCTCAGTGGGGAGAAACAGAGAACTTTTCCCATAAGGTCTAGAACATGAGAGAGATGTACACTCTCATCACCATTGTTTAACATAGTACTGGGAAGCCTAGTCTCAGGAATCCAAAAACAAAAAGAAATAAAAAGCATCCAAATTAGCAAGGAAGAATTCAAAATTTCACTCGTTGCAGAGTGAAAGACATAATACTTTATGTAGAAAACCCAAAGACTCCATCAAATAATTGCTAGAGCTGAGACATGAACTCAGGAAAGTTTCAGGATATAAAGAAAATATACAGAAATCTGTTGCATTTCTATACTCCAACAATGAAGTAGCAGAAAGAGAAATCAAGATTTGATCCCATTTACAACTGAACCAAAGCCCATAAGATATCTAGGAATAAACCTAACCAAAGATGTAAAAGACCTGTACTCTGAAAAGAATATGACAGTGATAAAAGAAATTGAGTTGACACAAAGAAAGGGAAAAACATTCCATACTCGTGGATTGGAAGAATATTGTTAAAATGTCTATAATACCTAAAATAGTCTACACATTCAATGTAATTCCAATCAAAATAACACTAGCATTTTTCACAGAACTAGAACAAACAGTCCTCAAATTTGTATGGAACCAGAAAAGACCCTGAATGGCCAAAGGGAGGTTAAAAAAGAAACGCAAAGAGGGAGCATCACAATCCTTATTACAGCCTTATAATACAGACATCAAACTGTATTATAAGGCTGTAATCATCAAGACAGTATGGTACTGGCACAAAAAGAGACACATAGATCAATGGAACAGAATAGATAACCCAGAAATGGACCCTTAACTCTATGGTCAAGTAATCTTCAACAAAACAGCGAAGAATATCCAATGGGGGGGAAAAAAAAAACCTTTTCAACAAATGGTGTTGGGAAAACTGGACAGTAACATGCAGAAGAATGAAACTAGACCACTTTTTCTTACATCACACACAAAAATAAATTCAAAGTGGATGAAAGACCTCAATGTGAGATGGAAATCCATCAAAATCCTGGAGGAGATAGCAGGCAGGGACATTTTTTACCTTGGCCACAGCAGCTTCTTACTATACACATCTTTGGAGGCAAGGGGAAAATAAAGCAAAAATAAACTATTAGGACTTCACCAAGATAAGAAGTTTCTGTACAGTAAAGGAAATAACAACAAAACAAAAGGCAGCCTACTGAATGTGAGAAGATATTTGCAAATGACATTTTGGATTAAGGGCTAGTATCGAGAATCTATAATGAACTCATCAGAATCAACACTGAAAAAATAAATAATCCAGTTAAGCAATGGGCAGAAGACATGAATGGACATTTCTCCAAAGAAGACATACAGATATCTACAAGACACATGAAAAAATGTTCAGCATTACTCACAATCAGGAAAATACAAACGAAAACAACAAGATACACCTTACACCTGTCAGAATGGCTAAAATTAACAACTCAATAAACAACAGATATTAGTGAGGTTGTGGAGAAAGGGGAACTCTCTTAACTGTTGATAGGAATGCAGACTAGGTCAGCCACTCCTGAAAACAGTACAGAGGATCCTCAGAAAAGTTGAAAATAGAGCTACCCTACGACCCAGAAATTGCACCTAGTAGGTATTTAACCAAAGGTTACAAAAAATAGTGATTTGAGGGGGCACATGCAGCCCAGTGTTTATAACAGCATTATCAACAATAGCCAAATTATGGAAAGAGCCCATCTATCCATTGACTGATGAATGGATAAAGTAGAGATGGTGTGTGTGTGCATGCATATATATATATATATATATATATATATATATAGTGGAATATTACTCAACCATCAGGAAAAATGAAATCTTGCCATTTGCAATAACATGGATTGAACTAGAATATATTATGCCATTTGAAGTAAGAGAAAGACAAATGTCATATGATTTCACTCTTATGTGGAATTTAAGAAGGGAAACAGATGAACATAGGGGAAGGAATGGAAAAATAAATTAAAGGAAAAATAGGGAGGCAAACCATAAGAGACTCTTAACTATAGAGAAGACACTGAGGGTTAGCTAGCTGGGAGGTAGGTGATGTGCTAAAAGGGTGATGGGCATTAAGGAGGGCACTTATTGGGATGAGCTCTGAGTGGTACATGTAAGTGATGAATCACTAAATTCTACTCCTGAACCAATATTACAGTGTATGTTAACTAACTTGAATTTACATAAAAAGAACCCAAAAAACGTAAAAATTAAAAAAATGAAAATGAATTAAAGAAGTGATATATATCTACATACATACACACAATGGAATATTATCCAGCCATGTAAAGAATGAAATCTTGCTATTTGCAATGAAATGGATGGATCTAGAGAGACTATTGCTAAAGTAAGTAAGTCAGCCACAGAAAGAGAGAAACCATAGGACTTCAGTCATATGTGGAATTTAAAATATGAAACAAAAGAACCAAAAGAAAAAAAATGGAGACAAACTAAGAAACACTTTTAATTATAGAAAACAAATTGATGGTTACCAGAGAGGAGGTGGCTGAGAGAACAGGTGAAATGGGTAGGGGGTATTAAGGAGTACACTTACTATGATGAGCACTGAATAATGTATAGAATTGTTGAATCACTATATCGTACACCTGAAACTAAAATAACACTGTATGTTAACTATCCTGGAATTAAAATTTTAATAAAATTTTAAAAATAATTTAAAAAAATAAACATCATTTTCTTCAGAGTGGCCTTCTCTGACTCCTGTGTCTAAATCAGCAGCATTCACTGTCTATACCACATTACTCTATTTTATCTTTGTCACTACCATTATTGATACCTGCCAGTAACTTATCTACTTATTAGCTCACAAGATTGTCGAGATCAGAGACTTTGCTTACTCCAAATGTGAAGTGCACTGCCAGGCCCCAGGAGGGGCTTATGTTTGGCAAATTGACTGCTGTGTGCTCCCAGAGATTTTTTTAAAACAAGTTGTTACATGAATTTCACATTCTGATAGTGTTTAATACACATCTCAATACCCTTAGGATTTTCAGCTTTAAGAACACAAAAGAGCGACTTACATCCTTTATGCACCTCCAAGACTTTTGGAGAATTCTAGTAGAAATACATTTCACAATTAAGTGCCTAAAAAGTCTTTTTGTTGTTGTTGTTGTTACAGATTTTATTTATTTATTTGAGAGAGAGAGAGAGCACAAGCTGGAGAAGGGGTAGAGGGTGAGGGAGTAGTCGACTCCGCACTGAGCAATGAGTCAGATGCAGGGCTTGGATCCTGGCCCTGGGATCAAGACCTGAGCTGAAGCAGATGCTTAGCTGACTGAGCCACCCAGGCACCCGCCTAAAATGTCTTTAACTTTTAGCATATTATCCCCTAACCTACTAAATGGTCATGGTATTATTATCAGTTTCAGAAAAAAAAAAATTTATAAAGCAGACGTGATAAGCAAAAGTCCAAGTACTGGACTATTAAATTAAAACTATTGTAAGTGATGCGCTGTTGTTTTGTGGTACCAAATGTTATTAGGAGACAATAAGTAATAAGCCTAATGTTTCCCTTGAGGAGATGATATACTGATTTTATTTCAGTTTCCCTCAGACTGATTTTATTTCAGTTTCCTTCAGACTCTTTCTTCAGACATTAATTCAGTAAAGTCATCAAATATGATTGGATTAGTATATTCTGAATCATTTGTTTACTATTTGTCCTGACCTTACTATTCAGTTTTAAATTTATTTTTGTTAACATACGGGAATTTATTTCTACATCTATCAACTTCAGGAATAAAGTACTCATTCCTCCAACTATTGGGAGTTGATTTCATCTGAAGATGGAAGCCCAATCTCTGAAAACATTCAGTAATTGAAAATGTCAGATCATAAAAGCTTGATCGCTTGTGCCAGTTTGGGACAATTCTGCAGGGTCATTCCAGCTCCCAGGCTCCCTGGAGATCAGCTCATGCCTTTGTGTTGATGGTGTAACCTTCAAATTTCTTGCTTTACCCAACACTGCTTTCTTCACTTTTCAGTAGGTGTTTATTCCTAAAGTATTTCATAATAAAATCCAATCTGCTACATCTTGCATCCTAGGGATGGATCTGTCCTCAAATTTTAGCATATGGAAATGGTCAGAAATCACCTGGCTGAAGTTGAAGTGACCATCTCTGAAATTCACAGACTTTTTGTTTAATTTTTTTTGTTTAATTTTTTTCCTCCATTTTCTTGAGGTATAATTCACATCATAAGATTAAGGTGTACTTGAGTTACATATTGTGTAAAAACAAAAAATCCGATTTTATTGTTTTCTTCTGACTCAGTGAATGAGTCAGCAGGTAATAGTTATTGAAGATTCTCCCTCCACACATCGTTTTCATGTTTATAAAATTTTTAGATTTGGGAGTTAGATTCTTTGCAAATAAATATGACTACACTGCACACTTCTGTCTTTTAACACTGCCTTCCCTGTTGATCTTCTCTATTATCATGCACAGAAATGGTTGTCAAGTACTCTATTCGTTTTCTTATCCTGCCTTCCACCTAATTTTCCCAAGAAAAATATAAAAATCGAGATGCTCAGAAGTGCTATACATACCTTTTAGGAAAGTATGCAGTTATTTGTACTGTGAAATATTGTATTGAGTTTTAAGATCCATCTTGATTTAACCCAAGAGGCACAATGTCTGACAGGCATTTTTGACAGGCTGTGATGTGAGATTTATAGCTATCTTTGTTTAGTCTCACTGTAAACAGGATTTTCATCTCATTTTTTACTAATCATTTATTTTGCTTCCGAAGAGGAGTTAAATAAACATGGATTTACTGGATCATATATTATTGAAAGTTACCATTTTTTTTTCTCTTTTAAGCTATCATCCATGACATTTGTCCAAAAAAAAAAATAAATTAATATAAAAAAAGGAATCCCTGTGGTTTTCAATCTCAGAACATACTGGGATATTTTTCATCTGTACAAATTAAATCCACTTAAAATTGATTTTTCTTGAAATATTAAAAATCTGCATTGTTTCCATCATCAAATCATAAGCTTTGTTAGTATAGTGTTTTTTCCTCCAAATTGATCACTTCTGATGCTTTTGATACATAAGAACATAATATTTTTATATTTTTTAGACTATAATAGGAACATTTACTGAAAATTATACCAAGGTCCTCAGGTGCCAGGTTTTAAGGAATTGAATGAAAATTTAAGTATTTATTGTAATTATTTTTGCTAAGTATAATTTGTATACTAAGTTGTGCATTTATGGATCTTGTGATGCTTCTTTAATCATGGAATAGTCTAAATGTCCATCAGATATTTCACTGGAACTTGGCTTCTCTTTCAGTGACTGCTTCACACTAATTTTTGATGCTGACATATTTAAGGAATTCTCTGGAAACAAATAGTCCATGCTGTGGCATAGGTTAGCCATTTAGAGTTTTATTTTACATGTTCCCATGAGAAAAATTTCCCTCTGAGTTCAACTTCAGTAAATGCTTCTTTGTTTGTTTGCTTACTTATTAAGTTTTTATTTTAATTCCTGTAAGTTAACAAACATACAGTGTTATACTAGTTTTGCATGTACAATATAGTGATTTAACAATTCCATACATCACTTAGTGCTCATCATGACGAGTGCACTCCTTAATCTCCATCACCTCTAACCTATCCCCTACCCATGTCCTCTTTGGTAAGCATCAGTTCTCTATAATTAAGAGTCTGTTTCTTGATTTCTTCATCTCTCCCCCCCACCACACTTTTTTTTCTTTTAATAGGATGTATGGTAAAATGACATGGTATTTGTCTTTCTTTGACTCGCTTATTTCACTTAGGATTATACTCTCTGCCTCTATCCATGTCATTGCAAGTGGAAATATTTCATATTTTACTCCTTTTTATGGAATAATATATAATAATACATACACATCCCACAACTTCTTTATATATAATATATATAATAACATATATTAATACACACACACACACTTCCCACAACTTCTTTATCCATTCATTAATTGATGGATACTTGGACTGCTCCCATAATCTGGCTACTGTAAATAATGCTAAAGTAAACATAAGAGTGTGTTTGTCCATTTGAATTAGTGTTTTTTAATTCCGTGGGTAAATACCCCATAATATGATTGCTGAATCATAGGGTAGACCTATTTTTGACTTTTTAAAAAAGATTTTATTACTTATTTATTTGATATATAAAGAGAGATCACAAGTAGGCAGAGAGGCAGGCGGAGAAGGAGGTGGAAGCAGGCTCCCTGCCGAGCAGAGAACCCGATGCTGGGCTTGATCCCAGGATACTGAGATCATGACTGAAAACCAAAGGCAGAGGCTTAACCCACTGATCCACCCAGGTATCCCCTATTTTTGACATTTTAAGGAACTTTCATACTGTTTTAGACAGTGGCGGCACCAGTTTGCATTCCCATTAACAGTCCATGAGAGTTCCTTTGTCTCCATTTCCTGGCCAACACTTGTTCTTTTCTGTGTCATTGACGTTAGCCATTCTGACAGATATGAGATGATAGCTCATTGTAGTTTTGATAGGCATTTCCCTGATGGTAAGTGATGATGAACATCTTTTGATGTGTCTTTTGGCCATCTGGATGACTTCTTTGGAGAAATGTCTCTTAATGTCTTCTGCCCCTTTTTAATTGGATTACTTGTTTTGGGGGTGTTAAGTTTTAGTAATTCTTTATAGATTTTGGATACTAACCCTTTATTGGATGTTATTTGTAAATAACCTTTTATATTCCGTGGGATGTCTTTTAGTTTTGTTGATTGCACTTCGCAGAAGCTTTTCATTTTGATGTAGTCCCAATAGTTTATTTTTGCTTTTGATTCCCTGGCCTCAGGAGACATATCTTCAAAAAATGTTGCTATAGCCAGTGTTAAAGAGGTTACCTCCTGTGTTCTTTTCTTGCATTTTTATGGTTTCAGGTCTCCCATTTAGATCTTTATCCATTTTGAGTTTATTTTTGTTTATAGTGTAAAAAAAGTGGTCCATTATTTTTCTTTTGCATGTAGCTGACCAGTTTTTCCAACACCATTTGTTGAGGAAACTGTATTTCTTCCATTGGATATTCTTTCCTGCTTTGATGAAAATTAATTGACCATATAGTTGTGGTTTTATTTCTGGGTTTTCTGTTCTGTTTCATTGATCTAGGTGTCTATTTTTATGCTGGTACCACACTGTTTGGTTTACTACAGCTTTGTAATATAACTTGAAATCTGGAATCGTGATGCCTCTAGCTTTCCTTTTCTTTTCCAAGATTACTTTGTCTCTTCAGGGTTTTTTCTGGTTCCATAAAATTTTAGAATTGTTTGTTGCAGTTCTGCAAAAATGTACCATCGATATTTTGATAGGGATCGCATTAAATTTGTAGATTGCTTTGGATAGTATAGACATTTTATTTTATTTTAAGAATTTTATTTATTTATTTGACAGAGAGAGAGAGCGAGCGAGAGAGAGAGAGCACAAGCAGGGGGAGTGGGAGAGGGAGAGGGAGAAGCAGGCTTCCCGCCAAGCAGGGAGCCTGATGAGGGGCTCGGTCCCAGGACCCCGAGATCATAACCTGAGCTGAAGGCAGATGCTTAACGACTGAGCCACCCAGGTTCCCCCAGTATAGACATTTTAACCATATTTGTTCTTCCAATCTGTGAGCATGGAATGTCTTTCCATTTCTTTGTGTCATCTTCAGTTTCTTTCATCAGTGTTTTATAGTTTTTAGAGTACAGGTTTTTCACCACATTGGTTAGGTGTGTTCCTAGCTATGTTATTACTTTTGGTGCATTTGTAAATGGGATTTTTATCTTAATTTCTCTTTTTGCTGCTATTGGTATATAGAAACACAGCAAATTTCTTTACGTTGATTATGTATCCTGTGACCTTAATGAATTCATTTATCAGTTCTAGTAGTCTTTTGATAGAATCTAAAGGGTTTTCTATATATAACATCATGTCATCTGTAAAGAGTGGAAATTTTACTTTTTCCTTACCAGTTTGGATATCTTTTCTTTCTGTTTCTGATTGCTGTGGCTAGGACTTTGGTACTATATTGAATAAAAGCAATGAAAATGGACATCCTTTTCTTCTTCTAAATAATTAATTAAGATAATAATTCAATAGTATAAAAATAATGGTAGCTGACATTAATTAAGTGCTTACTGTGTAGGACCTTCCATGAATTTCACTCATTTAATCCTTACAAAATCCTACAAGGTAGGCAGCACTGCAACAGTGCTTTTATCTCTTTCACTTAGATCTCTGGCCATGGCCTTATACTGTTCTTTCATTTGGGATAAATTTCTCTGTCTTCTCATTTTGTGTAAGTTTCTCAACCTGTACTCTGTGGAGGAAAGTCAGCTGCATCTCCTGTTCTTGAGGGTAATGGCCTTATGAAGAAGAGGTCCTGTAATGCCCTGCTCTGTAGCGTCCCCTATTCCCCAGGCCCTGGCACTTCTGGGAATATTTCCAATGTACACTATGTGTGCTCTGCTCTTTTTGTCCTGCCTACTTTGTCTTTCAGGCCAATCACCTGCAGAGACTTTCTTTGCCTGTGGTGGGTAGTGTTTGGTCCCTGGCCTGAATGTAACATATTTTTACTGAATGTGCTCTGGTATGTTTGTTAAATGAGACATGTAGCCACTGCCAGTAGCTATGAGGCACAGCAGAACTCCCACATTGGTAGATGGTAGATTCCTTGTGAGCTTGGGTTTGGGCTGGTCTTCCTTTGGAAGGGACCCATTGCCTTGGAACTAAAGCAAGCATGACTAGGAGGGGAAGTTCCACTGGAACTTTGGGTGTTGGGGGTTAGTGTAAGCAAATTAGACAGTGAGTGTGGATCCTGTGGTCATTCCCCCTGATGGGCCTGTGCTTATGCTGAGGATCAGGGAAGGGAAATTGCACCTTCCTGTTCCTTTATTCCTGGAGTTGTCTCTCCATGAATACTGTTTCTCTTGATCAGCGAATAACCTCCCCACTGTGTGTCCCAGCACTCTTTAGATTGCTGTTTCCATGCTGTATGTCTGTGGGCTGTTCTCCTGCTTTTTCTCCAAGAGCAGCCCCAAAGTCCTTTGAGGTCTCCTAGAGCCAAGCCCACTGACCTTTAAAACTCAAGGTTTTAAGCCCAGCTGGTTGCAAGAATTCATGAAATTCAGCCATTCTCACTTTCTAAGCCAATTGCTATGGGGATTTCTTTTCTCCATGTGTTCCCCTGTGTGATAATATATCTCTTGCCTTTCTATGTGGCTGTGGCCCCCTCCCCACTGCACAGGTCATGATCCATTTCTCTCCTAAACCACATCTTTGTCCTTCCAACCTTCTTTGATCTCGTCTGCTCTCTACCTTTACTTGTGGGGTTTCTTCTGTCAGTCTCCAGGTCAATTTCTGGGCTTTTTAAGATAATTCGATAGTTACCTAGTTGTGTTTGTAGGACAAGGCAAGCCTAGGGTCCTCCTACTCCACTGCCATCTTCCAAGTAGGATATCTTTGTATCTTTAAAGGGGTAGTCATGAAGCCACTTCCAATTACCTTTAGGAAATCATATGCTTAAAGGAGTAACTAAAGCCAGCTTTGTATCTCATTTCTTACCTTTGGAAATCTGGAGATAACCTAGTCTAATGAAGCAAGGGGTGTCTGTTGAGACCAGGACTGTTTTATTTTTCTTTCTCTCTTGATACTCAGGTTGATTGTATATGTGATCTCATGCAAAGGAGTGTGAATACAGTGAACTTTGCTGCTATGTGCTCAATCATTTATCCATTCATTTACTTCTTGAGCAAGCATTTATTGAGCGTCTGCTTTCTGTAAAACACTTGGCTGGGCCCTCAGTAACACTGAGTTCTAAGGACCTAATATAGCAACAGTCAAATATCCAAACTATATAATGCAAAATGATGCATGGAATATGAAACTAATGGACATCCTAGTTTAATTTTTGGTATCATCTACCTTCTGCAAATGCTTTGTCAATCAGTGTATATATTCAGGTAAATAGTTATTTCCTCAAGGCTGGTGTGAGAGAGAGAATACATTCAAGTCACAAAAGTCATGTCATTCATTAGAAGAATAAAGTCATTGGCCAGGACCTCAGTTGCAATTCCCACATATATCTGCTCACTTGGCAGGAGAATCTTTGACTTTAACACTGATAGATCAAAGAAAAGTGCAACTTTGGCAAATTACGTAACCATTGTTTCACAGCATCCTGATTAGAATCTACAAGGGGAAAATCATCAGTATATAGATAGTTTTGAATGATGAATATCAGCACTTTTCTTTTTCCTATTAAAGTATCAAAGACTTACACATGAAACTAAGTTAATTTTAGAAAAATAATACAAAATGGCAGTACTTCTTTAGTATTTTACCCATTTTCATTTATATTTTCATTCACATAATTGATTATTCATTCAATGAGTATGGATGGACTGAGCATATTTATTTTGTTAGGTATACTGAATAGTAATAGAAATTGAGGCTCAGGACTTAAAATATAATTATCCTAAGTCATACAACTAATAGATGGTGAAGCTTTTATTTAAATTAGATCTGACTAATTCAAAGCCTATCATCAAAAATCTATCCATTTGGGGCACCTGGGTGGCTCAGTGGGTTAAGGCCTCTCTGCCTTCGGATTGGGTCATGATCCCAGGGTCCTGGGATCGAGCCCTGCATCGGGCTCTCTGCTCGGTGGGGAGCCTGCTTCCTCCTCTCTCTCTCTCTGCCTGCCTCTCTGCCTACTTGTGATCTCTGTCAAATAAATAAATAAAATCTTAAAAAAAAAATGTATCCATTCTGCTACTTTAGAGTGGAACTCAAAATTATATAGTGGCAGGTATAATTTTGAGATTTTCTGTTATTTTATAGGTCTTGGTTTGAAAACGAAGATCTAGATTCAGAAATTCGCATGTATATTGGGTCAGTGGTATGTAGTGTGTCGAGAAGGACTGATAAAATGCCTGGCCCTCTTGAACTATCATTTGGGTTAGAGACATGTATATGAGATCTTTCACCTTCCTTTCAACTCTACTATAAGAAGAGCAGGAAGGCAAATATAATGTTAAAGTGCTCCCTGTCAAGGAGAGACAATAGACAGGAATGGACTGTGCTAAAGTGCTGATGTGCATGTTCTTGTGCAAAGGGAGAAACCATCATGACAAAATGAGGGGCTGTTATCACCAGCTCATCTGATTTTTCCACAGGAGCCAAAATAGGAGTTGTAATGTGAAATCTTCTGATTTCAGAGCCAGGAGAGCACAGGGCACATTTTAGAGCCTGCAACCTTGTGTTTGAATCCTGGCTCTGACACTGTCTAGTCCGTGACTCTTCTGTGTTACTCAAATGGTCCATGATTCAGTTCTCTAAGTGGAAAATGGAGCTCAAAATCATGTTGTTTCAAAGGCTATGAAGACCATGTCATGGTTGTCATCCTGGCAGGACTGCACAGTTGCAGTGCTGCCTACCTCGTAGGATTTTGTAAGGACTAAATGAGTGAAATTCATGTAAGGTCCTACGCAGTAAGCATTTAATTAACATCAGCTACCATTAGTTTTTACTATTGAATTATTATCTTATTATTCAAATTATAAATACTGTATAGGCCAAAGAAAAATATTTACCAATTTGAATCTCTGATTAAAGCCTATAGACATTCTTTTATTTCTGTCACTGTCCACATAATTTATATACATATTTGTCAGGCAATATAGTCTCTATATTAAACTCTTATGATTTAAAAAAAAAACAGAAAACAAAAAACAAAGTAGCTTTTCATAGGTATGATGTTTATACTTTGTATGATATAATATTTTTCCCACTTGATCATGTTTTCACTGTGCAAGAGTAATTAATGTAAACAACACAATGTAACTATTACAGTATCCTTTGTTGGACTATAAATGAACTTGGGCATAGATGGTAATGGAGAATTAAGAGAAGTTCACTCACCTAAGCAATAGGAAGCTTTTGGAACAACATACACTGGGTGAATAAGTATTTGGGAAGGCAATGGATATATGTGTAATTCGTAGTAGCATCTTGGCCCAGCCACCTTTAGGGTTCGTATCTAGGTTTTATGAAAATTCGAACATGTATGAGCAAAAAGGGCTGAAAACTCTCAACCTTAAGCTACAGCATTCAGAGTGCACTGTAAAGGAGAGAAGCATCCTTCTCCACTTTTCAAAAGAACACCATGGAGTTTAGCATCTTGGTGGTGCCAGTGATTTTTGCTATAGAAGGGGATTACAGTGTCTGGTAGACTAAGAGCTACTGAGTGATGACTGACAAGAAATGATAGGTATTTAACAAACAGAACAGTACCTAGATGATGTCAAACAACTCAGCATTTGTGCATAATAGAAGAGGATGTATTTCTGAGTATACCTGATACCTCCTAAATTCTTCCAGGAGTAGTGGAGAAGACTTTCGCATGGAACTGGGAGTCCTTTGAAAGAAGTGTAAGAACAATATTAAAACTATTGCTATGAATGTGATTGTATTCCTACTAAGAGACTCTTTAAGTTTGAGGAAGCTTGAGATATTTAACATATTTTATATTATAAATATAAATTTCATTTAAAAATAAATATATATTTATATGATAGAAGATCAGGACATCAAAGACAAAACAACTAGGTGCAATTAGATACCTCTTTTGCAAGCAGTTAATGTTTGTAAGTTTTTTTTTTAAGATTTTATTTATTTATATGACAGAGAAAGATGGAGCAAGAGAGAGAACACAAGCAGGGGTAGTGGGAGAGGGAGAAGCAGGCTTCCCACTGAGCAGGGAGCCCAATGAGAGGCTTGATCCTAGGACCCTGGGATCATGACCCAAGCCAAAGACAGACACTTAGCAACTAACTGAGCCACCCAGGCGCCCAGTGTTTGTAAGTTTTGATGGCCTCCTAGATTTTAAACTCTTTCTCTAACTTGTGATACATTATCTTAAGATCCAGATTGATATTGCATGATTTAATGTTGGTATTGACTATTTCTAAGTAAGTTTCTTCCTTGGTACGTACATGATATTTCTGACTTCCATCCTTAAAGCTAACAGAATAATTTCAGTAACGTTTATTTCATTTTTTTCCTAACAGAGTTTTACATGTCCATGTTTCAATTTGTATGCAATTGTCCAGTGTAATTTCCCTTCACTGCACTTTTTAAATGATGAGATTTTTATTGTTTAGAGCTAACCACTTTTGTACTTGGACCAGCTTTCTATACTGTGATGACAGAACTAGTTAAGTTTTAAATTATAGATAATTGTTTGTTATATACATTGGCTACCACCTGTCTTTGGTTCCTTTGGCAATTGTGTGCTCTTTCTGGCAGTTTTTCTCAAAGTGTCGTGCTCAGACCACCTGCATCAGAATCACTTGACTAGCTTGTTAAAAACACCACTTCCTGAACCTATGAGGCTTCATAAATTAAGTTCCCTTTGACTTTTCCCACTAAAGTTTGTGAACCACGGCTATATTGAGTTTACTTTGAAGCTCTATTTCTATGTTTAAAAAGGGATTTCTCTCCTTCTGAAAATATAGAATTTAAATTAGCCAATACATTTTGATTCCACAGTATCAGTGCTGAATTTAAAAGTCATATAGTCTAGTAGCAATTAGCAAGAGGCTGTAGATAATATTACAAAAACAATAGGCAGATTAAGAAAAATGAAAAAAATTAATAAAGTGTCATAAGGGTTCAGCAAAGAAAGAGACATTAGGACACATTGAAGAAAAATAACCAAGGATTTGTGAATGGAACAGTTTTGATATGGGACTTGAGATACTTGGAAATTTAGATGTGGACATAATGGGAGTCCACCAGGAAAGCAGCAGAGCAAATGCCCAGTTGTGGGAAGATGAGGATGATAATAAATGCCATCTCATAACTCAGCTCAGCTGAAGCATGAAATACACCCATGGGAGTTGTGGGTGACAAGGCTGGAATTACAAGTCTGGATGGTGAAGAGTCTTGAAGTCCTTGAAGTCCATGCTGAAAATAATTGTTATGTTTTGGCCTTTCCGAATGTCTGTGACATTTTAGGAGGGCTGTGGATTTAAAGTAAGAAACCACACATTTATGCATTATAAGATTGTGTTTCTGATTTAATTAGCCATTTTTGCAACATCAAATCAGAAGTAAGCCCCAAAGAGGAGAACATTTCAGCAAATCTCAGTGTAACTTCTTGTTTTCCACAGAGCCTAATTGGGCACACACCATGTGGGTGATTCTTTCTTTATAAGATACAGTCTTGCAAGTCCTGACAAGTTCAGTTCTTCCTATATTACAGTCATTTTCCACTTTGGTATTGCAGCATGATTCATTAAGAACTTACATAACCTATGTGATTCCATTGAATAGTATGCTTGAGAAACAAAAGATTTTCATTTGGACCAAAGTCAATGCCATCAAGACTACATTTTCATTCTGGGCATATGAAAGGATTGCTTTATAAGGACAAAACACAGGGTACAGGATGTCTTCCAATATACTGGGAAATCACTTTCTTTATAGCCTTCTGCCTAACACATTTAATATCTACTTGGATTTCTGATCCTGACTTTGATAAAAAAAAAGTCTGTAATAGAACCATTTCCCTGTAATATATTATCTTATGAGATATCTGGAACTTGTGGTAGCTACATGAAGAATATTGGTATGAAGAACAGAGAAGCCAGCATGGTCAGCCTTCACTGGGAGACATTACTGCCCTCCAGAGAAGCTGATGTGAGGATTTCAGGATGTGTGTTAAGCACTGAAGAGACAGACATTAACCAGTTCGAGAGCAGCTTTCAAGGAAACCTCAAAAGGCTGGCCATCACTCAGTAGTGTGACCAGTCTTTGCAGGATACTACAGAATTGTACAGGAGATGCTTGGACATGAAAATGCTGGAGAGCTGAAGTATAGATGTCAGCATAATGGCCACAGGTTGATTTCAGAGCTAGAAGAGTTGTTTTTAAGCTTAGCTGGAATTACCACATATTGAGGTACTGGTGTGGGTTCCTGACTTGTGCTTTCATAAGTCAGAGATAATATGGGTCTGAGTGAGAGTGGAAATTAGAAAATAAGTGATAAAAATGAGTCCATATGTGCTGGGGGGATGGGATAAATAGGTGATGGGCATTAACGAGGGCACTTGTTATATGAGCACGTGGTGTTGTATGTTGAATCACTAAATTCTACACCTGAAACTCATGCATACACTGTATGCTAACTGGAATTTAAATAGAAAGTTGGGAAAAAAAAATGAGTCCATAACCTCATCTTCTAATTGAGTGTGGGTGTGTGTGTGTGCATGTGTGTGTGTGTCAAGGGAAATGAGGGGAGGAGTGGGACTCAATGTACACACTGATTTTGAATATTTTTATGGAAGTCAGGGACAGGGAAAGAGATTTGGACTAGAGATATGTACTTATAGTGAAAATCTCTGAATTGTAAAATACACTGAAACTTATAATCTTCTGTTTTTAAAAAGTCAAAAGGTAGAATTTTTCATAGCCCTACTTGTAAAAATACCATACCACCTCCTCCTAAAGATAACACATCTGCAGCATGATTGTTCTATCGATAATCTTTACCATAGGACATTTGGCCTTTTTTCTAAAACTAAAATCATTCCCCCTTGCTAGAGTACTATATTTGAAAGCTGTGTGGAGTGCTACCGCAATGCACATCATACTGATGCCTGAGAAGTGTCACCTTGGCCTGGACTTCTAGTCACAGTAAATGAATTTCGTATCTCTATCACAGTTACATCTCTTTTTGTGATTCCCTCATAGAGTGAGAGAATGACATGCAAACTTCCTTGATAGCTGGTCTTTCATAAAATTCCTCACACACTGATGTATTTGACAGACTCAGGCACCTTAGGGAAGTCCAGTACGCAGTCCACCCATCACCACACCCTGCCTCTCACTGTTCCTTTTGCTCTCTGTGGGAGGTTACTACACCACAGGCAGTTCACTGTGAAAATGCTCCTGCCTTGGCCTAGATGGGAAATTGGCATGGATGACCTAGTATTTTGCTGCAAGCTGTATATGAATGTGTCAGTGACATACATTTTATGGAGAAAGGCTTTTTCCATCTACCTAGTCAACTCTTCAGGACACGCACAGTCAAGAAGTTTCCCTGTAGGAACTGCTAAACAAACTCTCCTCTTTTAGCTTCTCTGAATACTGTGCCTGAATGTCTGCATATCTGCGATGGAGGACGGTGGCTTCTTCTGTAGGTCACATGTTTTGTTAAGGTTGAAAGCACTGAGAGGCATATGTGGGTTACATTTTGGCCTTGCCCATTCAGTTGTCCTCAGGGGCTCCAGTTTTCCTCACTGTCCCTCTAGCTTTTCTTCCTGACTGCTAGTCCTCCTGACCTAGTGACTTCATCTTATCTTATGATGCCTAAGCAACCTTCCACAAGTTCCACAGACTTAATATAGGGTAAAATACTTATAATAAATCTATTACTCCTCATCAGTTCTCTGAACAGACCTTACTGATACCAAGGCTATTTATCAAGGAAATGACATGATAAGGTTTGCACATTTGTGCAATACCTGTAGAATGGGTTAGATGTAGAATAATGATTAGAATATTCTAAATAGCAAAAATCTTCACCTTTCAGATGACATTTTATTTGAAACTTTAGATAGAAGGGGACCTGCTTGCTTGAGAAATAGGATTGAGGGACTTAGGACCTGATTGTTCTGCCTACATTTTCCCTTCCCTCAGCAATTGTGGAAGGACCCAGAGTTCTGAGAACAGTTTAACAATGTCTGCAACAGGAATGCTTTTATACAGCTACAGTGTTGCAGGGGCATGTGTGTGACTCATTTGGTTAAGCATCTGGCTCTTGATTTTGGCTCAGGTCATGATCTCCAGGTCATGAGACAGAGCCCTGCATCAGAGTCCCTGCTAAGCAGGGGGGTCTGCTTGAGATTCTCTCCCTCTGTCCCTGACCCTGCTTGCTTTCTCTCAAATAAATAAATCTTAAAAAAAAAAAAAATTACAGTGTTTGAGGTGAGCATGGAGTGAATGGGGCAGTTTAGAGGTATTTAGGAAGTAAAATTAATATTGCTTTTTGTACTTGGTATGGAAAAGGCAGAAATCTGGGAATTTCAGGCCAGCAGATTAATTTATGGTACCATTTCTTGAGAGGCTACTACAAATTTTAGATAATATAGACAATATTAATTTTGGACAATTGAGTTTTTGGCTTGTTCAGGCCATAATTTGCACTAGACCTGGAGCTGAAGAGAGAGGTCTTTTATAGAGATACAGTTTTAAATCATTGCAAAGGCAAATCAGTTTTAGATTATGAAGAATAGACTAAGAAGAGCTAAGGCACAAATGTATACTCTGATAAATAGCAACAGTTAATGTGGCCATAAATTCAGGAAGCACTTGAGTTGCCAAAAATATACCAGGAAAGAAGAATCCATAGCCCATAAAGAAACAGAGCATTCAAAGAAAGGCCAATCAACAGCATGAAATGTTAAGCACGCAAAGGTAATAAAATAGCCTTTATATTTAGCAATTATAGCGTCATTAAGTAATGTATAAGGAGTAAGAGGGAGATGGGATTTATGTTGAGAAATAAATAGAAAAAGATCATGGAGGCAGTGAGTATTTTGTGAAGGAAAAGAGTAAGAGATAGAGTGAGAAATGGGCTAAAGGATACGATTTTCTTTTTGAAGCAGCAACTTGAGGGGAAAGAATTATTTAAGAGTAATTTAGTGAATATTAAACTCAGTCATTCATTTTTTCATTCAGTTTCTATCTCATTATCTCCATCAACAAATATCTGTTAGCCAAGATCTGTTCTGTATTTTTAAATAGCAGAAAACTCCCTGCTCCTAAAAGCATTATGTATTAAATATCTTTTCTTCTTTGGCTCACAATTGGCCATGCTCTTAAGTTGTACCACTTGCTAGAAATGAAACCAAGCTTCTGAACATCCATAGTTCCTGAAGTTTTCGTACTTAATCATCTGAATTCAGGGCTATGATTTCCCCTTCCTTGCCAATGCCTGTTCTTGGTTTTGACTTTTCCTTCATTGGATTGTGTGAGAACACACAGTTTTAAAACAAACAACCAGAGAGAAAACATTATTTGGTGTTATAGAGGGTAAATTCTTGATGCCTCGTTTAAAATGATCATTTAGCATTAACCTAGTTCATTCCAGGCACTCTGTTTTTGCATTTTTTATCTCATTTAATTCTCACAGTAACCCCATGTAAGTGTAATTATTATACCATTTTTATAAAAGGTGATTGAGTCTAAGAGGTTAAAAAAGTTCAAGTATAGACAATTAATAAATATGAGAACAAGAATTAAGTCACTAAATATAATTTAAACATAGTTCTTGACATATAACAAGTACTGAAAATCATACATTATTATTAATATTATTTCTAATAGGTTTTGTAATCTGTATCCAATGTTCTTACCTTATGACACAATTTTATTCCATTCTCACCCAACTGTTCAAAAAGATAACGAAGAATCACATGATATCAAGCCATAATAAATGGTAGCCAATAATCTAAAATTAACACAGTTGAGCATCAGGAAGAATGCCTGGGATAGGATAAAAAAATGGAATTGGGACATAAAGATAGATGCCCTTCCCACCAGTATCAATACTAAAATTGAGTTAGAGGGTAGTTTCCAGTAGCAGATTTAATATAAAATCAATAACTTCTCACTTTTGGATGATGGATGGTGATGAATTTTGTGATAAAGTATTTAAGAAAAACACTGAGGAACACATGGACTTTTGGAATTTCTGTAATAATCATTTCTTGAATGTGAGGGGTCTGAATTCACTTGCTTTTAAACTCCTTTGTTTAGGGCCGCCTGGGTGGCTCAGTCTGTTAAGTTTCTACCTTAAGTTTAAGTCATGATCCCAGAGTCCTGGGATCAGGCCCCTTATTGGGCTCCCTGTTCAATGGGGAGTGTGCTTCTCCCTCTCCCTCTGACTGCCACTCCCCCTGCTTGTGCTCTCTCTGTTAAATAAATAAATAAAATATTTTTAAAAAAATCTCCTTTGTTTACAAGATTATTTCTCGTTTTTTTGTTTTGTTTTGTTTTTGTTTTACATTTGAAGAAATAACTACAAGAACAAAAAAAATGAAGAGAGTTGAAAGGAAAAACGGTATAAAAGCATGTTGTAATACTGTACAGTACAAATGGGTGAAAAATGAGCTAGAAAGATGAGATTTTAAGGACATTTGAATTGTTGCATGGAGGAAATACTGTTGGTCAATTTTGATAATGCTATTAAAGATCATTACTGGAGGAAAAGAAAGATAATAGTTGTAAGACTTTGTAATCAGTTAATGAAAAGCGCAAAGCTCTATCATGAGAATTTACATTATTTTTACTCTGAAGGTGTCTCTGAACCAGCACACTGCTGTGAATTTTTAGTCCTTCAATAATCAATTCTCAGAGACTTCAATCACCTTTTGGCTCCTATTAATTATCTTAGCAGCCACAGACAAGAGCAGTATGCCGTTTTGGTTTCCACAGCATGCATGATTGCCTTGATGCTTTCTAACCCAAGCAGTTCTTTACCCTGCAGCAGATTCCTCTCTTCCATCTGTAGCTGAGTGGGTTCAGAAATCCCTATAAGAATTGTTGGCCCCGGAATTTATGGATGTCAGTAATTAAGCTATCTACTCCAGCTGCAAGCTATTCGACAGCCTCAGTAGTAGAAGAGCATCCTCCTGCTGCAAAAGATGGTCACAGTGAGAATAGAAAGGTCAATGCCCCCTGGTTGGTTGGCCTTGCACTGGGGAGCTTGGCTTATTCCAGGTTTACCCCATGATTTTCTCATCTGTCCTTTCATCATCTTTTTACAAGAAAGTGGTCTTTGCCACAAGCCACCTGGCCTATGAATTGCTTTTGTATTTTTATAGTGTCTATATGCAAAGAACAACTGTTTTCAGTATCTGCCATCAGTACTATATGCCATAGAATTATCCTGGGCTCATGGTGATTCTATTATAGGCTGTATTTTATTGTATAGTTTGTCCTTGATCTGGATTGGGGTTGGTTTCATGTCATTAATAATTAATTATACCATTTACATGGTTTCTATCAAAATTATTTCTGTCTGTACCCTTTGGAATAGAGAACTTTTTTACACATTTTAAATTTTTGCTCTGTTTAATCATTGAAGTGTAGGTGCAGGAGTAAGAGTGTCTGCAAAGTCTCATCTGGGATTATTTCCCAGTGTATGTGCCTCTGTGTGTTTTAGGTGTTTTTGATAATGCATTCTTCTGTCACAATTGAAATGTACTGATGATTGGACTGACAATCAGTGCTCATTGTGTCCCATTATCATTATACCTCCAACATCTAGCATCTATCTGCATAATTGCATTTGGTAGATGCTAAACAATGTACACTGAATGGTTAAATGAATGAATGAATGAATGACTTCAATGATCAAATATCCTTTTTTCATATTGCCTTTCCAAGTAGTGCCCAATTTCTGGTCATTTTGATATGTGGTAGTGTGTGTGTGTGAGAGAGAGAGAGAAAGAGACAGAGAGAGAAGGAGGGAGAGAGAGAGAGAAGAGGGTAGAGAGAAGAAGAACTTCAGAGATTGAGAATGAGTATGAGCATTGAGCAGTGTATTAACAGGTGTGTAAAAGAGGCAGTCACAACCAGTGTGTAAATTAAATACAGGCACAGTACAGCACAGACAGGATATCAAACCCAAACTGAGCTTTGAATGACTTCCTGAAAGAGATGATTCTTTAAAAAAAAAAATAATAATATTTGAAAGATCACAAGTAGGCAGAGAGAGAGGGGAAGCAGGCTCCCCACTGAGCAGAGAGCCCGATCTGGGACTCGATTCCCAGGACCCTGAGATCATGACCTGAGCTGAAGGCAGAGGCTTAACCCACTGAGCCACCCAGGTGCCCAAGAGATGATTCTTTTTAAAAGGTGAGGTATCCAGGACAAGGCAAAGTGGAGAATGAAAAAGAAATTACTGGCAGAGTCAACAAATCATAGAGGGGTGAGGAAAGCATGCGAATAGTGAAGTATGGCTGCTGGAGGGATGTGTTGGGTGAGGCCTGGCCATTGGCAATTCTTGACATCTCTGATACCACAATATTCCAATCCAGTATCATCTCCTTGTCTACAATAAAAACCTCCTACATGGTTTCCCTGATTGTATTCTTCTAATCATGTCTTTGCATAACAGCTGCCTGAGAGACCTTTTTAAAATGCAAATCATGTCACCCCTTTGCTCAAAACTCTACGTGGCTGGGCTGCCCATTTCATTGGAATGAAATCAAAAGCCCTTAAAATGGCCTACAAATCTCTAGATGCTCTGGCTCCTGGCTTGCCTCTGTTCTTGCTTCCTGTCAGTCTTCCCATGCTCACTCCTTTCCAGGAACATGAGATTCCCTGCTCTCTCATGAGGACACCAGTTTCCCAACTCAGAAGTTTTGTACTTGTTCTCTCTTTTTAGAACATTAATTTACCCAGATATTCTCAACACTCTGTTTCATACTCAGATGTCACTCAAGGATGTCTTCCCTGACCACACTATCTAAAATTATACTCACCTTCTATTTTCTTATTTGCCTTTGTTTTCTTTGAAACCCTAGCAGCCTATCACTACCTGACACCACACTTGATGCATATTTGTTTATTGTCTGCTCTCACCCTATTAGAATGTGTTTCAAATGAGGATGGGTATATTGCCTGCTTTGCTTCCGCTTTTTAACTCCAGTTCCTAGAAGAGTGTCTGATGCATAGCGTATCTTTAACATGTATTTGTTGGATTAACAAACATTAATAAATGAACAAATGATACTTTGCCTTTTTAAAGAACCTCTCCTCCTATGTGATTATTATATACACTGAAGAAACTGGATTTTATCCTATAGTAATGGGGAAAAATTGAAGATTTCTAAGCAGGGAGTGGCATGACCAGACTTGTTTTTAGAGAGATCATTCTGTCATCCAGGAGGAGGATAGATAGAAGGCCTTTGAAGTGATCAAGGCAAGAAATTATAAAAATTGAGCAGAAGATGTGAAAGTGAGAAAGAGAGGAGACACTCTAAAGGAACTTTCAGTTGATGAAATGAGCAAGTCACCCTTAACTCATATGGAATTGGTGAAAGAGTAGGAAATACAGGGTGACTGGTTTGGCTGGGACTCTAAGTTTTCATACTGAAAGTCCAGCATCCTGAGAAAATCCTCATTCCTGGTTAGAACAGACTGGTTGAGGGGTGCCTGGGTGGCTCAGTGGGTTGGGCCTCTGCCTTTGGCTCGGGTCATGATCTCAGGGTCCTGGGATCAAGCCCCGCATTGGGCTCTCTGCTTAGCGGGGAGTCTGCTTCCCCCTCTCTCTCTGCCTGCCTCTCTGCCTACTTGTGACCTCTCTCTCTCCCTGTCAAATAAATAAATAAAATCTTAAAAAAACAAACAAGCAAACAAAAAAAAAACAGACTGGTTGGTCACCCTAAAAAAAGTCAAACATGATTATAATACCTAATCCTTTCCCCAGTGTGCATTTAAATAGTGGCCATGATTCCCACATGAAACACTGTGCTCTCTTAAGAATCACTTCAAATCCTATTCCCCTAAATACTCTTTCCTTTCACCTCCCCTTCCACTCTGCCACTCTTCACCATGCCAAAGCCTTATCTTCCTCTTCTGAAGGATGACAGGATTCTTAGAATAAGTGAGCTATTTTGCTTTGTATAATATATTTATTGACCACTTTACACATTTACCTTTTAAACTCAAACCTCATGCAGGGTAATGACATGCTTTATTCATCCTGTTATCCTTGCCCAGCCAAGTAGTGCAGCTCTGAATTCATGTCTGTTGAAAGAATTGATGCAGATATGTATGTACGCTATGAGTTTGGGGAAATAGAAGGTGCAGGCTGATATTATTGGTCTCTGCTTGGAAAAAGGAACTGGTGTGATCATATGTTAGTGGCTACCTAGAAACATTAATCAAGGATGTGTTGGCCACCATTTCTAAAGGAGAGAGAAGAGAATAGACAAATTATAATTATTCACAGACATGATTCTCAGTATAGGCAGGGCCTGCACATCTGGTCCACGTGAACCGTTGCTTTGTGTGGCATCTTTGACCGAAAAACTCTTTTCCAAAGGGGTAGGGGACAAATATTGTGAAATAGGTGTCAGAGTCTTTTGATAAACAAGGGTACATATTTTAAGCCTGCCCTTATATGGAATAAAACATACTACATGGAAATATAAGATTTTGACCACTGCCATGTTGGCCAACAGTTTGAACTAGAATTGGAAAAGAAAAATAAAATAAAATCCCTAGAGAATTACTTTTTACATGATGCTACATTCTTGGCACATGTCACATTAACTCTAAATACATTTAGCATGATTTCTGGTATTCTAATCAAGGAATATATATGATTTTCTCAATCTCGTATTTCTTTCAACCCTAGTTATTATGTTTAAGACCTCGTATTATTCCCTTGTAGTTAGATACAAGTCTGTGCCCTTACACTTATGCATTATATATAATGCATGGGAACTAATTGAGAACTTCAAAGTAAATTCAAGGGTGGCAGTAGCCATTTGTTGTGACTTGAACAGTCTTCTTGTTAAAACATCTCACAGAGAGTAGGAATCACACAGGAAGTTTAGATCCATCGTTTCAAAATTCGCAGATAAAGTGTATAAATACTATATTCTTCTTCACTGTTTTTCAGCGTGAGGACTACTTATTTTCTTTATTAGTTATTAAGATGCTTTGACATCAGGTGATCAGATAGAGCTTCCTTAAACGTAGCTGAGAGAGCCTTCTACTTCAAGCAAAACCAGTATTCTCTTCTTTGATACCAGATTCTCCAATAACTAATCCTCTAATCTTATCATGCTTTCCTCTTTTGAAATGAAAAAGTTATTTATTATTCTCAATATTCACCTTCCATTGCAGTAACTCTCTGAACAGAGAATTTGAAATCCCAGTGTCCTTAGGGCTCCCTGTTGAAGGGAAATGGATGCAAGAACTGTGGGAAAAATTCCCAAGAAAATCCTTCAGAGTTAGAATGAATTGCCTCGACATAGCAGTAGGTTGGACTTGTTCAACAGTGAACTAAGTTCCAGGCATTATAATGTCACATGATCAGGATGCTAATATATATGGGATGCCTTCAGAGGTATTAAAGTCCCAGGTTATATCCTAAAAATCGTTTAATATTCAAAGAAGCATTTTTAAGATTAAATCATGAAAACCAATAGTACCTCCTAATCCAAAAGAATTTCCCTCTTCAATATAGAAAACATCAGTTTTCTTTTTATGTTTCTTCAAAGTTTCTTACACTTTAGGATATTCTCTTCACTATACACATAGTGACAAATGGATGCCATATGGGTCTGTATGTGATAATGTGTTTACTATGTAGATTTTAAAAAAAGGAAATGGAAAAATGAGAATTCCTGTGCAGACCACATTCCTAGTGATTCTCAACACTTACTCTTAATACTCATGCCAAAGCTAGAATATATAATAGTGATTTATAATCATAATTCCTAACACCTTTCTTTTCGAGGCAACCCTGCTTGGAAAGAGATGAATGTATTAAATGACCTTTGAGCCCAAGTATTCAATGATTAAATCAAATAATGTTTTAATGAAATGTTTTTTGGAAAGATGATGTAGTGGACTCAGTAAGAACCTCTGTGTGGCCAAGCAGCCTAGCCTAGAGCTTGTACCACACTAGGGAGGGTATTGAAAATCTGTTACTTTTGCCGTTTTCACTTAAAAGTTGGGCATTGTTTTAGCTGTTTTGAGCGGCTCAGATATAAATAGTGACACACCTGTTTTTATGTTGTATTCACTGAAGATCTTTCACAATGATGACAGTTGCTTGCCTGTGTAGGGAGCTTTAAAATGCACACAATTGTTCTGAAATCATTATATCCTTTACACTTCACTGTAGGGCTCCATTCCCATTTCGTAAATGAGAAACTGAGTCCAATAATGGTTATCTTAACACAGTAAATATTCAATTATTTAGCATGAGTATGGAATATGTTATACTATGTCCTGTGTATGCTAAGTTATGTTCTGTTCTGTTCTTACAAAATTTAATTATATAATAAGCTAGGGATTGCTTACCAATTTTCAAAATATATTAACATATGTAGGAAAAGTGTAATGACCATAATTTAAATCTCCTTGGTAAAAATGGGAGGCTAAATATATAAATTTCCTCCCCCCAAAAAAGTGTATATTGACTAACTACTCTGTAAGATACTGTGCTAAACACAGTGTTGCATAAGAGGCTTCTGAACAGGTCTAGGTTGTGCTAAAACAGTGATTTTTTAAAAACCTCATTTTATAATTTTATGAAGTTGACATTTCTTTCTAAAGGTCAACAAGAATTTTTTCTCAAGTAATAGAGTAAGACTTAAGGAAACTGGTGATTTCTTGAGAGCATCTAAGTAGAAAAGTTTAACTGGAAATGTTCCCATCTGGGGTGCCTGTGTGGCTCAGTCATTAGTGTCTGCCTTCAGCTCAGTTCATGATCCAAGGATCTTGGGATTAAGCCCCCCATTGGGCTCCCTGCTCAGCGGGAAGCCTGCTTCTCCTTCTCCCTCTCCCTATGCTTGTGTTCCCTCTGTCGCTGTGTCTCTCTGTCAAATAAATAAATAAAATCTTAAAAAAATAAAAATAAATAAATGCTCCTTTCTCATGGAGATAGGATTGGCTCTTCACATAGGGCAGTTAGGTTGGGCAGGAGTTTAACAGGAGAGAGCTGACTTTCCAATATTGTGTAGAAAGAAGCTTGATAAAATGGATTATCTTCAAAACAAAATGTTCTTGGCTGTGTATAGAGTTCTCAGATAGTGTTTTGCTTTCATTGTCCCCAGTCTAATCTCTTACAACTATAGCCACATTTCTATCAAGTTGATGTCTGAAATTTCTAAGTCAGTCAACACACACTTACTGAATGTTGCTATGTGCAGAACACAGTACACAGCTGTTGTCATGGTGTTTCAGAAGAAATTGACTGTCTTTTTTTTTTTTTTTTGCCTTGTATTCAGTTTTTTGTTTTTTTTTTAAACTGGGAAAAGAAACATAGTTCTATATGAAAAAGTCTACTTACATAGCTCTAAGCTATGTAATGCATTCAATTACTAATTTTCAGTTTCCTCAGTGAAATGATCATGAGCCAATGTTAGGTATTAAAGGTAAATATTAATTACACTGTAGTTGAATTTTTGATTTTGGCCTATAGGATCTGAAAAAAAAAAAAACTAGAGAAATCCATATATCATATATTGAAAATGTCAGTCCAATGTTTTAAAATATTTACAATCTTTCTCTAAGAAAATGATTAGGTTGAAAATACCTGAGGCACTTTAGAAAGTTTTAGAATTGGAGAAAAGATAGAAGACTAAAAAACAATGCTATCTTGAAGGCAATATGAGGTTGTAAAGTATTCTTTTTACATTTACATATTTACATTTTACAACTTTTTCACCCCCACATTGATTCAAGGCTCCTTTGTTGTTCCAAGCATGAAGATCAATTATAGGATTTACCAAAGGAAGCTGTTACATAAGATTCTTCCAGAAACACAAAGGGGTAGTTTAAGGAACCTGGGTGTCGTAGAAAGAATCAAACCATTTAAAAATAGACTTTCATGGTGATTTCTTCCTACTGGATACCCTCCCCATTTGTAACTATTGAGATCACTACTTCTGCTTACTTGAAGCTAGCATGTATTTTCAGGGGATGCAACAAAAGATTATAATTTTCTTTCTGTCTGTGTTTTTGCTGATTTGCTAACAGCCTTTATGAAAACTTTATGTTCACAAAGACTCCTTTGTCCTCTGAAAACTTGGCAATATTGTCATCATTCAAAAATAGATGTCAAATAGCATCTTGTCTATGAAGATTTTCTGGAATCTTCTCTAGTGTTCCATCAAGTCACTGGTTCCACTAGGCTCCCATAACATTCCATGTTTATCTCTACCATTGCTAACTCATTATAATGTGCATATAATATTGTTTCCTCTTGTGGACTAGGAGACCCTAGAGGGCAAGGACCACTAAAGCAATTACCTAATACTATATGCTGGCCAGACAAACAGAAGTGAACACATCTTCCAACTCATTATATATATGTTTTTATCTCTCCCTTAATTTGGGCTTTCTCTCCAAAGGCCCTGCTTCCTATGTTGCACATGGTTTATCACATGCATCAAGAGATTAGGGACATTAAGCAGGTGACAAATATCAACAATGAACTGGGGATTTATTGTAATCAACCAATATGCTCAGCCTTGTAATTGCTCAGAGCTTTTTGCTCCATAATTATATGGTTGCCTCAGTGTAGCCATTCAATGATGTTATAATTAGTGGGTAATTAACAAAAGCATTTGCTGAGATGCTGCAGAGCATGAAACTTGTGTGCAGGTTGAAAACATGAGGATTGATAAACTACTTAGTCAACAGTTTCCTAAAAATACTTTAGCATGTCCTTTTCAAACCTAAGCAATTATAGACCCCTTCCTAGCTTGCATATTCTGTACCTTACTCCACATGTTGTTTTGCATGCCCTCTCGAGCCTGGAATGGACCCATCTAAGCCTTGCCTTACTACATCTTCCACCTCACTTTACCATACATACCCTTTTCCACTTCCACAACGCCTTAATCTTTATGGCAATTGCCAGTTCACAAAGGGATTCCATATATGTGATTTTATTTGATATGTGAGGTGGATTATGCAGAGCACTGGCTCCAACTTAGAGATGATTTTAAAAAAAAGGCTTGAAGGAACTTAAACCACTTACCTTACTTTAAAAGGCTTTTGGTAAAGAGTCTCAAAGTTGAGACTCTTCACACTCCATATTAAACGATCTTACAACTTACTTTGTATAGAATGGGGCATATCAGATGCGGAAGAGAAGACAACAGAGTACAGTTGGGAGAGAAAGAAAAAGGTAGATAACGGGTAAAAGTGAAAGTTAATGTTGAAGGAAAATGGGGAGGCTGTTGATACCTAACAAAATACCCAAAAGCATTAATCAGTACACAAACACATGCTAGATGCTGGACATCTTCTTAGCCATCAGCTTCTCCTTCTGTAAGAGAATAATAGTAGTAGTATCTAAGTCTTAAGACTGTTTAGGAAAACAGCTCATTGAGATAATGCATGTTAAGCACTTAGGATAGGTTCAGATAACCTTGTAAACGCCGATGATTGGGAACACTTAGGAAGTGACAGAGAGAGAGGGAGGGAGAAATTAAAGAAATTTAAGGAGTTTTTGAGGCAAAATGGGATCTTCCCACTGAGTGCTACCCAGGGGAAATATGATTGGAGTCCTTGGTTTAGGGAGTCAGGGTCCTGGAACATATATTCTCCATTGTGGAGATGGTTGTTCCTGCTTGCCAAACCTGAACCCACTGCGTATTGGAATCCAATGGCTTAGCCTCTTGTTCTGATTCCATCATTACTGAGCAATCTACCATTTATGATTTGGTTTCCCTCAGAGCCAGGGAGATACTGCTCTCCAAATGCCAACACATGCGTCACAGTCCAGGAGGCATCTATTTCACCACTATAAATTAAAAACAAATTTCATTCTGGAGGTGCATTTTTCCACGGTGGCAGCTGGTTTTGTAGCTCTCCTTTTGTTGGATTTTTGTTTTCTTTCCTATCATCTCTCCACATTTGTCTACTGGCGTTCCTTTTACTTTCTAAATAAACTAGTTTCCCTGGCATCCCTGTCTCAGAGTTGGCCCCTGGAGGAGCCCAAACTTTGACAATCACCATGCTACTCCCTGTCTCTCTACCTGTCATCTTGGCCTCTGTCTCTCAGGTTGCTTCACAGAGTGAAGCATGGAGGCATATCCACCAGAAAGACTGATGTTATGTATCCATTGGTTATAATACATGAGAATAAGAAAGCCATCCAGTCAATTCAAATTCTGAAAAGTACGGATGAACTCTTGTCTTCCATGAAGTAGGTATCAAGGGAGGTATAGTGTTTTTCTTTTCCTGGCCTGAGTGACAAGTCCAGATAAGAGGGACAAGCTACTGTGACTAATAGCCTTGTCAGAAACACAGAATGAATAAGGAGCAATCCCAAAAGAAAGGAAAAGAGAATCACTGTTATCAACAGAAGAGATGAAGTGTCCTAAGCAGGCAAAAACAATAGGTGTCTGGTATAGCTATATAGAAAAAATTGTACTACTCACCAACTATAAATCAGCAGTAATGATACCCTGTCACCCCTCTAGAGACCAAGGGGAAGACCTGGCAAAACAGCATGTCTAGTCCTCCTATACCCCTTGATACATGCATCCCAAAACCCTGGCCCTCAGTGACACTGCTGGGCTCTACCCAAGAGCATCAGAGTGAAACACAGCCATGTAGCCCATCCTCATTACTGTTGGACTGGGAGTCACTAATACAGTCACTAAAACTGTTTTAAGCCCCTGCTCATTCTGAAGCAATGACTTCCCCGCTTCAGGCCTCAGCTTCCTGTGTGTGAATTGAATCTGTGCAACCCCAGCCCTAAAACGCTATAATTCCTGGGAAGTTTGTAATGTCTGTGTTCCAGAATCAGAATTACACCAGTGAGGACCAGATAAGAAATAATTTTCTTTGTGTTGCCATTCTTTTTGTGTGTGTGTGTGTGTGTGTTGCCTTTCTTCTTAAGATTGGGTAATATTTATTAGTTCCCATTAAAAGAGTTGCTGATTTCTCATACTTAAATACAGAGTAGATCCTCAATAATAGCTCAGTTTTATAGTTGGTTTCACTATTACCTGTCTTCCTAACTCTGTCTTCCCTACTATAGTCAGAGTGATCAGTGGAAAACAGAAAGTGAAAGGAGAGAAATCAAACAGTTTTCCTATTTGATTCCAAAAGAAAATAATCTTATTTTGTAATTAAAAATAATAATAACAATAATAATAACGGTAACAATAATGATAATGAAGGACATACTTATCATAACTACTTTCACTGTACATAGACTAAACACTCCAATGAAAAGACATAGGATGACAGATGGATAAAAAAGAAAGTCTCATCTATATGCTGTGTATAAGAGACTCAGTTCAGACCTGAAAAAACGTGCATGTTGAAAGTGAAGGATGGAAAGCATTTATCATGCAGATGGAGGTGAAAAGAACTTGGGACAACAACACTTATATCAGACAAAATAGACTTTCAAACAAAGACTGTGACAAGAGACAAAGACACTATATATGTATATGTGTATATGTGTGTGTGTCTGTGTGTGTGTATAGTCATAAAGGGAACAGTCCAACAAGAAGATATAATAATTGTAAATATTTATGCATTAAATATGGGAATACACAAATCCATAAAGCAACTAATAATAAACATAAAAGAAGTAACTTATAGTAATACAATAATAGTATTGGATTTAACATCACACTTATATCAATGGATAGATCATCTGAACAGAAAATCAACAAGGAAACAGTGGCTTTGAATGGCATATTGGAACAGATGGATCTAATAGGTATATTCAGAACATTCCATCCTAAAACAGCAGAATACACATTCTTCTAAAGTGTACATGGAATATTCTCCGTAATATGTCACATGTTAGCCCACAAAACAAGTCTTAACAAATTCAGAAATTTCAGTCATAATCATGCCTCTTTTATGACGAGAAGACTATGCAACTAGTTATCAACCACAAGAAAAAAACTAGAAAGAACACAAATACATAGAGGTTAAATAACATGCTACTAAATAATAAATAGGTCAATCAAAGTGGATATCGAAAAATACATGGAGACAGATGAAAATAAAAACACAACAGTCTGAAATTTGGGGGATACAGCAAAAACTGTACTAAGAGATAAGTTTATATCATACAGGCCTTCCTCAAAAAGGAAGAAAAATCTCAAATAACCTACCCATTCACCTAAAGGAACTATTAAAAAAATAAAACAAAACCCAAAGCCAGAAAAGAGAGGAAATAATGAAGATTAGAGCACAAATAAACAAAATGGAAACTAAAAAATATAAGTGAATAGACCACTGAAACCAGAAGCAGCTGGTTCTTTGAAAATATCAAAAAAATTGACAAAACTTTAGCCAGAGTCATCGAGATAGAGAGAGAGAGAGAGAGAGAAGACTCAATCAGACATGAAAGAGGAGAAATAAAAACTGATACCAGAGATGATACCACAGAAATACAAAGGATTATAACTTAATATTATGAAAATTTATAATGCAAGAAACTGGACAACCTATAAGAAATGGATAAATTTCTAGAAACATGTAACCCCCCCAAAACAGTGAATCAGGAAGAAATAGAAAAATTCAAATAGATCAGTTAGACCAGTTACCAGGAATGAAATTGAATCAGAAATTAAAAAAAAAAAAAAGAAAGAAAAAGAAAAGAAAAAAACCCAAAACCTCAAGAAAAAAAAGTATAGGGCCAGAAAGCATTATAGGTGAATTCTACCAAACACTGAAGAAGAGTTGATACCTAGTCTTTTCAAACTATTCTAAAAAATGAAAGAGGAAGGGAAGTTTCTTAATTCATTCTATAAAGCCAGCATTACCCCGGTACCTAAGATAAAGACACCACAAAACAAACAAGAAAACAAAAAAACCCTACAGACCAATATCTTTGATGAGGATAGATGAAGAAATCCTTACCAAAATACTAGCAAGCCAAATCAAACAATACATTAAAAAAATTATTTACCACAATCAAGTGGAATTTATTCCTATGATGCAGGGTGGTTCAATATTCACAGGTTAATCAACATGATATTTCAACAAGAGAAAGGGTAAAACCAAATGATGATTTGAATAGATGAAGAAAAAATAATTGACAAAGGACAGCATCCATTCATTATTAAAATCCCTCAACAAAGTAGGTGAAGAGGGAACATACCTCAATATAATAAGGGCTGTCTGTGAGAAACCCATAGTTACCATTATCTTTAATGGTAAAAAACTGATAACTTTTCCTCTAAGATCAGGAAGAAGAAAGGATGTCAGTCTCACTACATTTATTCAGCATAGTACTGGAAGTCCTAGCCATAACAATCAGACCAGAAAAAGGAATAAAAGGCATTCAAATTGGTAAGGAATAAGTAAAGCTTTTACTCTTTGCAGATCACATGATAATATATACAGAAAACCCTAAAGACTCCCAACAAAACTACTAGAACTGATGAATGAATTCAGTAAGGTCACAGGATACAGAATCAGTATACAGGAATCTGATGTATTTCATACAATAATAATGAAGTAGCAGAAAGAGAAATTTTTTAAAAATCACATTTACAATTGCACCAAAAATAATGAAATACCTAGGAATAAACTTAACCATGGAGGTGAAAGACCTGTACTCTGAAAACTATAAAATACTGATGAAAGAAATTTAAGACTGTGCAAACAAATGGAAAGATATTCCATGCTCATGCATTGGAAGAACAAATTGTTATTGTACATACTACACAAAGCAATCTACAGATTTAATGTAATCTGTGTCAAAATACCAACAGCATTTTTCACAGAACTACAATAATGCTAAATTGACTTAGGAAAGATGGAATCACAAAAGATCCAAAATAGCTGAAGTAATTTTGATAATGAGGAACAAAACCGGAAGTGTCACAATCCCAGATTTCAAGATATACTACAAAACTGTAGTAATTAGAGGAGTATGGTACTGGCACAAAAATGGACAGATCAGTAGAAGAGAACACAGGCAGTAATTTCTCTGACATCATCCACAGCAACATTTTTCTAGATATGTCTCCTCAGGCAAGGAAAATAAAAGCAAAAATAAACTGTTGGGACTATACCAAAATAAAAAGATTCTGCACAGCAAAGGGAACAATCAACAAAACTAAAATGCAATTTACTGAGTGGGAGAAGATATTTTCAAATTACATAACTGATAAAGGGTTAGTATCCAAAATATATAAAGAACTTATATAAGTCAGCAACCAAAAAACAAATAATGCACTTAAAAGGTGGGTAGAGGATATGAACAGACATTTCTCCAAAGTAGTCATACAGATGGCTAATAGGCACACAGAAAGATACTCAAAACAACTAAGCATCAAAGAAGTGCAAGTCAGAGCTACAATGATATATCACCTCACATCTGTCAAAATATCTAAAATGAAAAGCACAAGAAACAAGTGTTGGCAAGGATGTGGAGGAAAAGGAACCCTCATGCATTGTTGGTGGGAATGCAGACTTGCAGTTACTGTGGAAAACAGTATGGACATTCCTCAAAAAATTGAAATTAGAATTGCTACATGATCTAATAATTCCACTACTGGAAATATTTACCCAAAGAATATGAAAACATTAATTAAAAAAGATGCATGCATGCATGCACCCCGTGCTTATTGCAACATTATTTATAATTGCCAAATTATGGAAACAGTCCAAGTATCTATCAGTAGATGAACAGATAGAGATGTGGTATGTATATAATGGAATATTGCCCAGCTATAAAAATGAAGGATATCTTGCCATTTGGAATGTTATAGATCTAAAAGGTATAATGTAAGTGAAATAGGTCAATCAGAGAAAGACAAATACCATACATTTCATTTATATGTGGAATTTGAGAAAAAGTAAATGAAGAAAGAAAAAGAGACAAATGAAAAAACCCTGCTAACTGTAGAGAACAAACAGATGGTTACTAGATGGGAGGTGGGGGGGGTGCGTGGGTGAAATAAGTGAAGGGAATTGAGTTTATTTATTGTAATTTATAGAATTATTTAATCACTATATGGTACACCTGAAATTAGTTTAATACTGTATGTTAACTAAACTAGAATTTTAAAAAATAATAAGTGAAACCTACAAACCAAAGCCACCTCTACAGACTTCCACACAGTTTTTATCATTTAACTTCTAATGTAAGCATCTTACATAACGATGATAAATTTATCCCCGCTAAGTAGTTGTACAAACCTATTAACTAAACTACAGACTTTACTCAGCTTTTGCCAGCTTTTCCACTAATGCCCTTTTGTCTTTAGGATCCAATCCAGGATACCATATATTACATTTAGTCATTGTACCTATTTATATCCTTGTCTTGTTCTTGTTTCTTGTTCTTTCCTTGTCTTTCATAACCTAGACTCTTTAGAAGAATACTAGAAAGGTATTTTTTATACACTTTTTTCTTTCTGGGCAAAGCAAGGTTTTCCAAAGTTTTTTAGGTTACCTCCTTTCCTCTTGCTTTGTTCAGTGGATTTATGTCCTAAATTTATAGAATAGATATATTTAAACAGCCTGTATCCTATCCTAGGTCCTCCCAACATTTTAGGGACATTTTAAAATAAATTGCATACAGTAAAAGTCACTCTTAGTAATCTGCAATTCTGTGGATTTTGATAATTAGATAGCATCACGTATCTGCTACCACAGTACCATGTGGAACTGTTTCACCATCTGAAAAACTTCGTGTGTCCTCAAAACCTACCCCGACCCCCAGGCAACAACTAATGTGTTTGCCATCCCTATAGTTTCATCTTTTTCAGAATTTCATAAAATGGAATCATATAATACTAGGCATTTAGGTCTGGCTTCTTTCAATAAGCAAAATGCCGTTTATAGTTCACCCATTTTGGCTCATGAATCAATAGTTTGTTCTTTTTTATTCTAAATAGTATTTCATTTAGTGAATGTATTACAGTTTGTTTATTTAAATTTTGAAGGACATTTGGGTTTTCTGTTTTTGGCAGAATGTATAAAAGTGTTTTTGTTCAACACAAGTTTTCAGTTCATGTGGGTAAATTCCTAGGACTAGCAATGCTCAGTCATGTGGTAAGTGTATGTTTAACTTTGTAAGAAACTGGCAAACTATTTTTCAAGTGGTGATTTTATTTTGCATTTCAAACATCAGTGGATGTGAGTTCCTATTGTTGTATATCCTTAATAGTACTTAAAATTGTCAATTTGTTGATTTGAGCAATTCTGTTAGGTGTATAGATGTCTTTTATTATGTTTTAATTTGTAATCTCCTAATAACTGATGATCAGTGCATCTTTTCATGTGTTTATTTTCCAATTGAAGAACCTCTTTGGTGCCTAGCCAGGTCAAATTTTTAATTTTGTTTTTATTGGTTTGCTTTCTATTTTTGAATTTTATGTTTTCTTTATATTTTCTAAATATATGACCTTTGGCAGATCTGTGATTTACCAATATTTTCTCAATGTGTGTGTCATGTCTTATTGTTCTCTTAAAATGTCATTCACAGACCAAAAGCTTTGGTGATCCATTTATTTTCTGTTCTTTTGTGAATCATGTTTTTGAAGTCATGTCTAAAAATTTCTAATTGAAGTCAAGGTCATGTAGATTTTCTCCTGTTTTCTTTTAGATGAGTTTTTGTTTGTTTGTTTTAAGATTTTATTTGTTTATTCGACAGAGAGAAAGGTAATACAAGCAGGGGAAGTGGGGGAGGGAGAAGCAGGAGAGGGAGAAGCAGGCTTCTTGTGAAGCAGGGAGCCTAATGTGGGGCTTGATCCCAGGACACTGGGATCATGACCTGAGCCAAAGGCAGATGCTTAACGAATGAGCCACCCAGGCACCCCGCTTTTAGATGAGTTTTTAATTTTATCTTTTACACTCAGGGCTATGATCTGTATTCATTTCAGTGTGAGACATATGTCCAGGTTTACTGTTTTGTAAATGCTGTCTAGTTTTTCCAGCACCATTAGGTGGAAAGATTATTCTGTCTCCCTTAAATTGTGTTTACTTTTGTGAAAAACCAGTTCACTACATGTGTTTTTATCTGTTTTTGAGCTTTCAATCCTCTTTAATCTATGCCTGTTTGTTCAACATTATTGTGGTTAATCACTGCAGATTTAGTTAGTCATAAAATTGGATAGTGTGGAAGCTCTAATTTGTTCTTTTTTCATAATTATTTTGGCTGTTCTGGTTACTTTCACATTCTCTAAAGAAATTATAGGCCATATCATGAATCTACAAAAAGCTAGTGGAAAAGCAATTGGAATTCCATTCAATCTGTAGATAAACTGAAGGGATTTCACTTCTCAACAGTATTGAGTCTTCTAATCCATGAACATGGTATATCTCTCCATTTGAGTATCTTCTTTGAAAAAAATGTACATTCAGGTCCTTTGCCAATTAAAAAAATCAGATTGTGTATTTGCTATTGAGTTTCATGACTTCCTTATATATTTTTGGATATCAGTCTATAATCAGTTATAGGATTTGCAAATATCTTCTCCCATTTTGTAGTTTGCCATTCCATCTTCTTGATTGTTTACGATACAGAAACTTTTTAGTTTGATGTAACTCCATTTGTTTATTTTTGCTTTTTTGGTAATCCAAAAAATCATTGCCAAGAATAATGTCAGGTTAGATTTTCTGCTAGTTTTATAATTTCTGGCCTTATGTTAAAGTCTTTAATCTTTTTGAGTTGACTCTTATGTATGATGTGAAATAAGGATCCATTTTTCATTCTTTTATTTATGGATATCCAGTTTTCCCAACACCATTTATGGGAACAGTTGATTCCCTATTGTGTAATTTTGATGCCTTTGTCCACAATGAGCTAACTCTTTATGTGTGAGTTTATTTCAAAGTTCTCAATTCAGCTCATTTCTCTCTGTGTGTATATTCATGCATTCTCTCCACTTCAGTTTTTTAGAAGAGTTTGAGAAGGATTGACATTAATTCTTCTTTAAAGTTTTGGTAGAATTCATCAATGAAGCCATCTGGTCCTCAGCTTTTTTTGTTAGGAGACTTTTTATTATTAATTCAATCTCTTTATTTCTTATAAGTCTATTCAGGCCACCTATTTTTTCATTTTTTGGTCTTTGTTATATATTTCCATTTATCCAATTTGTTAGCATATATTTGTTCATAATAGTTTCTTATCATTCATTTTATTTCTGTGGTATCTGTTATAATGTTTCCTCTTTCCCTTCTGGCTTTTTAAATATTATTTTATTTATTTTTTAGAGAGAGAGAGAGAGAGAGCACACACGTTTGGTTGGAGGTGAGATGGAGGGAAGGGCAGGGGGAGAAGGAAAGAGATAATCTTAAGCAACCTCCATACTTAGTACAGAGCCTAATGCAGGGCTCCATCTCACAACCCTTAGATTATGACCTGAGCTGAAATCAAGGCTCACACACTTAACTGATTGAGCCACCCAGGCACCATGTTTCACTCCTGATTTTATTTCAGTTTTCTGTTTTGTTAGTCTTGCTAAAGTTATGTCCATTTTATCATTTTATAAAAAAGGTTAATATCCAAAATATATAAGGAACTCCCACAACTCAATGTTTATAAAACAAACAAATGAACAAACAATCCAGCTAAAAAATGAATAGGAGACCTGGATAGACATTTCTCCAAAGAAGACATACAGATGGTCAACAAGCACATGGAAAGATAGCTGCCCTGTGTCTTTTGATTGGAGCATTTAGTATGTTTACATTAAAGTAATTATTGATAGGTATGTTCTTATTGACATTTTGTTGTTTGGTTTCTGGTTGTTGCAGTTCTCTTCCATTTCTTTCTTCCTTTCTTTCTCTCTTCCCTATGATCTGGAGACTTTCCTTAGTGTTAGGTCTGGATTCCTTTCTCTTTATATTCTGTCTGTCTGTTTCTCTGTGTGTGTGTATATATATGTATATGTATATGTATATACATATATATATATAATATGTGTACATTTATATAATATATGTATATAACAGTCTGTTTTAAGTCAATGGTCACTTAGGTTCAAGCACATTTAAAGGAAGTACATTTGGGGTTATTCAGTATTCACAAATCATTCAATGTGATATACAATGTGATACATATTAAGAAAAGAAAGGATAAGAACCATATGCTCCTCTCAATAGACACAGAAAAAACATTTGATAAATACAGCATCCATTCTTGGTAAAAAGCCTCTACAAAATAGGGATCAAGGGAACATAGCTCAACATCATAAAGGCCATATAAGAAAGCCCCATAGCTAATAATCATCCTCAATGGGGAAAACCTGAATTTTTTCTCTGTGGTCAAGAATAAGACAGGATCTGCTCTCACCATTGTTATTTAACATAGTACTAGAATCCTAGACTCAGCAATCAGAAAACAAAAATAAAAGGCATCCAAATCAGCAGGAGAGAAGTAAAACTTTCATTATTGGCTGATGACTTGATAATCTATATAGGAAACCCAAAAGAATCCACCAAAATATTGCTAGAAATATGGATAAATTCAGCAAACTTGCAAGACATAAAATCAATGTACAAAAATGAAGAAGCAGAAAGAGAAATCAAGGAAAAGTCCCGTTTACAATTGCACCAAACAATAAGACACACAGGAATAAACCTAACCAAAGAGGTAAAAGTTACATATTCTGAAAACTATAGAACACTGATAAAATAAATTGAGATGACACAAAGAAATGGAAAAACATTCCATGCCAATGAATTGGAAGAAAAAATATTGTTAAAATGTCTATGCTACAATCTACACATTTAATGCCAACCCTATCAAAATAGTGAAAAATACTGGTGTTATTTTGTATAGGAACTATCTAATTCTTGAATTATTTTTGGTGAGAATTCTGATGTCATCTTTACCTTTGTCCCTGTGTATATGTGTTTTTCCCCCTTTAGGCTGCTTTTAAGATTTCCTCTTTCTAATTGGTTCTGAGAAGTTTTATTATTATGTGCTTTACTGTAGTTTTCTTTATGATCTTTTACTTAGAGTTTGTTAAGCTTCTTGTCTGTAGATATGAGTGTTTCATAAAAGTTTAAAAAATTTTGGTCTCTATTTCTTCAAATATTTCTTCTTTCCCTCTGTTTTCTACTTTGCAGACCCCATTTAATTGCATTTTAGGTTGTTTGAAGTTGTCTCACAACTAACCCACTGACACTCTTCTTTTTATTAGTTGGTTTTTCTGTGTGTGTTTCATATTAGATAGTTCCTATACTATGCCTTAAGTTTACTAACCTTTATTTATGCAGGGTCTAATCTACCATTAATTACATCCTAATGGATTTCCATCTTAAACGTTGTAGTTTTCACCTCTTGAAGTTTGATTTTTTTTTTAATGTCTTTGATGTCTCTAAGTTTTTGAAAATATTCAATACCATTATAGTAAGTTTTTAAATGTCCTTCTTTAGTAAATTTAATATCTGTTTCATTTCCTGATTGGTTTAGATTTGTTGATTATTTTCCTTATTATGACTTATATTTGTTTTCCTCTCTGGCCTAACTAGTGAGTAAACTTTGATTGGATTCTAGACAGTGAATTTTACCTTGATGGTTCTGAATATTTTCATATTTTTATAAATCTTGAGCATTGTCCTGGGATACAGTTAAGCTCTCTGGAAGAAGTTTTTTGGGTTTTTGTTGTTGATGTTTGTTTTGTTTTTTCTTTTGAGTCTTATTTTCATTTTTTTAGGAGGGACTGAAGCATTTCATAATATACAGAAAATTATTTCTCACTACTGAGATAAGACTATTCTGTTTACATTACCTACTGACCGACACATCTTTGGTTATCCAGAATGGCAAGTAAAAATGGGTGCTGTTCTTAGCTCATTGTGAGTGCCAAGGCATGGTTACCTTTAATCTTATTGGGTGGTTCTTTCTCTAGCCTTAAGTAGTTAGTTTTCCTACACACATGGGCTCATCAGTACTTTGTTGACTATTTGAGGAAACTTCTCTGAAGGGGATTCTGGAGTTTTCTATCTAGATCGTTCTACTCTGATACTATATTGTGTAAACTTTGGTGGCCTCCAGGTCTCCCCAGATCTCAGCTTCAGGTCACATAATCTTCCATTGCTACCTGGATTCATTCTCCCTGTGCTGCAGCTTGGAAAGTCTCAAAACAGTAAGGTATAGCAATCACAATATTCAAACTAACTTCATTTGTTTCCAGTGAAGTGTTTTTTAACTATTTCCTTCCTTCTTTTCTGTCTTTTGTTCTTTCTTTTTTTTTTTAATTAATTAATTTATTTATTTGACAGAGAGAGAGAGATCACAAGCAGAGCAGCAGGCAGAGAGAGCAGGGGAAAGCAGGCTCCCGCTGAGCAGAGAGCCCGATGCGGGGCTCGATCCCAGGACCTTGAGATCATGACCTGAGCTGAAAGCAGAGGCCTTAACCCACTGAGCCACCCAGACGCCCCTTCTGTCTTTATTTTTTTTTTGTAGTTTCATGAGGATGTTACTTTTTTTTGGACAGAAGCAGTATTCCAGAAAGCCACTTTTTTATTTCATTTTGAAATAAAAATGGAATATATTTAAAAAACTGTATATACTCAAGGTGTATGACATGATGATTTGATGTTCATAGTGAAATGATTGCTCTAGTCAGGAGATAATTATGTCAAGTAAAATAAACAGAAAAAGGAAAAAACACTACAGGATCTCATTTTTTGTGAATTTAAAAAAGTCTAATACATAGCAGAAAGTAGAACTAGGCTTCTGACAGGAGCAGGAAGTTGGGAGAAATAAGATGTCAAAGTTCAAAGTTAAAGTTATATTGGATGAATAAGTCCAGAGCTAAAATACATAGCATAATGACTATAATTAATACTGTATTAATATTGGAAATTTGCTAAGAGAGTAGATTTCAGGAGCTGTCATTACAAGAACTATTTTCTTATTTGTTGCTTTTTAATCTTCTCCATTGTTCCTTTGTTTCTTAAGGGATTATTTTCTGCTTCCTTCTTTGCTCTCACTTTTAATCAGTTTATTCTATTTTTACTTCCTTTTTTTTTTAAATATTTTATTTATTTATTTGACAGAGAGAGATCACAAGTAGGCAGAGAGGCAGGCAGAGAGAGAGGAGGAAGCAGGCTCCCTGCCAAGCAGAGAGCCCGATGCGGGGCTCGATCCCAGGACCCTGAGATCATGACCTGAACCGAAGGCAGAGGCTTAACCCACTGAGCCATCCAGGCACCCCTTTACTTCCTTCTTGACATGGATCCTTGGTTCATTAATTTTTAGTTCTTTTCTACTATAGGTATTCAGTAATTTTTTTCATTAGTTTAACACATCATGCTTTAAATATTGTTCAGTACCAAATATTTTCTAATTCTTATTATGATTTCATTGATCAATGAATTATTTTTTATGCCTAAACATTCAGTTCTAATTTTTTTAATTTTATTTTTTTATAAACACATATTTTTATCCCCAGGGGTACAGGTCTGTGAATCGCCAGGTTTACACACTTCACAGCACTCACCATAGCACATACCCTCCCCAATGTCCATAACCCGACCCCCCCAACCCCCCCCCAAACAAACCTCAGTTTGTTTTGTGAGATTAAGAGTCACTTATGGTTTGTCTCCCTACCAATCCCATCTTGTTTCATTTACTCTTCTCCTACCCCCTTAACCTCCCATGTTGCATCTCCTCTCCCTCATATCAGGGAGATCATATGATAGTTGTCTTTCTCCGATTGACTTATTTCGCTAAGCATGATACCCTCTAGTTCCATCCACGTCGTCGCAAATGGCAAGATTTCATTTCTTTTGATGGCTGCATAGTATTCCATTGTGTATATATACCACTTCTTCTTTATCCATTCATCTGTTGATGGACATCTAGGTTCTTTCCCTAGTTTGGCTATTGTAGACATTACTGCTATAAACATTCGGGTGCACGTGCCCCTTCGGATCACTACGTTTGTATCTTTAGGGTAAATACCCAGTAGTGCAATTGCTGGGTCATAGGGTAGCTCTATTTTCAACTTTTTGAGGCACTTCCATGCTGTTTTCCAGAGTGGTTGCACCAGCTTGCATTCCCACCAACAGTGTAGGAGGGTTCCCCTTTCTCCACATCCTCGCCAACATCTGTCATTTCCTGACTTGTTCATTTTAGCCATTCTGACTGGCGTGAGGGGGTATCTCATTGTGGTTTTGATTTGTATTTCCCTGATGCCGAGTGATATGGAGCACTTTTTCATGTGTCTGTTGGCCATCTGGATGTCTTCTTTGCAGAAATGTCTGTTCATGTCTTCTGCCCATTTCTTGATTGGATTATTTATTCTTTAGGTGTTGAGTTTGAGAAGTTCTTTATAGATTTTGGACACTAGCCCTTTATCTGATATGTCATTTGCAAATATCTTCTCCCATTCTGTCAGTTGTCTTTTGGTTTTGTTGACTGTTTCCTTTCCTGTGCAAAAGCTTTTGATCTTGATAAAATCCCAATAGTTCATTTTTGCCCGTGCTTCCCTTGCCTTTGGCGATGTTCCTAGGAAGATGTTGCTGTGGCTGAGGTCGAAGAGGTTGCTGCCTGTGTTCTCCTCAAGGATTTTGTTGGATTCCTTTCTCACATTGAGGTCCTTCATCCATTTTGAGTCTATTTTCGTGTGTGGTGTAAGGAAATGATCCAATTTCATTTTTCTGCATGTGGCTGTCCAATTGTCCCAACACCATTTATTGAAGAGGTTGTCTTTTTTCCACTGGACATTCTTTCCTGCTTTGTTGAAGATTAGCTGACCATAGAGTTGAGGGTCTATTTCTGGGCTCTCTATTCTGTTCCATTGATCTATGTGTCTGTTTTTGTGCCAGTACCATGCTGTCTTGATGATGACAGCTTTGTAATAGAGCTTGAAGTCCGGAATTGTGATGCCACCAACTTTGGCTTTCTTTTTCAATATTCCTTTGGCTATTCGTGGTCTTTTCTGGCTCAATATAAATTTTAGGATTATTTGTTCCATTTCTTTGAAAAAAAATGGATGGTACTTTGATAGGAGCTGCATTAAATGTGTAGATTGCTTTAGGTAGCATAGACATTTTCACAATATTTATTCTTCCAATCCAGGAGCATGGAACATTTTTCCATTTCTTTGTGTCTTCCTCAATTTCTTTCATGAGTACTTTATAGTTTTCTGTGTATAGATTCTTAGCGTCTTTGGTTAGGTTTATTCCTAGGTATCTTACAGTTCTGGGTGCAATTGTAAATGGGATGGACTCCTTAATTTCTCTTTCTTCTGTCTTGTTGTTGGTGTAGAGAAATGCAACTGATTTCTGTGCATTGATTTTATATCCTGACACTTTACTGAGTTCCTGTACAAGTTCTAGCAGTTTTGGAGTGGAGTCTTTTGGGTTTTCTACATATAGTATCATATCATCTGTGAAGAGTGATAGTTTGACTTCTTTGCCAATTTGGATGCCTTTAATTTCCTTTTGTTGTCTGATTGCTGAGGCTAGGACTTCTAGTACTATGTTGAATAGCAATGGTGATAACAGACATCCCTGCCATGTTCCTGACCTTAGCGAAAAGCTTTCAGTTTTTTTCCATTGAGAATGATATTTGCGGTGGGTTTTTCATAGATGGCTTTGATAATATTGAGGTATGTGCCCTCTATTCCTACACTTTGAAGAGTTTTGATCAGGAAGGGATGCTGTACTTTGTCAAATGCTTTTTCAGCATCTACGGAGAGTATCATATGGTTCTTGTTCTTTCTTTTATTAATGTGTTGTATCACATTGATTGATTTGCGGATGTTGAACCAACCTTGCAGCCCTGGAATAAAGCCCACTTGGTCGTGGTGAATAATCCTTTGAATGTACTATTGAATCCTATTGGCTAGTATTTTGGTGAGAATTTTCGCATCTGTGTTCATCAAGGATATTGGTCTGTAATTCTCTTTTTTGATGGGATCCTTGTCTGGTTTTGGGATCAAGGTGATGCTGGCTTCATAAAATGAGTTTGGAAGTTTTCCTTCCATTTCTCTTTTTAGGTACAGTTTCAGGAGAATAGGAATTAGTTCTTCTTTAAGTGTTTGGTAGAATTCCCCCGGGAAGCCGTCTGGCCCTGGGCTTTTGTTTGTTTGGAGATTCTTGATGACTGTTTCAATCTCCTTACTGGTTATGGGTCTGTTCAGGCTTTCTATTTCTTCCTGGTTCAGTTGTGGTAGTTTATATGTCTCTAGGAATGCATCCATTTCTTCCAGATTGTCAAATTTGTTGGTGTAGAGTTGCTCATAGTATGTTCTTATACTTGTCTGTATTTCTTTGGTGTTAGTTGTGATCTCTCCTCTTTCATTCATGATTTTATTTATTTGGGTCCTTTCTCTTTTCTTATTGATAAGTCTGGCCAGGGTTTATCAATCTTATTAATTCTTTCAAAGAACCAGCTCCTAGTTTTGTTGATTTGTTCTATTGTGTTTTGGTTTCTATTTCATTGATTTCTGCTCTGATCTTTATGATTTCTCTTCTCCTGCTGGGTTTAGGGTTTCTTTCTTGTTCTTTCTCCAGCTCCTTGAGGTGTAGGGTTAGGTTGTGTATTTGAGACCTTTCTTGTTTCTTGAAAAAAGCTTGTACCGCTATATATTTTCCTCTCAGGACAGCCTTTGTTGTGTCCCACAGATTTTGAACCGTTGTGTTTTCATAATCATTTGTTTACATGAATTTTTTCAATTCTTCTTTAATTTCCTGGTTCTTTAGAAGGATGCTGTTTAGTCGCCATGTATTTGGGTTCTTTCCAAATTTCCTCTTGTGATTGAGTTCTAGCTTCAGAGCATTGTGGTCTGAAAATATGCAGTGAATGATCCCAATCTTTGATACCGGTTGAGACCTGATTTAGGACCGAGGATGTGATCTATTCTGGAGAATGTTCCATGTGCACTAGAGAAGAATGTGTATTCTGTTGCTTTGGGATGAAATGTTCTGAATATGTCTGTGATGTCCATCTGGTCCAGTGTGTCATTTCAGGCCTTTATTTCCTTGTTGATCTTTTGCTTGGATGATCTGTCCATTTCAGTGAGGGCAGTGTTAAAGTCCACTACTATTATTGTATTATTATTGATGTGTTTCTTTGATTTTGCTATTAATTGGTTTATATAGTTGGCTGCTGCCACGTTAGGGGCATAGGTATTTAAAATTGTTAGATCTTCTTGTTGGACAGATCCTTTGAGTATGATATAGTGTCCTTCCTCATCTCTTATTATAGTCTTTGGCTTAAAATCTAATTGATCTGATATAAGGATTGCCACTCCTGCTCTCTTCTAATGTCCATTAGCATGGTAAATACTTTTACACCCCCTCACTTTATATCTGGAGGTGTCTTCGGGTTTCAAATGAGTTTCTTGTAGGCAACATATAGATGGGTTTTGTTTTTTTATCCATTCTGATACCCTGTGTCTTTTGATTGGGGCATTTAGCCCATTAACATTCAGGGTAACTATTGAGAGATATGAATTTAGTGCCATTGTATTGCCTGTAAGGTGACTGTTACTGTATATTGTCTCTGTTCCTTTCTGATCTACTAGTTTTAGGGTCTCTCTTTGCTTACAGGACCCCTTTCAATATTTCTGTAGAGCTGGTTTGGTGTTTGCAAATTCTTTCAGTTTTTGTTTGTCCTGGAAGCTTTTAATCTCTCCTTCTATTTTCAATGATAGCCTAGCTGGATATAGTATTCTTGGCTGCATGTTTTTCTCGTTTAGTGCTCTGAATATATCATGCCAGCTCTTTCTGGCCTGCCAGGTCACTGTGGATAAGTCTGCTGCCAATCTAATATTTTTACCATTGTATGTTACAGACTTCTTTTCCCGGGCTGCTTTCAGGATTTTCTTTTTGTCACTAAGACTTGTAAATTTTACTATTAGGTGACGGGGTGTGGACCTATTCTTATTGATTTTGAGGGGGGTTCTCTGAACCTCCTGGATTTTGATGCTTGTTCCCTTTGCCATATTGGGGAAATTCCCTCCAATAATTTTCTCCAATATACCTTCTGCTCCCCTCTCTCTTTCTTCTTCTTCTGGAATCCCAATTATTCTAATGTTGTTTCGTCTTATGGTGTCATTTATCTCTCGAATTCTCCCCTCGTGGTCCAGTAGCTGTTTGTCCCTCTTTTGCTCAGCTTCTTTATTCTCTGTCATTTGGTCTTCTATATCACTAATTCTCTCTTCTGCCTCATTTATTCTAGCAGTGAGAGCCTCCATTTTTGATTGCACCTCATTAATAGCTTTTTTGATTTCAACTTGGTTAGATTTTAGTTCTTTTATTTCTCCAGGAAGGGCTTTTTTATCTCCCGAGAGGGTTTCTCTAATATCTTCCATGCCTTTTTCAAGCCCGGCTAGAACCTTGAGAATTGTCATTCTGAACTCTAGATCTGACATATTACCAATGTCTGTATTGATTAGGTCCCTAGCCTTTGGTACTACCTCTTGTTCTTTTTTTTTTGTGGTGAATTTTTCCGCCTTGTCATTTTGTCCAGATAAGAGTATATGAAGGAGCAAGTAAAATACTAAAAGGGTGGCAACGACCCCAGGAAAATATGCTTTAACCAAATCAGAAGAGATCTGAAATCGTGAGGGAGGAGAAGGGGGATAAAAAGAGGTTCAGAAAGAAAAAATAGAAACAATTAAAAAAAAGAAAATGAATAAAGAAAAAATAAAAAAATGAAAAAAATATATATATTAAATAAACTAGTTAAAAACGTTAAAAAAGAAAAGGGTAAAAGTTAAAAAAAATTGGCAGAAGAAGAGAAAAAAAATTGAAAAAGAGAAAAAAATTAAATTAACTGCAAGGCTAAAGAATCATGGGGAGAAAGCCATGAGTTCCGTGCTTTGCTTTCTCCTCCTCTGGAATTCCGCCGCTCTCCTTGGTATTGAAACTGCACTCCTTGGTAGGTGAACTTGGTCCTGGCTGGATTTCTTGTTGATCTTCTGGGGAAGGGGCCTGTTGTAGTGATTCTCAAGTGTCTTTGCCCCAGGCGGAATTGCACCGCTCTTACCAGGTGCTGGGCTGAATAATCTGCTCGGGTTTGCTTTCAGGACCTTTTGTTCCCTGAGCGCTTTCTGTAGAGTTCCGAAGGACGGGAATGAAGATGGCGGCCTCCCAGTCTCTGGCCCGGAGGAGCCGAGAGCCTGGGGCCCCACTCCTCAGTGCGCCCTCAGAGAACAGCGCCCAGTTACTCCCGTCACCCTGGCCTCCGGCCGCGCTCTGAGCTGACCGAGCCTGCGACCGGTTCAAGGTAATCCCGAGCTGAGAGCTCACTCCTCGGCTCCGTCTCTGTAGCCGGCTTCCCCGTTCTAATACCTGCAAGCTCTGCGACACTCAGACACCCCCGATCCTTCTGTGACCCTGCGGGACCTGAGGCCATGCTGTCCCCGCGTGGGCTTCACCCCGGTTAAGCCTCTGGAGCGATGTCCCTCAGCGGAACAGACTCTTAAAAGTCCTGATTTTGTGCTCCATTGCTCTGCCGCTTGCCGGGAGCCGGCCCCTCCCCCCGCGGTCTTTCTTCCCGTCGCTTTGGATTCACTTCTCTGCCAGTCCTACATTTCAGAAAGTGGTTGATTTTCTGTTTCTAGAATTGTTCTTCTTCCTATCTTCGATCTCCCATTGGATTTGTAGGTGTTTGCAATCTTTAGATAAGCTATCTAGCTGATCTCCTGCTACCTGAAGTAGTCTCAGCCTGCTACTTCTCCGCCATCTTGACTCCTCCTGGTCAATGAATTATTTTGAACATTATTTTTTTAAAGTTTTCAAAGTACATGAGTTAGTTACAGTTTTGTTATTAGGTTTCTATTTAAATAAATTTTTAACAGAGAAAACACTCAACATGTTTGAAATTATTTGGTAATAATTGAGATTTTATGTGTGACCTTGTCTTGTTTTGAGTTCTTTGCTCATGTTTGATAAACATTTTATTGATATAAATTATCTAATATAAATTATTGATATAAATTATTTGAGCTGAATACTGAGTCAAATATAACTTAACACTGTAAACTTTAGATTGTTTTGGTATGTTAATCTGGTTACTTAAGAAATACTGCATAATCACTCAGTAAGAGAAATGGTGAAATAGAGTACAATCTGATTATTTTAATAACAGTACACTTTGCTCATTCTATTGAATCATGTTGAATTGTCATATTAGCTTTAATTGCAGTGATAGCAAATTTGCCAGCAGATAAAAAAGATTCAGGGTATGATTTTAAATACTATAATGATAGAATGACTCTTAAATTCATACTGTATATGTATATGTTGTTTAAAGATTTTTTTGTAGGGCACAAAGCACATTCTTTTAAAGTAGTGTTTCAAAAAATTTAAATGACCTTTAAAATATATCAAGTCAGGTGTTTAAGTTGTCGGTCATATTTACTTTAGCTTATTAGGATCCTTCTTTTCTTCTAATCCTGGAAAGTTTTGAAGAACTTGAATGAATTTTATACTCACGTATGTTAATGACAGGAGATTTTGGAGAGCTCTCTGTGCTTAGAATTGGTTTTCTTTTAAGGAAAATAGTTGGATTTTATAATTGTAATGCCTGAAGTAGGTGTATTGTAAATATTATGTGAAATATAGACTTTATTTTCACAGTGACTCTGTCAAGTGGAATTTGACAGGACCAAGAAGTTTAAGTTATGAGTTCCTCTAGCACTGGAAAATATTGCCTCTTTGAGAGGTTGTGAAAAATAATGAAGAGCCAAAAATTGCCTCCAAGCCTTTAAATAAAAAGCTGTCCATTTTCTTTTTTTTTTTAATTGGATGCAAATAGTGAATGCAGTTTTATTAACTTATTGTAGCATGGATGATAAACTTAATAAAAATTCTTGTCTGGGGAGAGAATTCATAATGGAAGACCACATCTTAGCTGGCCTTGTATTGGTACTCCCTCGGCCTGAGTTGAATCAATATCTATCTCTCTCTATCCATTTTCACTTAGGGATACAGGTAAAAAATATACACCAAACACCCTAATTCCTGAGTCCCCAAAATAATTAACCAGCATTTAGTACTTTGGTTCTGGAGTAGACCAAAAAGGAAATAATAATTAAGCTACTTTGATGAATCTTTTGAGAGTAACACATTAGGTAATTAAATTCAGTCTTCTACTGGGATCATATATAAATTGTATAGCTTTTCCTGGGTGGCTGGAAATAGAGTATCCAAGAATAGGGCAAAGAACATGAAAACCAGAGAGAAATGTTTAAATGTGGCCTGCCACTCAGGTCAAAAAGGATAATGTATTCAGCTTCTCAGCAGTGGACCTGAGGACATAAAGTCTGCCAGTCTTTCAGATATACTTCTCTATTTCTTAGTATCCTCCATATGTCAGACTCTTAGTTGAGGAAGTAAAACCAAAGATCTGTTAGGATGTTATATACCACACCATTCCATAAGCTTCTTGAATACAAAGATTGTTTGTTTTCCTTTGGAACTGCCATATTCCAAAATCATTTCAGGCATAGGAAGTTAACATATATATGTCCTTAAATTAAATTAGTAGAGCAGTCACATATCAATTACCCTAAAAAAATAATTTTTGTTGGTTAGATATGCTGTTTCTGTTAAATCACACTTCTCAGCCAAATTGATTGTGAGCATATGCCAAAGTGTTTTTGCACTTTTCATGAGAGAAGAGGCTCCTTAAAAAGACTATTCAAAGGTTTCTATCCTGGGAGAGACATTTTATACAAAAGAAAATTTGGTATATAATTATTGATATGACAGATTTAAAAATGTATTTCTGTTAAAATATTTTTAGGATTTTTTACTTAGTGGGATGGCAACCTTGGCTTCCCAGAATTTCTTAATCTCCTTTATGGCTATCAAAGAATTACTCAAGTCTTTTATGAGAAATCCTAAATTACTTCCTAGAAGGAGGTCATGAATTATTTCAAGCAAAAGTATTCTGTCTCAGACCAAGTTTGGGAAAGAGTTCTTTCTCGTTTATTATAAAGTGGATCAAAAACAAAGTAGGTTAGAGATGCTTGGGTGGCTCAGTCAGTTAAGCATCTGCCTAAGTAAGACTAGGTCATGATCCCAGGGCGCTGGGTTGGAGCCTTGTGTCAGGCCCCCTGCTCAGTGGAGAGTCTGCTTCTCCCTCTGCCTCTACCCCTACCCCCACTTGTGTTCTCTCTCTCTCCCTCACATAAATAAATCTTTTTTAAAAAGTGAGTTAAAACTGCTATAGCATTCTTTAATTAAAATGAATTTGCATATAACATGGTTGGTAGTTGGCTCCTTTCCTCTGGCCAGCCCTTTTCCTCAGTGAGAACAGGCTATTATTACCTTTGTTGGAGGAGGAGAGAGGAAATATGTTGGGAAGATCATGGCTATGCAGAAATTGTAGGTAAGGAAGCAGAGCAGAAATCCTTAGATTATCCATATTTACCTTCCCCTTTGTTAACTTTATAGCTATAGAATACAGGGTAGGAGAATGAGAATGGAAATGGGAAAAAATGAAATGTTATTTATTTAAAAAAAGACTCTTGAAAGAGGAAATGATAGTAAAGTTTCATTATGACCATAAAAACCCTCTGCAGTGAGGTTGAATAAAGAAAATTAAATAATCTGACATCAACTAAATTGTTTTTCCTTTGTAGGTTTTAATTCATGGTTACTTTTAAGAACTCTTTATCTTTGATCTTGTGTAGTTTCACTGTTATGTTTATGCATTGACAGTTTTTCTTTTTCAAGCTTCCTCAATCTAACAACTGTGGTCTTTTCAATTCTCAGCCATATTTCTTCAAATGTTGTTCATTGCACATTTTCCCTGATACAGAAATTTGGACTTAATATTTTCAGATATCTCAGCTTTTCCTACATATTTCTTATCTCATTTTTATATTTTCTATCTTTTCATATTTCTGGGTTAACACTGTTTTTAGTAATTTGTTGTGTTTGTTTTTTGCAATTTATTTAGCTCTATATTTGGTTCATAAATTGTCTTTAAATATGTCCAATCTGGTGTTTAACCCATTTATCGCATTACTATCCTATTATTAACTTCTTTATTTCAAATGTGTTTGGCCAAATCTTCAGTATTCAGAGGTTATGATTCCCTGTTCTTTATGCTGAATTGTGCTTGCAGTTCTTATGTCCTTGTATGCCTAGTGTTTTGGTTTTAGGTTCATACTTTTGAATCACTATTGTAGAGTGTGTGTGTGTGTGTGTGTGTGTCCCCGGAGAGAGGATTTGTGTTTATAAGAACATCGTATAAACCACAATTTTGGATTATTTGGAACTAAATCTCTAGCGTGGGCTCTGTAGGAGTGCATAGGTTCTGTAAATTTATTTCCTAATAAATGGCATTTTCAGGGGACACCCGCTTTATTTATTTATTTATTTATTTATTTTAATTTTTTAATTTCTTTCCAGCGTAACAGTATTCATTGTTTTTGCACCACACCCAGTGCTCCACGCAATCCGTGCCCTCTCTAATACCCACCACCTGGTTCCCCCAACCTCCCACCCCCCGCCCCTTCAAAACCCTCAGATTGTTTTTCAGAGTCCATAGTCTCTCATGGTTCACCTCCCCTTCCAATTCCCTCTTTAAATCTTATCTAGAGAAAAGGCTAACACAAGCACATTTCTCAGTTCTCTCTCTGTGAAGTGTCCTGTATGTGTTAGCTCATATGTTGAGGGTGCTGCCCTTCGGGAATTTTGATTTTATCTAGAGGTCTCCAGTTAGACCTCTCTCTCATCTTTATCAAAACCTAGGTGTCATCTCCTATCTATACAGCAGCCATTATAATTGAGGCTATGGGCCACAAGTATGACAGATGCCTTTCGTGTTCTGGTTCCCATGTTGGGTTTATGAAGCCTCAACATTTCTAATTAATTTTTCTGATTGTCATCAAATCAGTCATATTATAACCCACACACTCACACTCATGCTATATTCATTTTGTCCAGGTTTACTACATTGGGGCATTTTCTCTGGGCATCTCATCAGCCTTATTGCTAGGAATGGAAAATTTATAATGTATTCTTAAGCATCATGTGATTCCCCCTTGAGAAGCTTTGCCTTCGTTGCTTTTTCAGCCTCATAACTGTTCCCCATAATAGTCATAAAATGACCACATAATAGTCATAAAATGATTGATAGTTTGATGAGTGCCCTGATGAATGAATAGATGAATATGTTAAGAGAAAAAATATTATCCTATGGGCCTATGTAATTTTTGGTGTTGGATACCTGAAAAATTATTCCTGGAAGATTTGAGGTTCAAAATATAGTTCATATTTTATTCAGATGGAGAAGTTGACTGATATACTTTTTTATACTCACATGTTTGCTCTACTGAAATTTTCAGACACAGGGCACTACATCTAGTCAACGCTACAATTAATTCCTTTCAGAAAAAACCCAAATACTCAGTGTTTTATCTATGGAAAAATATAAAATAACTCACAATTTAACAATGATTAGTGGCTTGTTAAACTTAAATTTCCTATTTTGTATAGAATATAGAATAACAGTAACCACATTAATAGCAAGCAAATGAATTAATTTCAGAATTTTGTATCATATAAACTCCTGAGTACTTATTGTATTGCTCTGCCAATACAATATGAATAAACTATATTTTTGCCATTAAATGTTCCTGACAGAAAAGCCTTTTCAACAATTTAATTTGTTTATCACTGGAAATAGGAGTAGTACTTTTTTTCTAAAATTTTATTATAATGTAGCTGTTGCTTTTTCCTTTAGCTGTATCTGCAATCTTGTCATTTTCTACAATAGGTAGATCTATAGATAGAACTTTAAATTATTTACAATAAAACTTAGGTTAAGCCAGATAAATAATCATGGACAGCAGCAGGCTTTGCATATAAATGTAAATTTTGTTAAAATTCTAGGTTTGTAATATCATACTCCACATTCTACCCTGGGAATGTCTGAAAGCTGGAAGTATTTTAAAAATGTCATTGTTTGGGTGCATTAGTGCATTTGTAATATGGAATATGAAGCACCATTATTTTTTTTTTTAAGATTCTATTTATTTATTTGACAGAGATCACAAGTAGGCAGAGAGGCAGGCAGAGAGAGCAGGGGCAGGCGGGGAGGAGAAGCAGGCTCCCTGCTGAGCAGAGAGCCCGATGCGGGGCTCGATCCCAGGACCCTGGGATCACGACCTGAGCCGAAGGCAGAGGCTTTAACACACTGAGCCACCCAGGTGCCCCATGAAGTACCATTTGTAAAAGAAAATGATTTCTAGGAATGAAAGAAATGCTTTCTCTTTTTTTACACATACAGTGATTTTTTAAGGTTCTTCCTTTTCTGAAGAATGTAAAGTGCACATAATAGAGCACAATGAATAGTCAGAGTTGTGGACTCTTAGGCAAGTTCCTTACACCTAAGGTTAGGGGCAGGGCTTTTAGTATGACATAAATCTGGGTTAAAGTGTCAGTGTCTTCATCTTACATAACTCTACTAACTGGACATCCCTTAACCTACTTTTGCATTTCTGAAATGAGTATGATCACACCCTCCATGCAGGGTGATCAGAAGGATCACTGTAAAATGGAAGCAGAGTGCTTACTAATGCTTACTGATGCATACAAGACACTTACCTTCATAACTTGCAGAGTTTCTGTGATATCGATGAAGTGAAAATGCTTTGAAAACACTAAAGCACTATAAAGAAGGGGGCCTGGGTGGCTCATTAAGTTAAGCATCTGACTCTTGATTTTGGCTCAGGTTAGGATCTCAGGGTCCTGAGATAAAGCCCCATGTCCTTGGTTGGGCTCTGCACTCAGTGGGGAATCTCCTTCTCTCTGTCTCTATCTCTGTCTCTGTCCCTCCCTCCTTCCCTCCCCCCTGTACCTCCTCCCCACTTGGACTCTCTCTCAAATAAATGAGTAAAATCTTTAAAAAACAAGCAAACAAACAAACAAACCCACTGATGCACTCTACAGATGTATGTATTTTTAAAAAGGTTAAATTAGAATGATAGTGTTACCTTTCTTGAAAATTATCTTTATACAAACTCAGTTTTCCAGAAAAAGCAAGACATTTTAGCTTTTTCCAAGGACTCATAATGAACCAAAAAAATCCTTGTTCTATCCTCTTGTATATACTGAAATAATAGTTTATTGTTATTCTGTCCATCAAATTTTATCAAAAAAAATTTGAAGAAAATTCTATGTACCTAATAGTAGAGATATAGAGAATAAATACATACCTAGAAGACACCATGTGACTGAGGAAATCAGTAGGAAAGCAGAAACCATTCCAACAACAGGATAAAATATAAGCTCTAACAGGAATAGATACAACGTGATGGGGAACCATAAAGGGAAGTAAAACACATTTTGATTCAGGCAAGAGGGAAGGCTTCAGGGAAACTACTGAATTTGAGCCAAGTCTTGAAATAAAAATAGCGCATCATCCCGCCTGGGCAAGAATGGGAATGCCACAGGCTGTGTGCTCAGCTTATGCAAAGGCACCAGCGTTTGCATGCAGGCAGTGAGCTGGGCACAGGCCAGCAGTCTGATGGTGTTGAAGAGTATTGCAGACAGGGGCGCCTGGGTGGCTTAGTGGGTTAAGCCGCTGCCTTCAGCTCAGGTCATGATCTCAGGGTCCTGGGATCGACTTCCGCGTCGGGCTCTCTGCTCAGTGGGGAGCCTGCTTCCCTCTCTCTCTCTCTGCCTGCCTCTCTGTCTACTTGTGATCTCTCTCTGTCAAATAAATAAATAAAATCTTAAAAAAAAAAAAGTATTGCAGACAAAAGGCAAAGCTGTCAACGAGGAGGCCCATCTACCATTGGCCTTGAGTTTGCCAGTGTATCCTGAATTTGGCTGTTATGAATTGGTGGCCTCTCTCCATGGCACTTCTGGGTCAGCTCTCCTTATCTCCAGAATGACCTGTGATTGCAATGCAGATTCTGTGTGGAAACTAGTCACTAATCTCTCCATTCTACAAATAAAGAAAATGAGAGAGTTTTGGACCCAGGTCAACCACTTTTCTTCCCATTTCATTGTAGCTGTACCCACCGTGGACTCTATAGTCTCCCAAATATCCATAAAGTCTTCAAGTGGCTTAAAAGACTTTAAACATTAAACTTTTCTCAAGCAAAGGGCAGATCTAGCTCTGGGGTTGAGGCCACTGCCCTTTGGCCATGTAATGCACAGGTACGTATGAAGAGGACAGCTCTAAGTAAACTAAGAGTCTTAGTCTGGTCCAGAATTGGGCCATGACATGATTATTATTATGTTTTCCTCAGTAGAGAATTGAATAATGAAATAAGCAGTGAATTGCCAAGTGAGTTGAGTTATACAGAGGTAAAAATGTAAGGACAGCTTTGGGTTGGGGCCCCAGAATTAGAAAAATGTAGACTCACTAGAGATTATAATGCAGATTAAATGTACACCAGAAAGAAGAGGCAACCTTTCAGTGACATTCATCACTTTCTTAAAGCTGTACTTTAGTCTTTCTGTAAGTAAGGGGAAAGTTTGGAAAATATGCAAAACTCATAAGTATGGAACATGTTTTTAATTATGCCTTACTTTAAAAGTCTTTAAAAGCTGTGTAGATGCTTATCTTAGATTCTTATCTTACTGTTTTTCTTAGTACATCATTATTTTATATTTACATTAATAAATAATAGAAAATATCAAAGTTTAAAGGATGATTAAATCATTAGCTAGTGATATATGTACTTGCTGAAATAGCATACCATTATTTAATGACAATTGTAAAGGTGATGTAGCCATGTAGATAAATGTTCTTGGACAAGAGGTGAAATGAAAACAAAATAGAAATTCATATTTACATTGAGATTACCAGGATGAACATATACAGAAAAATAATAAAAAGAAGCAAAGAAAATAAAATTCAGTGTGCTATTTGATAGGCGATGGGATACTTCTTTCTTTCCACTTTATTTTATAATCCTATTTTTGTGATCAATACTGAAAAATCAATCTTTGTTTAAAATGAAGAGAAAATTTCTGAACTCAATACATGATGCCTGAAATACCATACAACATTTATAATTAAATAAGAAGGTCTCCCCTCCACTTCAAATTTGGTTCACTTCCACTTGAAAATAAATCTGCCTAAGTATTTCCAACAAAATTAGGATACTAGGACAGTAAGAAAAGTTTGAAAGTGCATGCTGGGTCGAGGTAGAGGGATCTCTGAATTACACAAAATTTCAGAGCATTATTGCAGGCAGGACTTATACTGTGTTTAAAATGTAGAATGTACTATTTTACATATTTCAAACAATGCAATGGACATCTCTGGGGTTACTGTTAAAATGTTGATGCATATCCTGAAGCATTAGAAAAAAACAGATATTGAAGCTAGAATCAGGAAAAGGAATATTCCCCTGAATCAGATATTTGTAAGGTGGTGATAAACACGCATAAATTGGGGGGAAAAAAGTGTGAATTTTTTTCTTTGTAAGCAGAGAAGGGACACTGTAGAATGATAGTGGGGTATGAATGTACACAAAGGGCAAGGTAGAGGAAAACATTGTCTCAAAAATTGAGGCCAGAGAGGTGCCTGCATGGCTTAGTCATTAAGTGTCTACTTTCTGCCCTGGTCCTGATCCCAGGGTCCTAGGATTGAGCCCTGCATCAGGCTCCCTGCTCTGCAGGAAGCCTACTTTTCCTCCTCCAACTCCCCCTGCTTGTGTTCCCTCTCTTGCTGTGTCTCTCTCTGTCAAATAAATAAAATCTTAAAAAAAAAAAAAAATTGAGGCTAGAAAGAAAATAGAGGGAAAACTAGAAAAGTCAATACAGAAAAAAATAAGGAGGCATATAATCAGAAAATAATAACAGAGTAAAGATCAAGAATTGGTTATCTGTGATTCTTGAGTGAGGAAATAGTGCCCACATCACAGACTAAAATGTGAGGATAAACAGGGATTCATAGTGGAGGAGAAGCATTAAGTCATTGGATATGGAAAGTGGCAACTATGAATGACCTTCCACTTTCAGTGGAGAAATTCCTAAATATCTAAGTTATCTATTGTACGTGAATCATTGTGGTAGATGTTTTCATAGATGTGAGCTAACAGATTCTATATCTGCTGCCATTCAGAAAGACAAAAGGTGTGTGTGTGTGTGTGTGTGTGTGTGTGTGTGTGTGTGGTGTTTGCCCAAAAGCACACATGTAATTACTATGTAATTAGTTTTACCTTTGCCAAAGATAACAGAGTTACATGATTGTTTCTCTAAAACAGTTTGCATTTATTTAGTTGATGGACACTCAAATAAGAAATCCTTCATATTTGTACAGTACTTCACAGGTGAGAAAATATCCTTCCAAGTTATAGGTAAATTTTACTACGACTGCCATGGGGTAAAAAATATAGCAGTGGCTCTTTGAGCGTGATTAAAATAGTTACCCAGTCCAGTGCTCAATGGAGGGTAGATAAAGATGAATTAGAAGCAGGTGACTGACTTTGGAAATTCACAATCTGGGTTCTAGAATGATGTAATAAACTGTTGGAACCAGCACCTGGTGCCTTTAATCTGCTGTTGCTGCTGCTTCTGGCTTATGGATTGAACTCGAACTTGCACCTGGGGTATTAGTGAGCCAAGTGTCCCGGCATTAATTTTCCTCACGCTCTGCTCCAAAATGCTCCTTTCCTCTGATTACAGGGAGGCTGGCTGTTTTCTTTCTTGCAGTGCTGTGTGTGAGACAGCTCTTATAAGGTGTAGCAGGTAACTTGGATGCCCCTGCCAAGTCCATTTAGCCCACCTGACATGAGTACAGATGCAGCAGGCAGCTTCTTCATGCTGCCAGCCTCTCTAAAGCATGCCGTCATCCACATTTCTCAGGCCAATTTCTGTTCTGCTGTGACCTTTGGTAGCATCGAATAGGTTATCATACCATATCAAACTCCAGAAATGCCCTTTGCCATTAGTGAGCTATGAAGTAAGGTTTTATAGCTATATCCAAAGAGATCTTGCCTCCAGAGATTATAAAGATAGTTGGAAATATGAACAAACAAAATATCTGACCAGTATATTTACACAGTACAAATGAAGGAGAAAAAAAATAACATATAAGAACTTCATTTCTGTTACAAATATAACCCAGGAAATCTCAAAGATGTGTTACTAAAATTAATACAGGCAAACAAATGAAGTTTTCATTCCCAAATCAAAAGAGAACTTCATATTCAAAAGTAAAGAAGCTGATTGCCACAAAATGATTCTTATAATGATTAGGATTATAAAATAATAGTTGAATTTATGCTAAAAATAGTTGAATTTATGCTGAAAAGTAGTATTAGAAAAATCAAAGACATACATGTCTTGATAAGGAAGAAATTATCAGAATGAGAAAATAACAAAAGATATAGAACAAGATTAGAAGTTAGTTACTGAAGAAAACAGAGCAAACAAAAGAGGACTAATAGCAAAAGAAAATATTTAAGGCTATTAAAACTAAGGCTTAATTTTTTAGAAAATCTATAAATTTGCCACATTGAAATATCAGCAGGCAGGGGCACCTGGGTGGCTCAGTGGGTTAAAGCCTCTGGGAGGGAGAGGCTTTAACTCAGTGGGTTAAAGCCTCCTCTTCAGGGAGCCTGCTTCCTCCTCTCTCTCTGCCTGCCTCTCTGCCTACTTGTGGTCTCTGTCTGTCAAGTAAATAGATGAAATCTTTAAAAAAAAAAAAAAAGAAAAGAAAAATATCAGCAGGCAGCAGTATGCTACTGGTCTTTTGAACGTGGTGAACCCTGAAGGTCTCTATCACTGCCTAATGAACAAGGTCCGCTGACTTTTCTTCTGCACACCTGGATGAAATCTTAAGCAAATCCCACTATAGCACTGGTTGTCGGATTCTAGTTTGATTAAAATCACCCGGAGAGCTAACCAAACTAGGTTTCTAGCCCTTATCCTAGAGTCTCTCATTCAGCAGGTCTGGAGTGGCTCTGAGAGTTTGTATTTCTGACAAGTTTCCAAATGATTCTGATGCTGCTGGAGAGGGTGGAGGGACCACACTTTGAGAACTATTACATTAGGGTTTCTGATTACTCTCAAATAATTAGTAGGTACATTTTTGAGATCTTGAAAACACAAAGAATTATCTATAATTATAGCTTTACTTCTTTATCTTATTTATAGCTTTTCACCCAGCCCAACTAAAAAAGCAACAACCCCTTCCGCTGCAATTCTGGCATGGAAATGTATAGTCGGGAAGAGAGATATCTTAGGTTTCCTTTTTCCCTTTGGGTGCACCCTTATTCTATTTGTTACCTGCTGCTCTTACCCCCTCAGGCTTACAAAGGGGAGAATAAGCATAATATAATATGCTGGTGCATTGTTAATGGAGTCCACTGTATGTTGAATATCGAATGTTGGTGTTTTGTTGTCTTTTGTTTTGTTTTGCTTTGCTGGAAAACACAGGGGACTCCAAGGAGCATGTTCAGAAGGAGATGATGTTGTCTCAGTCTAGCCGTATCAACTTCCCCTCAGTTCCTGGCTTCCTGCTCACAGAGTCCCACGGACTCCCTCAATTATATTACATTTCTTCTCAGTCCCTATTTTAAACCTGAGAGGTGGGGTGGGAAATGAGCTAGGGGTCAAAAACCCATCTCAAATTTTTTAGCAAGTCCTGCATTGTCTTCTCATGTTTTCAGACTTTGATGACACTTCAGAAACTTTAATACATCAGGAAAAGGTGAATATAACATCTTTTTACTATAAAATATAAGACCCTTAGATATGTTATATATATTAACTTAAAACCATAGACTGTATTAAAAGATATCTGATTCTGTGTTATCTTGCATGAATTAAAGTTAGACACCCGATCTCTATCTTGCATTTGTCATTGGAATTACACTCCTTTTTTGCTTATACCAATATGTAGGAAGAATGTAGGAAGAAAGGACTTTGAATCTCTTATTCATAATGATTGCCACTGATGTCCTAATTGTCTGAGCTCCCAGTCAGCCTGTTATTCTGGTAGCTTTTAGATTCCAAATGCCACATGTTGGACACTGAAGGACTATTTGATGATGTGGGGAACTTGGTGCAGCTGCTCCTTAGGAGTCATCCTTTCCTGAGGACACGGGCACATAGGGAATAGAAGCACTTTGGGGATGGAGTGACATGATAGTTAGGTAATAACACTGCTAGTGGATGATGACTTGCTAGTAGAGAGCGAGGCCTGGAGCGAAGGAAGTGGTGCTGTGTTCCTTTTTTACTGACAATGGTGATGATAAAGATTATTAGTTTAGGTAACTTTGTGACTACCGTGGAGAGATCACAAAATGAAAACATTAAAGCCTTGTACTCCCAACTCAAGTTATGGGTGGAGAATCAGAAAGCTTCTATATTGTTGAGAAAGGAATCCCTTATCATTTTAAACTGCAAGCCAGATATGGCCAAGGTTCAGATCCATAACCTGACTGTACAAGTTACAGTGTTATAAAATCATTTAATCTCAATCTTGCCAGGTCTATTAGGCTAAATTAAAATAAATAGGAAATAGTGGAATCCTGAGACTTGGGATAGGGACAAATTTGGGCATACCCAAGTATGGTTGAGAATTTTTAACTGAAATTACGATAAAATCTTCCTTACTTATGGAAGCAGATCTGTTTCCATCTCAATAAGAGAACCAGACTTTCCTAACAGAGGTTTTTCAAGGACTTCAAATAGGGATCATCTTTCATAGGGAGATTCATATTTGTCTTCAGGACCTACACTCAATATGTATTATTGCCTCTAGACCCACAAATAGACATGTTTCAGCAGAGTCCCAGTGATATATATGGTCCATCCAAGAAGGAAATAGTGTGGACACTGAAGTCCTGCAGAGTCTTGCCTATGCGAATCTGTAAGAACTGAAGGAGTGTGTATGGAAATGGTTTCTAAGGATATTGGTCCTAAAAGTTGGCTTAAACCTATGTTATTGGTGTATGACTCATCTGGAATTTGTGATTTATGTTGTTTGGCTCAAGGCATGTGACTGTGGGACTGGCCTTAAACGTGACGTAAAGGGAACGGAACTGGTGTCATTTCCCAAACTAGAGGAAAGTTTTTGAAAATCCAAGGAGTTGGGAATGTTGGGAATAGAACTCTTACATGTAATTTGTTCAGTCACTTCCTAACTCTAGGAAAGACAATGAATAGTCCCTTAGTGAGGACATTAAAAAGGAAAAAAATCAACATCTGTAAAGAGTTTTCTAGAGTCTGTCCTCTCGAGGCCAGTGATGATTATGGTCATGCCAGTATGTGACTAGGTTCCCCAATTATTATGAGAATAATTGGTAGAAGGTGGTAACACTTCACCATGGGTGGCCAAATTTTCACAAACAATTAACTGAGTTGAATGTGGAATGTTTTGACTCTCAGGCTTCCATATTGGTGAGTAACCAATTGATCAAGGGAACGAATTCTATGTATGAAATGAAAGGGTAGCCTCTACTTATGTAAATAGATAAATTCCAGATCCAGTTGGAAGAAATTGGACTCAGGTCAGGTCTCCATAGTGGTGATGATTCATTACTCCTTACTCAGTTTGCAGACTCAGAGTTACTTAATTAAGAACGAGTTTGATCCCTTGCAGTGTGGACAGAAGTATATGGTGTAATTCTACCTCTAAGTCTTTGTGATGTGGCCATATATTAGGGTGTGTGCACTGGAAAAAGAAAAAAATTCAAGTTTTCTGGAGGATATTAGGTATTGAATTGAAAAAAAAAAAAAAACTAGTTCTTAACTATCCCACTTTCCCATTTACCACATGGCCACTGATAAATTTGTGGCTTATAGATATTAGATGACAGAAAAGTATCTTGGCCAGAATCCATCTCTGTGTATATCCAAATGGTACCACAGAAGTCTCTGTGGTTATTTCCCTAGTTTGAGTGTGTACAGTAGAAATCTGTTATCTATCTATCTATCTATCTATCTGTCATCTATCTTTATTTACCTAACAACTGGCAGAATTCCCACATTGGTTCCCTGTCCATGAAATAATGGCTGTTATGGAGAAAAGACCAAACTCACATTCCTGGCCCTAACCCCTTGCCAGGATAGTATACTAGAAAGCAACTTTACTTGAAAGGAAGCACAGAAATTATTGTCACTGTCAAAGACTTGAACATTGTACAGGTATTTATTCCTGTCACACCTTTACTTAAATTGCCTTTTTGACCAAGCCAATGACATAGAGATCTTGGGGAATGACTAGATGATCTTAAACCAGATGGTGTCTTGATTTGATTTCTTGCAAAAATCTGAGACGAGGATTTGAGTACAGTTTACAGGAAAAGTGATCTCAGGAAGCACAAATATGGGCATGGGGAAGTCAGATAGGGAACTTTAGTATTTTAATGTGCATTTATGGGATGGGTTTACTGCAATGGACAACTGGGGCCTAATTCTTTTGGGAGTTCTTTGAGGACCATATAACAATTGTCCAACAAGGAATTGGGAAGCTGGCATGTTTACCACTGATCTCAGTTCTTCACTGGTTGAGATTTGCCTTTGCTAACCGTGTATCTGGCATTTTGAGGCTGAATTTTGCTTGTACTGAGCCAGTTCTTGTGTTCCAAAGTAAAGCAGTCAGGCCAAGAAGGAGAAAAATACATGTGTTGAGCTCAAAAGTCATTAGTGTCCGTTATAGTCCATGGTTACATGGAAACTGAGAGGGTAGGTAAGAGAATAACGATCTGGGGTATAAACATCATCTGCTGTAGGTAAGGATGATAGTAAGACTTCCTGACCCCTGGTATGGAGCTATTAACATGGCAGATAGTTCATTTCTATTTTAATCACAGACACTCTGAATATGACTAAATATACTGCTTTCAAGACTCTCTCTTCTTTCCCCCCTCTCTTTGCCCTTAATGACAATTCTGTCACTCCCCTGTGCCAGGTGGATATATATAATAATATCTTCAATTTGTTTAGTCTTTAAAAAAATAAAAAGACAAAAACTAAAACTGCCTCTGACTTTTAGCATCTTTTGTTCTTCACCTTACAAAATACATCAGCAAATAGTAAAACATCCAGATTTCTGAAGCAAGGGATGAATTATCTAACTACCATGATTGAAAAACAGCATACACAGGTTATTATTTTTTTAAGTAGGCTCCATGCCCAGCGTGGAGCTCAAAACAGGGCTTGAACTCACGACCCTGAGATCAAGACCTGAGCTGAGATCAGTAGTGGACTGAGCCACCCAAGCACCACTATGCAGGTTAATATTTTAAATGTATACTACTATACATTTTCTCCCAGTGTTCTCCTAGTATGATTTTCACTGTTCCCTTAAGATTTGGCTGGGCATGTTTCTCACATATGAATAGTAAATGAACACAAAAGCCTCCAGTAAGAACAAGAAAATCTCACCTAGCTGAAACTTGGGAACATATTCAAGAGTTTTATTTATACAGAATGTAATAAAAATTGTCACTTTTTAAATGTTTGCTGTATTCTAGGCATTGTGTTAAGCAGTTTGCATGCAACTAGCTCATTAATCCTCATAGAAATTCTATGATGCAAGTGTGTTATCCCCATTTTAAAGTCTAGGAAACTGAGACTCAGAAGGGTCAAGTAGTTTGTCTAAGGTCACATAATTGGAAAGTGGCAGTATAGGGTCTTGGATCAAGTTCTCAGCCTCTAGAATCACGTTTTCTTATACTATTACATACCTGTGCAAATGCCCAGGAGTTGAGGAGAGTGACTGTTGGTACCAAAACTCAAGAAACTCCTCTTTAGATGGTGGCATAGTGATGAGAAGCTTAGGGGAAGCTTATTGAAGTATATGAGTAGTACTCATTATGTGTATATGTTTGTGTGTATGTGTTTGTATGTGTAGGTGCCTACATTTGTGAGAGAGAGGGCATAGTCAAACCACAGAAGTTGTCTGAGACATGGGCTAGAATTCAGACATGGAAATATATTCCTTTTGCCTACTGTTTCTCTGTCGCTGACATTAGGGTTTCTGGCAGTGTAGGCAAAACTGAGGCCAGGCAGATTTCCATCCTCTTCACTCTGCCTCCGAAGGTCTTGGGATACTCTTTTAAAGAGGAGAAAGAACGGATCCCAGAGACACTGATACAGGTTAATGGAAGCCAGGATTCCACAGGGAGTAACCAAGCATTCTCCAAATTCACCCCAGTATAGCACATCCCACATAAAGAATAAGAAATGTATTAGGTATTTAGAAATAGGCAGAATATACATCAACTGTATGTAGTTTGAATAAATGTTCTTGGATGAAACATTAAAATTATAAAGAGGTTAAGTCTTCCAAAATTAATTTATAAATACAGTCCAATGTTAGTCAAAAGTGGTGAGAGAAGGATTTCTGGTTATGTTAGTAAGAGGTAAATGGATAATGCCAAGAAAATAAATAAATAAATTGGCCATAATATTCAAAAACAATCGTTTCAAGGCACAGTAAATTGAGGAGAAGTGGTCAACAAATTGGAAATGTTTAGTCTTGAAAAATCACAGGAACTTTGGGTCAGAACATTGTGTGTGTGTGTGTGTGTGTGTGTGTGTGTGTGTGTCCTTTTGAGTGGGGCTGTTACATTCATATGACCCAAACTCTGCCCGATGTCTGCTTACCCCCAAGTTTGGTTGGTGAGAATAGCAATTTTACTAGCATGTAGCTTACCATGAAACCCAGAACCTTTGCTGCCAGTGAGGTGGGCTAAAGTCTGGAGGTAGAAGGCAAAAACATGGTTTTCTGGGCTAAAAAAAAAGAAATAGATTTGGAGCAAACAGCAAAAACCAGTGTCTTTGATATCCTAATGCTGTAGGCCCTATTGAGGAGAATAGCTGATCAACCTGCTGTTTTTTAATAAGGAGATTCTAGAAATGAAAGAGCCATGGGAAGGCTGGTTTAAGCTTTCCACACATTCCAGTTGAACTGGAAAACTAAGCATGTACAAGAAAGAACTAAGTGATGGCAATGGAAAATGAAGGCCAAGGGAGACATGAAAAGTGGCTCCAACTTTGACTATATTCCCCAACCCATTCACAACTCACTTGGCCAAGTGAGGAAACCATATAGGATTACAGGTAGTGGAGCACAATCTTTGCCAAAATCATTGGCCAATCACGTCTGCAGACACAGAGGGGACCACTAGGAAGACTGGTAAAAGTAAGATTTTTTTTTTTTTTTTTTTTGGTAAAAGTAACTGAACAGAGACATCAGTATTTACATACCACAGCAGAGATAGGTTCCATAGTGTCATGCCATATTAAAACAAAACCAACAATCTTCAGAAAAATAAAACACAGTCCAGTGTTTTTATAATATGATGTACTCTAAAATGTCTGTTTTCAGCAAAAACAACAACAAAATACTAGTGTGCAGATAAAAAGGAAAATGTGACCCATACTGAAGGGAAAAAAAAGCTAACAGAAACTGAATTAAAGAAAAACATATGAAAATGACCCAATAAATAGGAGAGCTTAATAGGAAAATAAAAATGATAAAAAAGGATAACATAGAATATATAGAGTTGAAAACTGAAACAACCAAAATGGAAAGTGTAGTGAGTGGTAGATGGACTCAAGAAAAAATTATAACAAATAGTCAATGAATTTTTGAAGATAGAGCACTAGAGATTTCCAACCCAGAAAATATAGAAAAACAATTGAAAGAGAATGAACAGAATCTTAGAAACTTGTCATACAGTCTTAGGCATCCCAACATACATATATAAGAAGTCCCAGCAAGAGAAAAGTAATTAAATGGTGCTGGAAGAACTATTGAGGAAAAAATGCCTGAAACTTAAAAGTTGATTTTAAAAAATTAACTTATCAATTCAAGAAGCTGAAAGAATCTCTAGTAGGAAAAACATAAAGAAACTGACTTCTAGACCAATCACAGCCATGTTACTAAAAGGCAAAAATAAAGAAAACATTATTAACCTATGTTTCTGTCTCATGAAACCACAAAAAGAAAGACAAATCAAGGAAAGAATCAAGATCAGACCATAAGTCAATGGATAGAAAACAAAATGTTTTAAAGAAAATGAGTGAAAACAAAAGATGTTTCTGGAGAAAGATCAATAAAATGGGTAATTTTTGAGCTAGCTCAGACAAAGGAAAAAAAGAAAGAATATGTGAATTATCACCAGAAATGAAAGAGTGGACTTCTCTAGAAACTCTATCCCAATTAAAAGATGAAGGAAACATTATCAACAACTTTATCCCAACATATTACATGAGATGAAATGGGTAGCTTCCTAGAAAGACACAAGCTAGCCAGATCAGTTTTTTTTTGTTTTTTTTTGGTTTTTTTTAATATATTTTTTATAAACATATAATGTATTATTAGCCCCAGGGTTACAAGTCTGTGAATCGCCAGGTTTACACACTTCACAGCACTCACCATAGCACATGTCCATAACCCCACCACCCTCTCCCTACCTCACTCACCCCGTAACCATCAGTTTGTTTTGTGAGATTAAGAGTCTCTTATGGTTTTTCTCCCTCCCAATCCCATCTTGTTTCATTTATTCTTTTCCTACCCCCAAACCTGCCACATTGCATCTCCACTTACTCATCAGATCATTTTTTTTTTTAAAGAAAAACAAACTTCTGTCAGGCAAAATTGTTGAATGTTTATTATAAACCTTCATTGAAAGAAAAAAAAAAACACTACAAAGCAAAATGACTCCATTGGTGAATTTTGTCAAAAGGAAAAAATAATAACAATTCTGTATAAATTTCTTCAGATTTAGAGAAGGGACAATTTCCTAATTCATTTATGAGACCAGTTTTAAAGTTAGCAAAAGATCACAAGAAAATGACATCATATATATTGCATCAACATTGATGTAAACATTTTTTAAAAAAATATTAGATAACTAAGTCAAAAATTTAGAAAAAGAACTATTCATCATGACCAAATGTGATTTATTTCAGGAATACAAGTTTGTTTTCTTTTTTTAAACATCTGAGAATAAATTTAGAGGATATACCATATTAGTGAAATGAAGATTAAAAGCCATATAATAGATATCAAGAAAGCGTTGGACAAAATCCAATATTCATTCATAGTAAAACCTCAAAAAAATATGAATAGAAGGAAATAGTTGAGAGAAAATTGTCCATAAGTCTCTTGTGTATTTGTGTGTCTTACAAGCAATGTACTGATAGTTCTTTTGTTTGGGACTATCTTCCCAATGATGCTTGCTTATAGCACATATTTAAAAAACAGACAAAGTGTCTCTTTCCAGAATAAATAATGGACATCCTTACATGTTTGATAAGGATAATGTCTACCTCTGGAGGACAAGGAATGCATACTTACTGCCTTTTATAAAAGATTAGGGTCTTCTAAGATAAATTTTCTCCTTAGTAACACAACCCACTGAATGTGCATGTATAACTTGGCTCTGTTTAAATGACATTGTGGAAATTAGGTCTCAAGGAACTAGTGCAAAAAATGCTGATACTTTAATAGCAGCTATGGATGTGAGTTAAAATATTTTGTCTTTGGGGATGCCTGGGTGGCTCAGTGGGTTAAAGCCTCTGCCTTTGGCTCAGGTCATGATCCTGGTGTCTTGGGATACAGCCAAGCATCAGGCTCTCTGCTCAGCAGAGAGCTTCCTCTCTCTCTGCCTACTTGTGATCTCTGTCTGTCAAATAAAAAAAAAAAAAAAAAAAAAAAAAAATATATATATATATATATATATATATATATATTTTGTCTTTGATTCAGAAGTCTTATGCTTTCTGCCAGCATCCATTAATCTGTGGCAGGCTAACTTATTAGCTTGAAAAATAGCTAAAATCTTAGACTCTGCAATTCTTCAAAGAAATTTCCTCCATTTGATAAAGTATACCTAACAATAATCTACATCTACCATTATGCTTAATGCTGAAAGACTTCTTTTCCTCTAAGATCATGAAAAAGCCAAAGGTGTTGTTGTTACCACTTCTACTTAATATTATCCCTGAGATTGTAGTCAGTACAATAAGTAAGAGGAAAAAAAGAGGCATAAAGATTAGAAAGGAAGAAGCAAAACTTTCCTTATTTTGAGATAACTTGATTTCTATGTAGAATGTCCCACAGAATGTCAAAGACATTCTCACAGTTTTGTGGAAATGAAAAAGACATTCAAAACAACTTTGAAATAGAACAGTAGAATCATGGACTTGTATTATTTCAACTCGTCTTTTTATAGACCTAAAATAATCAAGTATAGCAAAGACAAATTAATCAATGAAACAAAAGAGATAACTCAGAATTTCTAGTCATTCCGTCTTCTTAAACTTGACATTTTTCCTTGTTTTTATATTCACAGCTAAGATTTATTTGAAAAGATATAAAGCAAGATCAATGAAGGGAAGAGATGCATGGGGTAAATTCCAGAGGAATCCTCACACGAGCTTTCATGAATCCTCTCCAGCTGGAGTCACACAGACCTGTGCAATGTCTGAGGTATGTCAGGTGATTTTTTCATGGTTAGACCATAGTTAGGGGTTTTGGGGAATACCACAAAGGTAGTATACCTTCTCATTGCAGGATATCAGATTGTATATCATAATGACATGATCATATGTTTTCGTCTCTCTTACTATCAAAGAATGTCCTAACTCTTTAATTATGCTAATATTATTTTGTATTTCTCAGTAACATTTGGAAAATTTTTGATTTTGAGGATTTCCTCATAAAACAAATATTTTAATAAGTTTATTTCTGTGTAACTAATACTTTTATTGCTTTCTTATTTCATTTTATGTGTTAACAGATTATTATATGTCTAAAGGAAAAACACAGATTTTTGCATATTTACTCTTTATTGAGCTACTGGACTGTCTCACAGTTTATGGTGGTTCTTAATTGATTATTTTAATATTACAAATTACTACACACAATAAAAATTAATAGGTTATAACATTGCCACATGACAAAATATTATACGTCTTTAAAACAATTTGGAATACTATTTTAATACACAGAAAAGCTGTATGTTAACTAAACAAAGCAAAACAGAAAATGATGGATTTCAACTAGGGTTAAATTTACTTGGGATGCTTACTAACAATGTAGACTACTGTCCTCACCATCCCAAAACTACTGAATAATAAATTCAGGGGGCAAGACCCAGAATTCTGCATTATTAATAAATACTCCTGGTCATTCTGATATGCATAGATAATGCACAATAAAATCTGATTATATAATAAGACACATATATAAGAAAATCTGTATAGTAGAGAATTCAGTAATGATTTTCGTAAATTCTTTTAGTCTCTTATCATCATACTATCTCTCAATTTAAAAGAAGATATGACAGGATCCCATCATAGTATAAGGAATTCATCAAATAAATTACTTGTGCTTCATTTTTAGCAGGAAATTAATAAGTCCTTTAAATGTTTATTTTAAGAAGCCATTTAAGGTTGTGGTGTTTTATAATATTTTTAAAATGATTGTGGTTTTGTTAATGTGAGAAAGACACAGACTGTGGAAGTAGGACTGTCTTATTGGTTTAGAGGAATCAATAATGACTCACTTGAAAAAATCAGGATTATCTAAAAATTCAGGAGGTCCAATGGAAGGTGAGAATATGACTCCTTTTGTACAAAAACCGTGAAGAATTTTGAGACAGCAACACACAGCATTAAACTAAGTACAGGGCATTTCCTAGCATAGGTTCCTTTGTGACTCTCCAGGTTGCGCACTCGTAAAGCTGCTCTGCAGTTAATATTCTAAAAGCAAGTTATAACTTAAAAAAAATAAATAATTACGGTTTCAGCTTTTGTAGTCACAGCTTACTCACTATCATTTTTTTTTGAAACTGTTATGCATGGAGTTCTGAACAAGATTGCAAATGGTAGGTCTTTATAACATACTCATTTTTCGAACATTCTTCCCTCAGGTGACCTAAATTACTGTATTTCTTTTTCAAATGTAAAACATTTTTTTCTTAGTGATTTAAATTCATCCCATGGAAATGTCCTTGCTTCTCTAAATAATTTTTTTTAAAGATTTTATTTATTTATTTGATAGAGATTACAAGTAGTCAGAGAGGCAGGCAGAGAGAGAGGAGGAAGCAGGCTCCCCACTGAGCAGAGAACCCGATGCAGGGCTCAATCCCAGGACCCTGGGATCGTGACCTGAGCCGAAGGCAGAGGCTTTAACCCACTGAGCCACCTAGGCGCCCCCTCTAAATAATTTTTAAAAAATATTTAATGTGTCTGTATAGGAAAATCTTAGTAAATAATAAACAAATATATATGAGGGTAATGGTTAATGTGTATTTTAGAATGCTTAGAAAGATAAAAGCAATTTTTAGCCAGTTGCTGTTGCTTTAAAAAAAGAAAAAAACTTCAATTATTCTAGGAAACAAAGACTGTTTTTATCTTTCAGGAATATTCATCCTAAGAGGTTAAAAGGTTTGAGCCTTAGAACAATTTAAACTCTCTCAAGTTTCTTTCACTATAGGATTCCTTCCAGTGGAGGGAGAAATTCTTTCTTCTTCACTGTAATGTCATTAGTGAAGCTTTCTCATTTGAACTCTTTTACCACTAGTCGTAAATCCTGGCGTCTTTTGAGTAATAGGGGAAAGGGCTTTTTAAATGTGTGAGTTATGTCTTTTTGTAGTTCTTCTGAATTATCTGTCTTCAAAAAATTAGAAAATGAGGCCTTGGTTCACAAAAAAATGTACTCTCTCACACCCCACGCCCATACATCCTCCCACCCCTGCTCCCATGCACATTCAATGTGAGACTAGCATAGTCTGATTTTTAACTGTAATTGTTATTATTCTAATGGAAATGTACAGTGGAATAATTTACATTGTCTTAAGTCACATCAGTAACTTCTCAATGTTAACAAAATCTCTGTGGTCTTGGGGAGTATATTATAGCCCATCTGGCTCTCTACTAAGGATTTAATTTAGCAATCGGAGTATCTTTTGTGGATTTGTTATTCTTTCTGTTTTTGTTTTCCATTGAATGTAGTAATATGAAAAACAAAGATGTATATTGAGCAAAAATAATTTGTAAAATTAATTCTACAATCATGCAATTGTATCTACATAGGCAGGAAGAACTAACACTTGTTAGTCAATTCAAATAGCATTAAAACTTCCTTATAGTTGTTCTGTGAAATTAGTATCATTCGCATTATACTGAAGAGGAAGCAGGCTCACAGAGGACAACAGGACCTTAGGTAAAGCAAAATTACTTCCCTTAACCTTATTCTTCAGCCTCCAAATCCCAGGGTTATTCCCCATATGCCATAGAAGATCAGCATAGAAGTATATAATGCACTATATTTTTCCCTCTCCATTTGTTCAGTCCCCAATATCTGCATATATTTCCCTAGTTCCATCATAGCTCCTCATTTTCACATTTCTGCCCAAAGAGGAATTGGGTAGTTCACCTTAGTTATCTTCAATATCATAGTCTTGCTATTTATTTATGTCCATTAACTATTCTTAGTACATTTAAAATCCAAGTCAAGTTTAATTCTAGAATTATTCTTTAAATCTAAACTACATGGAGTTCTGTTAAACTTAAGAACATGATTTGTATTAGGTACTAAGGTGGCAGTCAGTTATTTTGGAAGGGAAATAACTTTAGAGGCAGAGAAACCTGGGTTTATGACTTATAAGTGATATGATATTTTAAAGATACTATATTTCATCTTTCTTAAATATAGTGTCTGTAGACCATTAATGGAGGTAATAGCTACCACATAGTTTTATGAAGATTAAATAAAAAATCATGTCTAAAGTATTAAACAGTAATTAGCACATGGAAAGTCATTAGAAATATTATTTTCCTTTTAATTTTTTGTTGTTGTACATCTGTGAAGTCTTGCCATCTGTAATCAACCCAATCAATACATTCAGATTGCCTGCTATCTTAATCTAGCATTTTAACAATTGATGTTCACCAAATGATACAGCAACGCCACTAGTTCCCGGAGGATATTTCAAATGAAAGGTAAATTTACATGTGTGTTTTACAAAAATCTTCCTTTTAAAACTTCCTGTAGCAGTGTTAGCCTTCTGGTCAAATCAGAACAATGTGCATATTTTGTTGGGCCTGATAGTGTTTTAAAATTTTTTGATCAATGATCAACATTTAAAAATCAAGATATTTCTGATTTATCTTAAAACATTTGAAAAATTTGTAATATTGGTGGTGTATTTCTTTTGGGCAGAAATCAGCCAGAATTCCTAAGTAGCTGCCCCCCTGGTTTGGGACATCCCTTCTCCATTTCTCTGTGTTCCCATTTCCTCCTATTTCCCTCTGTCCAAGCATGTTCATTCAATTACTTGCTAGGTGATTAGTACTTCCCTCTGAATCCACACTAGCAGAATTATTAAATTCAAAAGCCTAATAACAGTCTGCTTAATGCAATCTAGACTTTTTCTGTCATGTCCTTTAATATTCTTTCAGTCTCTTCCCACTGTCCAATACCAAAGCCATATTCACATTTTTTAGGTATTTGTTATGGTTGGCACTCTACTTTCAGTTACTTAAATCTGCATTATTTTTCTGTTGCTGCTATAACAATTTTTTTATCACAAGTTTTGTGGCTTAAAATAAGACAAATTTATTATGTTTCAGCTTTATAGAAATCAGAAATCTGAAATTTGGACTAAAATCATGTTCTCAACTGATTTGTATTCCTTCTGGGAGCTCTAGAGGAAAATCCATTTCCTTTCATTTTCCTGGTTCTACAATTTTCTCTCATTCTTTGGGTCATTTGCCCCTTTCCAGTAATCAGATGACTTCAACCTATTTCCTTTATCATATCCTCTCAGACTCATATCCTTCTGTCTCCCTCTTATAAGGATCCAGGGTAATCTCCCCATCTCAAAACCCTTAATGTAGTCATATCCCTTTTGCTATGTAAAATAACATATTCACAGGTTCTGGGGATTCATGTGTGTACCTCCTTAAGGGTTATTATTCTTCCTACTACACCTTTTTAAAGTGATTCAACCCTTAGTGCCCCACCATTCATGGTAAGAGTCATATTATTTGACCCTTCAAGAAGGTGAGGTCTGGTGGCCTGTCCCTAAAACAATCTTGGTTCTGTAGCCTGGGACTCATTTTCAGAAAGTGTCTTCCTTCGGTGACTCAATAACTTAGGGTTCAGTTCTTTGTGTATCCCTTATCTGCCTCCATCATAATGCAGGGTATCTTCATGAAATAGTTAGAAATCACCACCTTTAACTTTATTGCTAGGAATCCTCTACTTTTCTGAGAAAGAAGGAGAGGTAGCATTATAACTTGCCTGTTCTGTTTGTTTGTTTGTTTTTTCAATGATGTTCTATGAAAGGAATTCTTCTGTTGAGATCCTCTCATCTAGAGAGGGAAATATAACCCAGCTCAAAAACCCACTTGTATGGATGCCTGGGTGACTCGGTCAGTTAAGTGTCAACCTTCAGCTCAGGTCATGATCCCAGGGTCCTTGGATCCAGTTCAGTATGAGCTCCTTGCTCAGCAGGGAGCCTGCTTCTGCCTCTGCCTGTCACTCCCCTGCTTGTGGTCTCATTCTCTATCTCTGAGAAATAAATAAGTAAAGTCTTAAAAAAAAGAAAAAACCCACCTATAAAAATAAAAGTCTTTAAAATAAAACTGATACACAGCTCCATTAATGAAAGTACTTTCTTATAATATGTCATAAGGGTAAAATACATTGCAGGAAGCATGTATAGGAAGGTGTGAGAATGCATTCATGTTATACTTGCTAAAACCTCTTGAGAGAGGCTTTGCCTGCGTCTCATTGACTTGGGGTGATCATTATCTTTCTGAATCTAAGAATTCCATTCCATGAGCCATTCTCTCAGCCTCACTCTTGTCTTGACCTAACCTCAAAGAATAGTCAATTAAGGTAATATGATTGAAGAAATCTTCTTCAAAACCATTTATACTAACCCATAGCTGAGAGAACCAAGACTATATGCCACCTTTATACAAATCAACCAACATTAGTTTCTAGGAATTTTTAAATTATATACAAGTTTTCAGAAGCATTAATTTTTTCAGTCATCCTAATGAAAAGCTAATGAAGTATAGATTTCTTTGTCACTATCAGAAGTTTTATATTTAATGGCTAATGACCACATTAATAAGTAATTTACTTAAATTTAACTTTTAGTGGTTAGAGTATAAAACAGGAAAACAGCAGCATTACTGAAAAACACATTGTCATTTTTTTTCAGTGCTATTGTATTTTGTAATTACTGTTACCTCCCAGGTGTTTATCTCCCAAGTCCTCATTGATGCCTTTATTTACTTTTAGATATGGTAAAGTCCATGAAATTAGGTACTTAATCTTCTAGAATCTGAATTTCCAATCTTCGTTCTTCCTAATGCAGGTCTTTCTATTGATCACCTGAATGTCTGGCCAAACAGCTATGATAAAAACCAGATTAAAAACCAGATTTTTAGAAAGGAAATGTAAGTTAATTTAAATACATAGTTTTCTTTCCAAAAATCTGATTTTTAAGCATATTTTATACTGATTGTAAAATTGTTTAAGTTATTATAACTACTTAGGAAATGTGAACATCAGGAACTTTCCCATTTTGTATTGTTTAATACATATCTTGCACTGTCACATCAGCTCATTAAGATGGAGAAGATAGGAGAAAATAACTTTTTCCTGCCAGCAGTCGAGCAGAACCTTCATTTGCTGTGACATACTATTATACATCAGAGAATATCAGGATATAAGAGACTGATTTTACTACTGAAGAGAAGAATCTGGATGACAATCTAAAGATGAGAAAGATAAGTAAAGCTAAGGCTGCCTTGCCTTACCCCTGAAAATATTTATGAAGCTACTTAGAAAAAATGTATCCTTTCTTCTAAAGGAAAATAATTAATACAATTAATCATGTTCTTTTTATAGCCTATGGATACAGTTTTCTAGTCTAATCTTTGTTCATTTAAAACTGTTTTAAAGTTTTTAATATAAAAGTATCTGCTAAATGTTAAGTAGAAAAGGGAAAAAATAAAAACCTGTTCAGGATTATTTCAAGTGTGTGTTCTTACTAATATTATAATATTATAAAATTGTAGAAATAATGAAATTGTTCTTGATCTAGGCATGGAATGAACCAAAAAGCAATGTATCTTCTGTAGTGTAGAATGGACACAACTACCCAAAGTCCAAAACTGAATGAAAAATAAAACCATATCTTAAGACAGTTTGGGAGAACTTCCAGAGTTATTGTCATTTGCTCCATATAATGAAGGGATAATTAACCTTAAGGACACACATAGAATAATAACAGCATCACCGGAAAAGGCTAGATTTTTTTTTAATTTAAATTTTAGTTAGTGAATATAGAGTACAGTGTTGGTTTCTAGAGTAGAATTCAGTGGTTCATCACTTCCATACAATACCCAGTGCTCATCATAAATGCCCTCCTTACTGCACATACCCCATCTGTCCCATTCCCCATCCACCTCCCTCCAGAAACCCTCAGTTTTTCTTAATCATTAAGACTGTCTTGTGGTTTGTTTCCCTCTCTCTTTTTCCCACCTTTCCATATGCTCATCTGTTTTGTTTCTTAAATTCCACATGTGAGTGAGATCATATGGTACTTGTCCCTAAGTGACTTATTTCACTTTTCATAGTGCCCTCTGGCTCCATCCACGTTGTTGCAAATGGCAAGTTTTCATTCTTTTTTTATGGCTGAGTAATATTCCATTGTGTGTGTATGTGTGTCTGTGTGTGTGTGTGTGTGAGAGAGAGACATATTCTTTATCCATTCATCAGTCATTGGACATGTGGGTTCTTTCCATAGTTTGGCTATTGTTGATAATGCTGCTATAAACATTAGGGTACATGTATCCCTTCAAATCTGTATTTTTGTATCTTTTGGGTAAATACCTAGCAGAGCAATTGCTGGATCATAGGGTAGTTCTCTTTTTAACTTTTTGAGGAACCTCCAAACTGTTCCTCAGAGTGGCTGTACCCATTTGCATTCCCACCAGCAGTGCAAAAGGATTTCCCTTTCTCCACATCCTTGCCAACACCTCTTGTTTTTTGTTAATTTTATCCATTCTGACAGGTGTGAGGTAGTAGATTCATATTTCCCTAATGATCTGTGATACTGAGCATCCTTTTATGTGTCTGTTAATCACCTGGATGTCTTCTTTGGAAAAGTGTCTATTCATGTAAAGAAACGAGATATTTGATATATATGAATACATTAAGAATTAATTAGCAAATGAAACTTTACAAATTTTGTTAGGGACATGAAAGATACTATTAGTTTTCCATATAGTAAAGCCAAAGGAGATGTCTTTCTACTTAAAATAAAAATAACAATAAATTTGAGAGTAGATTTACAATATTACTTTAAGCATAAAGAAGTTCTGGTGTTTTAGCATTCCTTTGTATCTTTGGATCTCTTTTCTATTTTAGCATTCCTTTGTATTTTTGGATCTCTTTTCTATTCATTTTCATCCAACCCAGTGCTGGCCCATAGGGATGACATTAATAGTTGTTTTGTTTGTTTCCTCTTGCTTCCAGATAGGTTTTGTCAAGGAGAATAAAGGGAGGGTTGCATGCAGGAGATAAGAGGGAAGGAATGATATCCGCATATATCTTTCTCTTCAATCCTGTTATGTTAGTCATATGTCCCCACCAAAATATCTTAGCCTCATACCCTCTCTATCCAGCCCTCTCTCTATTCATATTGTAGTTACTTTCCTTCCCTTTACATTTCATGTCTAAGAGTGATACTGGTCTTTACTATTGCTAGCCTACTTGCCCAAGTATGAGATTCTTTTTTCTTTATCTGTTGGCTATGACTGTAATACACATTCTATTAAACTGCCTTCATGTTATCTCGAGTATTCTGTATATTTCCTCCTACGACTCAGTCTGAAATGTCAAGTATGTGTCTATATGGCCTTAGTTAAAAGACATGACTCTCTTTAATTGTCTGAGTCACCAAATCAGAAATTTCCAAGAACAAGAATTGAACTGATAAGAAGTTACTCCCCAATTTTCATTATGTAAATATTTCTACATGTTTATAGTCTAAATAAGAGTATTGGTATACATATAGTATGACCTACTTCCAAATATTCCAAAACCCCTGTGAATGATGGTCTGATCATTATCACTGGGATAATAATAATTCTTGGCATTTATGTATTAATTTATAAAGAGTTCGCATGTATCCCATATCATTTTGATTCTTTTCAACAACTCTCAACAGTATTATTAAGGAAGGAAATCTATTGAGAGAATTGTTTCCTCTCAAAGTTCATCCGGCTAGTAACTATCAAAGCCAGGTCTCAAACCAGGTTTTTCTGATCAGATGTTTAATGTTTTTGTCTTTAGTATACAAACATGAATGTTTTCTGAAATGTCAAAGGAGCTAGAAAATAGCAATATGGATGATGTGGTCATATCAGCCATAGTGAATCAGAGTCTTATGTTAATTAAGTTACATGTTATGTTATTTATATTCCATGTAGTCCTCTAATCTAGTATTTTGAAATTCAAGCCTTTTTTATGAGCTAGATAATAAAAAAAAATGCACCAAAACTCTTTGGGAGAGTTAATAGGCTTTTGACTGATAGGTAGTAATACTCTGAATATGATAAGTAAGAAGCCACATGAATTAACTAAATTATTTTATTCAGAAATATCTGAGTTATTTATTCAGATACTGAGTTCTGTTGAATATTTGTCAAGGAAATGACCAATGTCAGCAATTATTCTGTGAAATCCCTTAGAGTCGATGAAACACTTGTAATAAAAAAGAAAAGGTCTGTGTCACATTTAAATAAATATATGCCCTTAATGAGTCTGAAAATATATTTCATTGCCTTATATGAGAAAATGAAAATTATATATTTTTAAATTTGAAATTATTTACATTATTATATATAAATTGTAATATATACCAACGTATTAATGACTTTAATAGTAAGATTCTCATGGAAGTGTGTTAGAGAAAGCCTTTTTCCTGTATCTAGAGATACCCTTCTCTTCCTAATACCACCCCTCCATGAATTAAAAGATTGAAACTCACAGGAAAAAAAAAAATAGGGCATTAAAGAACAGAGAACTTTGGTCCCATACTGCTTGCCAGAAGGGATACTGCTAACACATCAGGAGTTGCAAGAAAAGGTACGGGGAGGGTTGCACAAATAGTACTTTCTAGAGTGAATAGTAATGTGTGTCTTCCATTAGTTCAGAGATTAAAAGGTTGGGAAAAACTCTACCTTAATCAAGACTTGCTGCACTGGATGAAGGCATACTAGGTCCTGAGAATCAAGCTAGGAAGAAGCTATACCTGTGAACTTGTCCTTCAGGCAAATATTTGGAAAACTTTGGCAATATCAGACTGTGGAGCTATTCATTGTCAGTATTTTAAATGTGAAAGTTTATCGTACAAGGTATTTGGACAATAAAACATGTTACAATGTAACATATACATAAACTTTCCACTTACTAGTTATGCTATATGGCATCTCAATGACCTATGACTAATTCCAAGGACTTATTAACTTAGCCTACTAGCAAAATCATATGTAGATAAAAATTACCTTATTTAAAAGTCAGTATGAGTTGATTAGTGTTCCCTCAGAAAGATATGTTGAAGTCTTTAGCAGAATATAAGTGCATCTGTAAATAATGTCATTGTAGATGTTAAGATGAGGAAACACTACAGTATTGTGGACCCTCAATCCAATGAGACTGTGCCCTTAGAAGAAGACAATGTGAAGATACACAAAGGCACATGAAGAGAACTTCATGTGATAACAGTGTTGGCAATTAAGCACAAGGTTTGCCACCTACTGGAAGCTAGGAAGAGGCAAGGAACAATTCTACCCAGTCTCAGAAAGAGCATTTCTCTGCTGAAACCTTGGTTTGAACCTCTCACTTTGTAACTGTGAAGGAAGAATTTCTGTTGTTTTAAGTGACCCAGTCTGTGGTATTCTGTTACAGCAGCCCTAGGAAGCAAATACAGAAGTGGAGCAACAATAATGCAAAATACAATGTAATGTGTGAAAATTACTTTAACACTAGAAAAAGGAAACATTCTAAAAACTCACAGAGAAAGTATACTTTAAGTTACATTTAAAGTATTTAAGTTTGGAATGATTAGAATAGACTTATTTTTCTTTTATCATTTATATCTTCATTTCAAGAATATGTGGGGCTTTTAAAAAATGGGGCACACATTTATGAAAAGGAGAATCTAAGATGAAGACAAAGACAAAAAAGAAGAAAATTGATAAGAATATAATGCTATAAGAAAACCTAAATTTCAAAGCAAAATTGAAATTCATTTTAGAGTGAAGTAGAAAGGTTATTGATGCTGCTGAAAATGAGATCAATGAAATGTTTAGTCATTAAAAAATACTAAAGGAGAGCAAATGTAACAATTGTGATTCTTCACAAGAAAAGAAGGTGGAATAATTTAACAGAATCAGTAATACCAGATATATTTCAAGAAAATAGTGTAGATATGAATAAACATTGAACTAAATCAATGCATTTAGAGAAATATTAACACATTTTTCAATATTAATTTCAGATAAAGTAGAATTTGAAGGAAGAACACTACTAAATAATGCAAAAACACTTTTTATGTAGAAAGCAGGTTTAAAATATCAAAAAACAATTACAGCACAAGAATATGTAAAATAATGTTGCATTAAAATGTAAAGAAAGGAGGAGTTCCTGGGTAGCTCAGTGGGTTAAAGCCTCTGCCTTCAGCTCAGGTCAGAGGTCCTGGGTCCCGGGATGGAGCCTGGCATCTGGCTCTCTGCTCAGAGGGAAGCCTGCTTCCTCCTCTTTCACTGCCTGCCTCTCTGCCTATTTGTGATCTCTGTCTATCAAATAAATAAATAAATAAATAAGTCTTTTTAAAAAAATATAAAGAAAGGGAATTATGAATTCAGCCATCATCAGTATGAAATTTACCTTCGTAATATATATAGATATGAAATTAAAGTGTGTGATGCTACTTTTTACAGGTATTGCAGAGCAAAAAGATCAGAACTGATATTCCTAGAAGAGGGGGAAGCCTAAATTTGTGGTCTGCATTTGACCTTGCTTGCTTTGAGGTGATTGCTGAACTGTGGAATAGAGAGATAAAGTTCAAGGAAAGACCATTCGCTTCAGTTTGCAAAACAAATATATCTTAACCAGAGGGAGAAGTTGGAATTGGGGCCAAAAATGCAACTGGAATTTGCAGGTCAAAGTTACTAGAAATGTTGGAGCTCCTAAAATCTGCACTGGGGTTGCCCTCAGGTCTCTGTCCAAATCTTGAACTATGTAGTTGTAAGACAAGACTCTCTGATTTCGAGAAAGTGAAAACTTCTGGAGTGCTTAAAATGGAAGAAATTTGAGAGGATGCACACCACTGGAGAGATGTTAGAGTTTTTTAAATCCAGCTAGAGAGGAAAGAGTTTTTTGAAAAACACTGACATTTGGTGTAGGCTCCTGAAAGACTGTTCATTAGAGTAAGGGCCGTACTGTAGAGTAAGAGCTATTATGAAGAACAAAGGGCAGAACCAAAATATTCCTAAAACCAAGCCTTAGCAAGATCAAGAAGATCCCCTAGTAATATAGCTGCTTACCAGAACAAAAGTCAGCATGTTTTAGAGCAAGATAAGATAATCAAGAAGAAACCCTACAATGTATCTCTCATACTATCCAAGATAAAATTAAAATGTAATAGATATGCAAATAAAAAAATTGACCCTTAGCCAGAAAAAAGAAAGATAATAAAAACAGTACTCCAGTGATACTTGTTAGACTTAGCAGAACTTTAAAGGACTTAATATCACTCTGTGTAAATTAAATGTAGAAAAAGTGTATAGAATGTAAACAGATGAATTTAGGGGGAAAAACAGGATCTTTAAAAAGAAACAAATAGAAGTTCTAGGACTAAAGCACTCAAAATCTGAAAAAGAAATTTATTGAAAGCATTTAGATATAGACTGGCACAGTAGAAAACATCAACATATCAGTGACTCAAATTATATAAACCAAAGTGCGTGAGAAAAAGAAAGAAAATCACCTAAGAGCTGTGGAAAAACAATAGTATAATTGATGTTTAATTAATTTTAATTATTACCCAACAAAGAGACAATGAAGTGAATGGGGAATATTTTGCAATAATAATATAAAACTTTTTCATAATTGTTGAACAAATTAACCCACAGATGCAAACTCCAAGCATCCTAAATACAAAAAGGGCATTAATGATGCCCAAGCCAAAACTAAGTCTGAGGCAAAATTAATGAAGACTGTTGATTCATAAATTTATGGCAAGAGAACATATCTGCCATCATTTCAGCAGAGATTCAGAAATTTTAGAAAAGAAAATAATTTTTATAGGGTAAAAAATAGTAAGACAGTAATGAATTGACAAGCATCCTATTAAGGTGAGATTTTGGAAATAAGGAGACTTTCTAACTGATCTTGGTATATTTGTTGGTCCCTGATGGCTGCAAAACTATAGGCAGGCAGTTTGGGAACATTTCAAAAGAGGAAGGAGTATTAAGTATTAGGGGTAGAGTTTTTTCTCTGGCTAGCCATGTCCTGCAACAAGTAGAGGTTGATGAGATACTTCTGTTTATGTTTCTGTGTGTGTGTGGGGGGGGCGGGTGGTCAGGCTGTCATTATGGTCCTTATATGGTGATGTCTACTGTGGGAGGCAGTTTCTTAATGGAACACTGGTGAAATCTAATGTCTGGCGTTTGGTTAATAGTAATGTACCAATGTCAGTTTCTTAGTTTTGACAAATGTACCATGTTAATATGTTAACAACAGAGGAAAATGAATGGGAGGTATGTAGGAACTGTATATATCACTGTAAACCTATAATCATGACAAAATATAAAGTGTATTTTTTAAAAAATGTCCTTGTTCTTGCTTCAGTCAAGTGAAACAAAAGAAGTACATTAAATTACTCATTGCCACCATGTACTCTTTTACTTATGTCATAAAAGACAGGTATAGGACTTTGGAGTGTGCAAGACAAATGGCATTCAACGATGAAGAGGATGAGTTTATTGTAGCTACTTCAATCAGGAGAATGTTGGTCAATGCAAAGGATCCTCTTAAAGAAAAGAAAAGGAATGTGGGATTTTGCAGTGGAAGGTAAACAGGTCAGTCGTGAGGGAGAGTGGATATTGAGTCTTAGCTGAAGGGTTGGAGGCAAAGCTTGTATCTGAATAGGTGAAACCAAGGTAGTACTTTGGATTAGCTCTTTCTCAGAACACTGCTGGGTGGGGGAATGTCTGAGTCCTAAAGGCTTTTCAGAAGCACAGATTTTACTTACAGTTCTACATTGTCAGGGGCTTGAATGCTAATGCTGCTACATTTGCTCCCCAGGAAACCATTTTCTCAGACCCGAGTTCATGTAGAGGGACTGAAATGGAGTCATCATATCTCATCTGGAGGCCCCTGAGAGGGGAATGCCAAATAGGACTGACTCTCAGTGGAAGGACTCTCTTAGGTAACAGAATTACACATTATAACTCTTGAGGAGAAAGGCTTAAAGATTAACAAAGTGCTTGAGGAAACAATGGTAATAGAGGGCTGTTAACAGTTGTCTGCCCCTCCCTCCCAGCTGACTAGAATTGGCAGTCTTGTTTCTCCCTTTTTGCAGCCAACCCCTGAAAGAGGGCTGGTTCCTTTTTTGCTGGTTTTGCTAATATACATAATAATATACTAAGCAGAAGGAAATGGTGAGGAATGGAAATTAAAGAGGCAGAAAATGGGAAACCAGAAGGGCTGATGGTAGAGGGAGAGAGCACTGAATCCTAACTACTAGATCATGAGGGACTGATGGTAGAAGGAATGATTTTCAGTGTTTAAAAATGCAGCTGAAGAAGTTGTAGAATATGAGGGAATACATAGGAAACATACGTTATAACATTAAAAAAATATATATTTAAAGTTAAATTTAAATATTTAATATTTAATATACATTTAAATCATCTTTAATCATTAAATAGATACATAAACATTGATATTTTTAAAAATTATTTCTGGCCATTTAGTTGCTTTTCTTGAACACAGTATCATTCTGAGACTGAACTACCTGAGTTCAGCTTTTTTTTTCTATTTTTTTTCTTTTTTAAGATTTTATTTATTTATTTGACAGAGAGAGATCACAAGTAGGCAGAGAGGCAGGCAGAGAGAGGGGGAAGCAGGCTCCCTGGTGAGTAGAGAGCCTGATGCAGGGCTCGAGGGGCTCGATTCCTGGACCCTGAGATCATGACCTGAGCCAAAGGCAGAGGCTTAACCCACTGAGCCACCCAGGCGCCCTTGAGTTCAGCTTATTAAAGTTTACTGAAGAAAATATGTTCACATTGGTGCTATCTCAGTGGTTCTGTCTTGGTTGTTCTTGGAATCATCTCAGGAACCCAAAAACACTAATTTCCAGATTCCATCCTCAGAGATTCTGATTAAATTGGTCCGAAGGTGGCCTAGGACTCAGTATTTTTAAAATATAAGCCGTCCTGGGGCACCTGGGTGGCTCAGTGGGTTAAAGCCTCTGCCTTAGGCTCAGGTCATGATCCCAGGGTCCTGAGATCGAACCCCACATCAGGCTCCCTACTCAGCGGGGAGCCTGCTCCCCCCCCATCCCTGCCGCCTGCCTCTCTGCCCACTTGTGATCTCTGTCTATTAAATAAATAAATAAAATCTTTTAAAAAATGAAAAAAATATAAGCCCTTCCAAAAAACCCCAACATTCTAATGTGCAGCCACGATTGAGAATCACTGAGTTTTGCATCTAATGATGCAAAGCCAACAGTAATAGATAAGCTGTTTCTGCTTATAAAATTACTGGTTGTTTTTAGCTCAAGTTAGGAACAGTTCTCTGATACCTTCTTAATGAAATACCTGCCATCTTTGTAAACATTTTTGGTAAGCAAGAGCTAAAAGAGCACATCTTTCAGATTGTCTTTATCTGTGAGCCATTTCTGTCCATTCTCACTAATCCCAGTTTCCCACCATCTTGGTCATGCTGAGGAACACAAATAAAGAGGATGCAGCCATGGTAGACAGTATGGAATCTAGAAACATGAGGATTGTCTAAATATAGCTGGTTTTTTTTAACCCAACTATAGAAATACATACTTTACAGACAACTTTTCAAGATGGTAGCTAATACCTAAAACAAGGTTGGAGCATAAATCATAATTACATACTATTTATTTTATTCCTTTAATATGGACTGGAAATATCCAATAGCATTTTATATGATCTTTTCAACTCTGTTTAAAGAGAAGCTATGAAACAGATGGCTGTCCTGCTGACAACCACCCAGGAGACCAGCTTCTGAGAGATATGTGTGAAGCTGAAAGCAGTTTCAAAGTGATGAGGGGGAGTAGCAAAATCTTATTAGCAAATAATGGAATTTGTACATTCACTGCACCTCTAAAGAGGAAGTGGCCTGCATGTCTTTTCTTACTATTTGTTTTCACTTAAAAGGCTATTAAAGCCTTCTCTACCCTTGGAATAGAGCATATCTTCTCATTGTGCCCATTATCGGCCACAATAAATAGATTTGAGCTCAGAGACTCAGGCACTTTAATTGCCACTATGCACTTTTCTCAAGTAATAAAAAGAAAATACCAACTTTTATGTGTCCCCTTTGATACGGTCTATGTATAGTGCCAGCTCTTTATTCCTCCAAAGACTCAGCTTCTGGAAAAGAAAAACGAGTCTGATGGTATTGTTTGCCTTTAAAGAAAATCAATAGTCAAACGTAAAAAGCGATCCAACTTGAAGTAAAACAGAGAAGCTACTCAGCATATTAAAGAGATACACATGGGTCACAGTTTGCTTCCTTTGGTTAAAAATGACCTAAAAAAGGAAGTTACTGAAACAAAATGGAGAATGGCCTAAATGTAAGTGTTGAGTGACTTTATCAGCTTGTTGTAGACATAACCAACTTCAGGTTTGGCTGTATTGCATAGTGTAAAAAGCATACACCTTAATCTAAAGAAAATACAGATTTAAGTCTTGACTTCCTCGTTACAAATTGCGTGACATTGGGTGACTTACCTAACTTGCTCATGCCCCATTTCCACAGGCATAAACTAAGAATAACAGTATCTATTGTATAATGCTGTTGTCTTAATAAGAGACATTGTATAATGCCTAACTTAGCATATAGTAAGCATTCAGTCATACAGCTACTCTTCTGTCCTCTAAATCCCACAGTGCTTATTTTTCAGAAAGTACCTTGGGTGCTGTTACCAGGGAAGAGAATGAGGATTGAGTAAGAGGTCACAAGGTTAGTAGAAGTCACAGTGACATCCTCAATAGTGTTCTCCCTGATTCAAGAGGAAAAGGCGATCTGATGATTTCCCTAGGACATGGTATTGGGAATATGATTTGTTATCCTATATGGTAGAATTTGGAAGCTTATAATTAAAAGAGTGATGGAAATGTCACTCAAATTACCAGCTTTCAGAGTGGAATCATGATGCCAGGAATATGTTGTTATTAATTGGTCAATATCTTACATTGCAGACTTTTTTTTTTTTTTTTAATATCTAATGCTGTGTCTAAAGTCCTCATTTGCGTAGTAATAGTCATTTGCCAGAATTTTACAATAATAAAACTAAAAGCAATGGGATTATTTAGTCGGTAAAAGAGAGGAATAGCCAACAAACAAAAATTGAAATAAGAGATGCACAATACAGTATTTTTTCGGTTGATATTGTTTGAGAAAATGACATTTTCAATTTAACATCTCTCTAACCATAGAGACAGGCTGGACCACTCAACATATGCTAAGCCTGGAATGAGCTTTGCTGACTTATACCTTACGTTCAGTTACCACTCTTTCATTGCATCACCGTTTTTTAGAATAGGGCACTGGGGATTCCTGGGTGGCTCATGTGGGTAAGCCTCTGCCTTCAGCTCAGGTCATGATCTCAGGGTCCTGGGCGGCTCTTGAGGTGAGCCTGCTCCTCCCTCTCCCACCCCCCTGCTGTTCCCCCTGCTCGTGCTCTTTCTGTCTGTCAAATGAATAAATAAAATCTTTTAAAAAAGATAAAATAGGGCACTGAATTAAGTATTGTGCAAGAAATCTACTTGATATTAGCTAAAAGGGATAATCCAGTTTTCATCTAATTACTTAAAACTTGAGAATTTCTATCCTTGTTTAGTGTCATATCTAGCCAGTCTTGCATCATTTATGTAATGACATTACGAATGTTTCTTTCTAAAGGATAACTTTCTATTAGTGATATGAGATAGGCCAGACAGATCCCCATTATTTGTATATCTGATTATAAATATGTCACCATTTTTAGTTATATTAACATAGTTTAAGAGTACATGTGTATTTATTTACTTGGTCCTTGAGCAAGCAGAAACTGAGTTGAATAGAAAGGAATTTCACTGTTTGCTTTTAAAAAGCCCTCAGGCCAGGAGATAATTCATATATTACATATTAAAATAATATATTTAATATAAATAAATAAATATATAAAATAAATATATTTCATATCACTGTCATTATAACAAATACTATTTATGGCTTGTCCAATGTGCTATAGTGCTCTAATGATTTTTCCCTTTGTTTTCACCATGACTTCTCAATCATTGCTTCTCTAAAATCAAAAGACTATTTTATACCGAAAAGCATATCACTTCAAATTATGTTTTCAAGGGCTCCCATTTGGGTAATTGTGTTGCAACATTTAAAGCTTAGGTATGGGACGCCTGGGTGGTTCAGTTGATTAAGTGTCCCACTCTTGGTTTGGCTCAGGTCATGATCTCTCATGAGATCATGAGATTGAGCCTCGCATCCAGCTCTGTGCTCAGTGCAGAGTCTGTTTCGGGTTCTTTCTCCCTCCCCCCTGCCCTCCTCTCTCTCTCAAATAAATATATAACATCTTTTTTAAAGAAAATGAAGCATAGGTATGTATTAAGGGAAGCATTCTTAAGTTCAGGTACACTTTCATAAATATTTGGAATGAAATGAGCAGTATACCAAAAGAGATCAGTTGCTTCTTTATGACCAATTTCTTTCTGGGTCCATAAAATATAGCTTGATAGTCTGCTAGTACTTAGTTCAGAGATTTGAATGCTTAATAACTGAGTCCATTATCTTAAACCAAACCTCAGTATTCCTCTATAATTCCTTTGAGAAACCACAGTTATCTTCAAAGTAGATTGCATTTGTGGGATAAATTCCTTTTTGTGTCTCTAACCAGTCATTAGAAGTGCTTATCAGATCACTCTTCATCATGTCTGCTCCTCTTTCATTAATAAAAACTGGCATTTCATTCAGCTGTTATGTACCTAAATATATGGATTATATAAACAAAAGAGCAACTGCAGAAATTTCCCATATCTATTCTGCCATGTGGGGCCATCTAAAAATATTTTATTTAGATTTGATTTTAGTTGGCTTCCCAGACGCGATTATGCCAAAGTTTTTTTCATAGTCTCTCAAGAATATTAGTAGCAAGAAGGCAGTATTTGTCTATAGATTTAAATTCTAGAGAAACATCAGTAGCTACTGTGATCAGTAATGTGTGATAAGTGCTTGACCTTTTGCTTTCCCTAAGGAATTTTTTTAATTCTGATATAGATTGGGAAAAGATAGGTTTGCAAAAATTTTCACAACTCAATGAAATTGCATTCTTTTGGGATGTGACTTACTCTGTAGAGGTGATGTTAGTGACAGTAGGTTCATTTCAGAAATAACAAATTCAAGGTAAAATTAAATAACAAAGTGGGTACAGAAATTGCTGGAATTAAAATGAAGAAGATATAAAAGTTAATTGTGGGATTAGAAATTATTTAATATTCATCATGTGTTCAGTCATTCCACAAGTATGGATTGCCTATAATGTGCCAGGTAATAAGGGACCTAGGTGAGGTATTCAGTGATACCTCACCTCTTACACAAGTACAAGAGGGAATTCACCTCTTATACAAGTACAGAGGGGGCTACTAGTATGTACACAAAAACACAGTGTAATAAAATCTGTAAGGGCAAAGAACAAAGATCTGGGTGAATATAGGAGGGGCATGTAATTTATAATTCACTGTGGAAGAACCAGAGAAAGACCACGGGAAGGAGATAAAAACATTTCTCAAGGGAAGGAAGCAATCAGAGAATGCAGCAATTAAGAGACAAGAGAAGACAGGGCATGTCCAAAAAGTAGTAACATTCAGGATGGTTAGAACAATAGTATGAAGAACAGGCATGGTAAAAGGTGAAATTTAAGTGGTTTGAGGTTTTGTATTTCATATTAGGGTATATCTTAAGACCTTTAAAACCACTGAGAAGTTTTAAGCAGAGAAGAACCATGATCAGATTAACACTTTAGAGAAATCACTTTGTATATGCAATGTGGGGGATTGATGATGGGGTGAGAAGAAACAGCAGTACCAGTTAGTCCATAACAGAAATCTGGCCAAAGAATAGTATGGAATACAATTATGGTAATGACATGAATGGACTCATTGACTCAAGATATAAAGGATATAAATGGATATAAAACTTGGTGGCTTATGAAATATACAGGATAAGGTAGAAAGAGATGTTAGCACCTATACTTCTTGGCTAGGTTATGGGGTAGTCGCTGGAATACCTCCATGAGATAGGAAAAGAAGATAAGCATGAAGGGAAAATAATGAATTGCTATTTTACTGGCAGCATTATGATCAAAAAGGGATATGTGGCAATTAGATATTAGGGTCAGGGACTCAGAAAAAGAACTAGGTTGGAAATATAGTTTTGAGAATCAGGAACACAAAAGTGGATATGATTATCCTGAGATAAAGTGTGCATTGAGAAGGATGAAACTGTTAAGATTCAAGGTTTTAGAGAGTGACCAAAGAAGAATGACCCATGAAGGAAACTCAGACATATGTGAAATCACAAAAGCCAAGGAAATAGCTGTAGGGAAAAAAAAAAAATCAGTAATGTCCAATTCTTATTAGAAGTTTTGTAACATTAGGACCAAAGTTGGTATTTTCAATGGTGGTTATTATAAGAGCAGTTTCAGTGCAGAGAAGTAAATGGCAAATAGGGAAATTTTGGTCATGGGTCACATCATGAAACGGGATTGCAGAGAAGGATGGGGTAAATATCTCAAGGTATTGAAGGGTGCCTTTGTTTAAAGGGTAAAGTAAAGCAAAAATTGGACTCAAGAAAAATATAGTGAGAAAGATGGAGAGGACAAATTGTGCCAAACCAAAAGAGGACAGTCCTTTAGGATTAGATAAAAGCTTAAAGATACAAATTAAATAGAGTAGCTGAAATGATGAAGAGTTCTTTTGTATCTTGAGAAGTTTATTGGTGACCTTGGAGAGTATCTTCATTAGAAGAACACTAAATTAGAAGACTAAATAGTAAAGGGTTTGGTTACCAGGTCTATCAGTTTAGGTCCCCCAAGAAGTAGACGCAAGATAGGATTGAAGATGCAAAGATTTTATTTACAAGAAATGCCTGTGAAGGAAAATGGGATGGTTGGGGTGGGGAGGTAGGGGGGACGGAGAAAGCTGGGAGCATCTTGAAATAGTGACACAAGTCTGACTCCAAGTAAAGGAGGGAGGGAGGTGAGGTGAGTAGAAGCTCTTAGACTTATGTAGAGTTTAATGAATGTTCAGCAAGATCATCAGGGAGTCCTTGAGCCAATGTGGGCCATCAGAAGAATCCTGTGTCTCCCAGAAATGACCTTGTCTTAGTATCCCGGTTGCACTCAGTGATTACCTAAAAGCAGCTCATAGGAAGCTTGATCTCTAAGAAAATGTGGCAATGGGTTTCAGAGCACAGCAACCAGGACCCTTGATCAGTTTTGTTCCATGTGGTTGGAGGCCTACAAGGCAAATTTTCGTGTGCAGCACAGCAGAGGTGAATGGTCATGGGTCATGGGGGAAAATTGGCAGTAAAGCATCTCCAAAATTAAAGCAAAGAGAAGAGATGAGAAGGTTAAGACATTGAGCAATCTAAGTATCTTATATAATATAAGATGATATGGTATCACACATTCTATTTTATTTATTAGGATACTGAGGATGTGAGAATTTTTAAAGGATTTACATATTGTCTACAGTGTACTAATTGCAAACATAACTGCTAGCAGATAATAAAAAAAAAAAAAAATAGCCCTGTAATTGAATTTAGGGCTTGAAGCCAAAGGTACAGATAGAGGGCTTATTTGGGCAAGGAAGAGAGATAGTTTAACCTCAAACACCAAAGTGAGAAAAATACAGAAGGGGAAACAAGCACTTTTAAAAGGAGAGGAGGGAAAACAAATAGACTTCTGTAAATTAGAAAGCAAGATCATCAGGTGGAAGAAAAGCAAGGATGAGATCAAGTTAGGGTTGAGCCAAAAGAATAAAATTTGCTCCTCACAATGTTGAGGGTATCTGCTTGATACCAGCATTGGGTTAATGAAGGGATTTCTAGAAGGCTACATGAATGAATACACACAGAAAACGTTCTTCAAAGGATATGTCATTTTCCATCAAGTGGTATGTGATTCCCCAACATTTGTCAACCTGGGATCTCAGGAGGAGTTTTAAAATTTGGGGAGAGCAGATAAGTAGAGAAGTTATTCTAAAATGTTACTGAAAATAGAAACAAAAAGATTCTAAATGTGAAAAGGCAAGTGAACGTGCAACCTGAGTGGCAGCTCTCATACTATAAATTTTAAAGCTTATAATTATTCAGAAAATATTGTTTTTTCTGTAGTATTACTTAACTTCTTATTTTTCTTAGATACAGTCTATTTTAATATCTCCAGATCATAATAAAATTGATAATCACAATAAAATTTGATCATGTTAAAAACTGAGTTCCTTAGTATCATTGACTACAAATACAGAATTCTGTTTCTCTTAGAGGAATTGGGGTTAATGGACTTTATGATTCATGGATTTAAGTGAAACATACACGTCATGCATCCACCTTCTTCTATCCCTTCATTAGCTTACCCACAAATCACTCATGTGTGATTAAGAAGAAAATGTGGTGACTTGGGCCCAGAAAAGTAGTTTGTGATATATCAGACTGCTGAAGATATATAGGCAGTAGGTATTATCTGTGTAACAGAACCAAAAATCAGGTTCATGTGAACAAAGCAGAATAGATTTTATTCAGATAGCCATGATCAGACATGGAGCCCAAATAGTTGATAAATAAATATTGATTCTCAATTTCTTTTTAGCAGCCAGTCTTCTAAAGAGCATGAATCATATCTTTATTAATTCTTACATGGCTATAGTATATTATTTAAGTGTCTGCTCTGTGCCAGCCACGGTGCTAAACAATGGTGCTACAAGTGTGATCACAATAGCCTCAGTTTCCACCTTTTGAATTTTGCCTCCTGTTAGGGTTTTGCTGCTCCAACTGTGGTTCACAGAATTGCATTACCTGGGGTGAGTTATTGAAATGCAAAATATGTGGCCCAGTCAAAATCCAGGGAATCCAAATCTGCATGTTAATGAAAGTTCTGAGTGATTCAAATTCAGAGAAATGTTTGATAAGCACTATTTAGTGAATGCCAGTGAGCTAAAACAATATCACACTGCTATACGTACATTCTTAGGAGTAGAGATACCATGGACAGAAAGGGAAAGACCAGCTGACTCAGATTGGGGTGCCAGGGAAAAGTAGTCATTGATCCTTTACTCTTGTGAAACTTCCTTAAAGTGAGAAGATTCTGACTATTCACAATACACAAGACCAAGAAGGTTCTGAGTAGAAAATGCTCCTGATTCCCCATCCCAGTGTGACTCTCTCCAATCTCTTTGGCAAATTATTAGACGTAGGCTGGAAGTTGCAACTTTTAAACATTTTCTACATTCCATATTAATCCATTTTTGTTTAAAATCTATTTTACTGGGGCGCCTGGGTGGCTCAGTGGGTTAAAGCCTCTGCCTTCAGCTCAGTTCATGATCCCAGGGCTCTCTGCTCGGCGGGGAGCCTGCTTCCTCCTCTCTCTCTGCCTGCCTCTCTGCCTACTTGTGATCTGTCTGTCAAATAAATAAAATCTTAAAAAAAATAAAAAAAAATAAAATCTATTTTACCTTATTGTTATTGTTATATCATTCTGTAACTTTTTTTTAGTTTATGCGTCCTATTATAAATTGCATTTTTGGGGCACCTGGGTGGCTCAGATGGTTAAGCATCTACCTTTGGCTCAGGTCATGATCTCAGGGTCCTGGAATCAAGTCCTGCATCAGGCTCTCTGCTCAGCAGGGAGCCTGCCTTCTCCTCTCTCTCTGCCTGCCTCTCTGCTACTTGTGATCTCTCTCTCTGTCAAATAAATAAAATCCTTAAAAAAAAAAAAAAAAGAAAGAAAGAAAAATTGCGCATTTTGTGGGTCATCTTCCAGTTGTCTTGAGAACGTTTCTGTAGCTAATAACATCCCTCAAAACATACATATTAATAACTGTTTTCCAGAAGGTCAATTTTCAGACTTCCCCCGTGCCCATTTTACTTAATCCCTGCCCACATTAAGGTCTAGAATCCATTATAAGTCACCTATGACTATTAGTTTTATTTTTGCTTTTCTCCAGATCTTTTGAAATCTTTACTAAACGATCCCACTAAAAATGGTTTGATGCGATAGTGCTCTGTTAAAAATCACTGCTGCTAGTAATAGTGATAATAATAGTTATTATTACTTACATTTATAGAAACTGTTTTATAGTACCAGACCATGCATTTTCCCATCCCATCTCATGACCCCATCATGTATTTACAATTATTAGTCTGATTTGAGCACTAAAATCAATGCTTAGAGGTTAAACACATTGCTTAACACTGTATAACTGGCAAAGCCAGAAATCACATCCAAATATGTTGAATCTCATCACCTAACCTTGATGTTCCAACTATCCTGAGGACATAAAAAATAAGTAGTGGTAAACATGTTACCACACATCTTCTATTGGGAGGAAATCACTCAAGAAATCACATCTCTCACATACCTCTGCAAATCTGCTTTTTTAAATATTGATCTTGGGATTCTAATAAGATTATTTCTGAAAGGTAGGAACATGTTTAGGGAAGAAATCATTCTTACTGGTCAAGTCAATGAGCCTCATCAAGAGAGGCCTCCTAGCTACTGTGTTTTAGTTTCTTGGTCTCCCAGCAAACCTGAGTGTTTGTTCTACTACAATAATATCTGTCTTGCCTCTTCTGGTCCAAAGTGCCTTTATTTATTTAGAAAATATACTGCCTTAACTATCCAGTTTGTCTGAATTTGCAACTACGAAAACTGTGTGTGTTTTCCTACCTATCCACAAGCACTTCTAATAGCGAATCCTGCATTGATTACAAATGGTAAATGGCACAATATGCCTCAACCAAGCATAGTTTGTTGATTTAGTTGGCTGTTGATTTTTCAGATCTTTTTCAATCTCCAAATTCTATTTAAGCAATAAAGTTTGATCAAATAGTTGTGAGCATGACTCTCAGGAAACAAAGATTTATGGGGGGAAAAAAAGAGTAAGAAGTCAAGGAAATTTTACCCCCCAAGGAGTAGAACAATAACTTTGCTATACAGAATATGGAGCATTGTATTATAAATCTAGAACAGAATGCATACAAACCAAAGCGGCAGTAAGAAAAGAGGCTTGGCTGGGTTCCATTGAGGTGACCCTGACATCCTGGTGGGACCAAACTAAAGATCTATTTTTAACTTGAATGCTCAATTGAATGTGCCACAATCTTTCAAAAACTCAAACTAATGAAACTATTCTATGTGATAAGTTTTCTACAAATACTGAAAATGATGCTTGTTTTATTTCTGATGTTCACTAATGTTTTCATATTAGGGAGATGAAAGAGAAAAACCCTTCTCCTTCAAACTATTCATTAGAATAAATGTGTGTGCATTTCACAAATCTAGAGTTTTATAGAGTGCATCTCATAGTAGGGATCAGGTTCATCAGGTCTGTCAGTATGGTCTTACTCCAAGAGAACCATAGGAAATGAATGTAGAGCTTTACATAGGTAGAGTTTTCAAATTTATCTTTCAAAATAGAGATGTAAATCGGTATGCAACTCATGAGTCAGCTAATTATCTCATCCTAAGGTTTCAGCTTTGAATCCCTCACTGTGAATATCAAAATGAAGAATAAATTATAAAAAACTTTTTAAAAACATTAAAATAATTAACTATGAACAATGTATTTGCCATGTGGTATGGTCATTTTTTAGAAACATTTAGTAAATATTTAGTAATTTTTTTTTTTGCAAAATTTTGAAGTACAAGGTAATGGATACAACAAGTTTTCTTTCAAGAAGGATAACTTCAAAGTCGTATAAAGTTGTTTACTCTTAATAGGAGACCTGGAAGAAGGATAGAAGAGGCTAAGGTTTAGCCACTGTGAAGGAGTTGGTAAAACTGGGGCCCCATTTTTTCTGACTTGTCTTATTTGGGGTCTTCTACATCCCAGCCACTCAAAAGGTATTTCTGTCTTTTCAAGGACTCAGTAGCCAAGGTGCTTGGGGGAAAGGAGAGAGGAAAGAGGGAGAAAAAGGGGAGGATTTCTTTTTTATTTGACTCTCTTCAGAACTTACTTTGCATTTAGAAACTCAGTAATTTGAAGCAATGTTATAACTAGTTTGGTTGGTGTTCTTTGTTCTGGCTTGAAGTAGTTATGCACCTAGCAAAAATAATATCTATTTTTGCCAAAGCACTGCTGTGGATATGATAGCAATTATGGAGACCAATGAGAAGTAGAAACACAGTTCTTTTTTTTTTTTTTTAATTCAGTTAGCCAACATATAGTACCTTATTAGTGAAACAGAGTTCTTTTTTATTAATGTTTATTGTGTTAGTCACCATAAAATACATCATTAGTTTTTGATGCAGTGACCAACCTCCCCTTAATACATCCAGTACTTTCCTACAGGTCATTCTACTGCTTAAAAAGTCTGCTGACTTTTGTTTCAAAAGTTTAGTACAAATTCTCTCAGTTACCATATAATCTTGATCCCTACTACAAGTCTTGAATAGTCTTCCTTGTTTTATTTAATTCTGTATTATGCAAGTTTTTTTTTTCCTTTGACAGGCTTCAAATACATATTTTTTAAGTGTAATTTAAAAAATGTTATAAGTATCATGAAGTCTCATTTGGAGAAACCAAAAAGCCTCAAAGCAGAAAGAAAAACAAAACAAAGAAACTCTTATTATTGGTGATATTGCCACTGGAATTCACCAGAAAACATTTATTTGTCTTTTAAGTTTAACATAAGATTTTTCTGTTTAGATTCTCCCACTCCTGTAGCATTCGTGCACCTAGAAAATACATGTTTTCTCTTATAGATTCCGCTAGTATTTACTCCACAAATTCCTCCTAGCAGTTACTCCTCCTTTCAGCATTCCCTTTTTGTGTTTTTGTTTTGTTGAATAATTGAAATTGTCCCTTGACAAATGCTATAAACCACAATGACTTACCCACTTGATATTTAACAACAACAACAAAAATCTAGTTTTGTGGTACGTATCCTAAAACTAGAATGAATGCTGGTAAGTTTTATGCATTATTTTACTAGAATTGTAACCTTTAAATCTAACCCCACAAATCTCGATTGCTTAATACAGATACATTTTCCTAAACAATGAAATCTTTATATGTCTCATCGGTCATAAAAATATCTTCCAATTATCACTTTTCTTCCTTGGTCCATGTCACTCACTTTGTGGTTGATAATATTGCAAATCAGATAGCAATCAGAATAATGATCTGCCACTGGTCGGAGTCATAGTTGGTGCTACATATTGTCAAAGATTGTTCACACTAATCAACTAATAATGACATTGCTGCTTCCATCATGCTAAACAAAATTCCCTCAGTTGTGCAACACAATTACTACTAATAACCTCTGAAACCTTTGCGTGCTTAAGAAGACTGTTTTAGAGATCATCTGGAGACTTATCAGAGAATAAACCAGGGAAGACAGAATCTACCAGATGGAGATTACTCTTTAGTAATTAACTAGACATTGCTCCTTTGGGTCCATAACATTTTCTAACATCATGAGGCATTTCCTTTAGCATAATGATGCGTCTATATTAATATATTAGATTGGGAGCAGCTAGGAGATAGTGTTAAATATTTAACATTTCATACATGAATTATATTATTAATAACCTTTCTTTAGTTTAAAAAAAAGGTATGCTAAAGTGACAGTCAATAAACAAATTTAGAGGCATTAATATTAAAGGAGAACCAATGAATTCAGACTGTGACAAAATGGGTGTTTGTTCATTTCTCAAGAGAGACATACCTTCATGATTATTAATATAGTAGCTAGAGATTTACTTTGAAACGGAAAAGCTGGAAATACCTTCAGTAGAGTTAAAACAATGAGTCACAATTTCAAAGCATTGGAATTCACCACCTTAGGGAACTGTTCTCTTCCCCTGTGGGTACCAGGCTGTTCAGGGGTGTGAGGTTAGATGACAAATGAGCCGTGACATCTTCTATGACACAGACGTTGTACATCTTGTTTCAGGAAACATTTAAGAGGAGGGGGGTATCTTTCGGAGGTGGTGAGAGTTTCATTAGGTTAAAGAAGCCATCCCTCTATTTGTCACTGTTAAATTTGTGGTGAAAAGCATAAAAATACATTTAGGTTCAAGCTGAATGATTTCTGACAGGCTGACAGACAGCTGCGTTTGTTGGTTTTGAAATGCAGATTTAGGGCAATACAGTGTGGTGTCATTATTTCAGACCTTATAAGGCATTTCGTCTAAGTGACAGCTGGTTGCTTCAAGGTCATTTTATTAAGAATCCAGGGTCAGGGCCTCAGTAACTCATGAAGCTTTACATTGTTAATTAACCCTTTAATACTGGCAAGGAATTTGCATATAGCCTAATCACAATTACTGGGAGTATTTTATAGGAATTTCTAATTTAATTGTCAAAAGTATTCCATGGGATAATTAAGACTTAAGCAAGCCTGCCACAAGGAAATCCACATTAGGGATGATGGGAAAAGTGTTTGAAACATACCTATTTCAACAAAGGTATTTACTGAACACCAGACTCTGGTGATTTAATTGAATTGCTATTTTCACTTCTTTACAGCAACCACAGAGAGAGTTAGGATATGTTCCCTAGAGACTAAAAACTGAGCCTTAGCAATCTTATGTGGTTTGTCCTAGGACCTTGCAAGTAGGAGGGTAGTTCTTGGGCCAGAGGCATGAGCATCACCTGATACCTTGTTAGAAATGAAGAATCTCAGGAATCCCCATAAATACACTGATTCAAAACCAATGTGAACAAGATTCCTAAGTGATTAGTATGCACTTAAGCTGGACAGTCACTCCTGCGACACATAGCTAGTAACTCACAGAGTCTGCTTTCAGATCCAGTTTTAGCAACGAAGGAATCCCATTCTCTTTTCCTAAGTCATGCCATTTGTTACATGTTTATTGTTGTTCTCATTTTTTGTTTTGTTCTGTTTTTATGAAACTGTTCTTCAGTGAGGCATGAACTGGAATTGAAGCCTGTTATGCAGGGTCAAGGCTAGTTTCATTTTAGATCTTTTCAGATTCTTTTCTTTCTCCACTACCAAATTTTGATGTTATGGGTATCTGCAATCAGTGAAAAACAGAGTTAGACTTAGGAAGTAGAGATTTAAAATATAACTATACCAAGTACTTGGCAAAGATTATATATGCAGGTTTGAGTCTGTGTGGAGCAGGCCACAATTATAAACACGAAGAAGTGAAATGTTAGTGTTAATATTTTAATGTATACCATTGAATGGGATGTAGGAGATAATTGGAAGTTGAAACCATTGACAAATTTCTTTCATTTCCACAAATCTTACTGCGTGCTTCATGTTTTCTTACCAGTCATTGTATCTTTGTTTCTTTTTCTTCTCCTTTCCTCTTCCCTTTCTCTCCCCAATTCTGATATATTTATTCATAAATTTGGGCAACATTCTCCATTCATATTTACATATAGGTCCTAAGAGCTTAGCACTCCATATTAAAGACTGTTAAGAATCAGTCTTGTGGATTTTATATATTTTTAAATTGTGACTTTCACATAAAGTAAAAAACATGCATAAGTCACTGAAATACTTTATACAATATCGTGTTTAGAAAATCTTATTCATTATGAATAAATGTGAGTTAAAAAAATATCTGGATAGGGTGCCTGGGTGGCTGAGTCATTAAATGTCTCCCTTCAGCTCAGGTCATGATCCCAGGGTCCTGGGATCGAGCCCTAGATCAAGGCTCCCTGCTCCACGGGGAGCCTGCTTCTCCCTCTTCCACTCCCCCTGCTAATGTTCTCTCTCTCACTGTCTCTCTGTGAAATAAATAAATAAACAAAATCTTAAAAAAAAATATCTGGATAGCCCTTATTCCAACATTCTGATTATTTGGTTCTCAATATGTTTTTGACATAAAAATTTATTTTTCTTAAATGCAGTAAATATATCCAACTTGTGATACAGCTGAAATGTGATTAGGTTTGTTATCTTTGTTATCTATGTTTGCATCTTTGTTATTTTTTTAAAAACGTGATTCAGCTATTGCTTAAAGAAAAGTTCACACTGGGGCACCTGGGTGGCTCAGTTTGTTAAGCGACTGCCTTTGGCTCAGGTCATGATCCTGGAGTCCCGGGATCGAGTCCCACATCAGGCTTCCAGCTCCACAGGGAGTCTGCTTCTCCCCCTCTCATTCTCTCTCTCTCTCTTTCAAATAAATAAATAAAATCTTTAAAAAAAAAAGAAAAAGAAAAGTTCACACTTTTATGATATTGTCGTGGACTGAATGTTTGTTCCTCCCCCACCCCAATTCAAAGTTGAAACCCTAACTCCCAAGGTGATAGGAGTAGAAGACTGGGCCTTTGGGAGGTATTGGATCACAAGGATAGGGCCCTCATGAATGGGATTTGTGCTATTTAAAAGAATGGCAAGAAGATGGTCATCTTTGAACAAGGGAGCAAGCTCTTACCTGACAATGAATCTACCAGCATCTTACTCTTAGATTTCCCAGACTCCAAACTGTAAGAAATACCTTTCTGTTATATATAATCCACCTAGTCTAAGGTATTTTTGTTATAGCAGCCCAAATAGACTAAGACAGAAGTCAAGTATCTTATTCTATTATCTCAGTAACTCCAAATGATTATTTTTATAAAACATATTGGATTCCTAGCTTAAGTAGATTCAGAAGGACAAAACACAGAACCATCACAAACTTAAGCCCGAAGTATATCTGATATCTTTTCCATTTTTCTCACCTGTAAAAGCTTCCTGCTTTGGATCTGTCTCTAAAGACTGCCCATTCTCTCAGGCCCACCTTAAACCCAGCTTCTTCTGCTGGTCTTTCTCACTAAACTCTGTGTCAGATAAGTACCTGACCTTCTTTTCCTTATCACTTGCTGCTTCTAACACTCATTTTTTTACACTTGATTATATTTTATTTATGTTTTTCCTAAGAAGGAACTAAATCCTTAAAGAGCAGAAACCTCATACCTCTTTTGGTCACTCACAGTACTGTGTATGGGACTAGAAACTCAGGACACACAGGTACTTATTGAAAAAGAAGATTTCTCCAAGCTAGAAGAGGTGCTTATACAGAGAAAGTAAGTTCTTTCATCATGTAATTGTTCAGAAAACAGTGACATCTTTCTTATTGTCCTTTGTTACCAGACACTTAGAACATCCATTAAAAATGGTTATTAATGGCTGGAGGTGTTAGAAAAATGTCCTGTTCAAGTAGTACAGAGAAAAGGAATAGAATTATGGCTTTGCTTCTTACCAACTCCATGCCTTGAACAGTTTCTTAACATTTCTGAGTCAAATGCATTGTATACAATGGTGCTGTGGTGCTACCATTATGTGGACTTTTCTGATGTTAATTACTTAGTGTAACACCTTGTGAAAATGGGCACTCAGTGACTATTTTTGTCAAAATGTGTGAATTCATTTTCTGTGTTCAAGTCCAGTGAATACTGTAAAATATATCTTCATGGTAAGTAAAATGTCCAAGTGAGCTAGAGAAGATCTAGTAGGTGCTATTTATTTAGTTATTTGTTCAAGTCAAACAGTGTTAGATAATTTAAGTAATAAAGCTTCTTATAACTTAAAAAATTGAGTCTTCATAGCAATATTATGAAGTACTAATAGTTAACTTAATTTTAAGTAACTTGCTCAAGGTCATAAACCTAATGGAATTAATCATGCAAGACTTAGTGTTTAAACATGAAAACAGTTTTATTTCTGTTTCCTTCTGGCCCTTTAAACTGTCTCTGTGGACATAGTCCTTCCATTACTCCAGGAGAAAAACTTGGATGAAGTGAGATTTTTTTTTTTTGGTCAGTGGTGGCTAGTAGATAGCCCAGGTCAATTTGTTTCACAAACAATTAAGTTTTTTAGTTAAAAATGTCCATTTCCATATAATCATCAAAGCTTCCAACTTGATCAGAGACAAAGCTTCTTTATACCTTCTCTGGCTACAGCTAGTTACCTCAAGGAAGGGGCTATGGTCAGCTTCATCTCTCTTGTTCACTTCGTTTCATACTATATAGCTACAACTTTGAACCCCTTTAAGATAGTAAGAGACAAGTCGAGGGAAGAGAGTGAAAGGGTATAGGAGAATTATTTTTTGACTGGCACTGTTGCAAATTGGCTTTCTACTTTCTGGTCTGAGGAATGTTTAAAGTTCATTTTTTAGAACCTTAGAGCCCTTTGGAGATCACTTCTACCACTCACACATGCTACTGTTGATGTTTTGTTACCTCCAGTTTCCTAAATCTGGGCGAGTACACTCTATTCTGGAGGCTGCTGACTCTTCTCAGACCCTAGGAATATAGTCACTTAATTCATTATTAGCTGTGCCAACTCTATGTTGTGTAGGCTTATCCTAGCACATTATTATCCTCCTTCATATTGTCAACGCTGCTAGCTAGCCCATACTTGGGCTACAGCCTCCTAGGCAGGAGGAAGACACTAACTTAATGTGTCTTATAAGTACTCGGGATACGTATCCAACTCTTTGAATGGTCCCGTTAAAGACTCTGTCATTACAATTAAGGTGAAAGAAGTTTGTGTGTGTGTGTGTGTGTGTGTGTGAGAGAGAGAGAGAGAGAAAGAGAGAAAGAGAGAGAGAGAATGGCTGTTCGGGGGGAGGGTGTTAACAGCATAGCAACAGCTTTATCCAAAATTATCTTCATAAAATCCCTTATACCACCCTCTCCACCACATCCAGTCTATAACATCACAGTACTTTTATAAAATTCATGGCTATACATGTCAAAACCTGCCAAGCTATTTTAGGCTAAATCTTTGCAAAGTTTATATATGGTTGATCACTTCCTTTGAAAAAGACAATGTGAGGAGCCTGTGGCTCAGTGGGTTAAAGTGTCTGCCTTTAGCTCAGGTCATGATCCCAGGGTCCTGGGATCTAGCCCCGCATTGGGCTCTCTGCTCAGCAGGGAGCCTGCTTCCCTTCCTCTCTGTCTTTCTGCCTCTCTGCCTGCTTGTGAACTCTGCCTGTCAAATAAATAAATAAATAAAATCTTTTAAAAAAGAAAAGAAAAAGACAATGTAAGACATGGAGTTTAAATTGACCCTACAAAATCTATGGTCATGCACTCTCACTTTATAGAGGAAATTAGGTCAAAGGATAGTTTGACTTAATTATTCAGCTTAGGCTCAAAGTGATTTCTGAAATATATGTATTATTTAATCAGTTAAAGAAGGCAGTAATGATTCCTTTTTGTATCTCCTTTGGTCAAATCCAATTATACTTTCTTATTTCCAGCCCCATTGTATAACTGGAAACAATATTTTCTAAAGAGATCAGTGACAGGAATTTCAGAAATGGAATCTCCCAAAACACAAGATTTCAGAAGTGTGAGGACATCAAAAAACAAAAGCCACAAGACTTGTAAATTAGATAATAATACTGGAAAATTGGCTACATTCTTGAGAAAGTTCTGTACAGATGAATCCATAGCTGTGGCAGAGAGAATATGGAGATGGGGGAAAAAGTATAAGAAAAAAGTATAAGAAAATATACAATGATGCATTTAGGATAGATTTTTAAACTGTATAGAAAAAAATTTATTTTATTCTTACATAATCTAATATGGAAAATGCCAGAGGCATTAAGAATAAAAACAAATATTGATAGGGTGTGCCTGGGTAGTTCAGTTGGTTAAGTATCCTATTGTTGATTTCAGCTCAGGTTGTGATCTCAGGGATATCGATTGAGACCCATGTTGGGCTCTGTGCTGGGCACGGAGACTGCTTTACATTCTCTCCCTACACTCTTAAAAAGAAGAAAAAGAACAAACAATGATATAAAAATTTCAGTAGAACTTCTGAAACTAGCCAGTTTACAAAGATAGCAGATAAAAGAATGGATAAAGGAAATGAAGAAAAAGAGAGTGACATGTTTGTACACTTGTGCACAATCAAGAAAGAATAATGGCACCACTGAAACTTTGGAACTTTTGAAAGTTGACTCACATTTACTTATTTTTATATTTAAAAATATTTTAATTTTAATTTTTTATTTAAATTAAATTTAATTAACATATAGTGTATTATAGTTTCAGGGATAGAATTAAGTGATTCATCAGTTGCATATTAACACCCACTGCTCATTACATCAAGTGCCCTCCTTAATGCCCATCACCCAGTTACCCATTACCCCTCCCCGCCAGCAACCCTCAGTTTGTTCCTTATAGTAGAGTCTCTTATGGTTTGCCTCTCTGTTTTTATCTTATTTTATTCTTCCTCCCCTTCCCCTATGTTCATCTGTTTTATTTCTTTAATTCCACATATGACTAAATCATGATTGTTTGTTTCTCTGACTTATGTCACTTAGCATAATACCCTCTGGCTCTATCCACGTTGTTGCAAATGGCAAGATATCGTTCTTTTTGATGGCTGAGTAATATTTCATTATGTATGTATGTGGATACGTGCACACACACACACACACACACACACACACACACCCCACACCCCACATCTTTATTCATTCACATGTCACTGGAGTTCTCAGCTCTTTCCATAATTTGGCTTTTGTGGACATTGCTGCTATAAGCTTTGGGGTATGTGTGGCCCTTAGAATCATTATTTTTGTATCCTTTGCAGAAATATCTAAAACAGCAATTGCTAGGTCAAAAAGTAGTTCTACTTTTAACTTTTTGAAAAACCTCCACACTGTTGTTCACAGTGGCTGCAAAAGTTGGCTAGCATTTAGTCCAGACACTCCCCCATAAGTTTTCCTTTGGCATGCTTAAATCATTCAATGTCTGGAACTAGGTAAATGAAGAAAGCTCCATTTATGTTTCTATTACAATTTTGGAATCACTGCATTAAGCATTTTTTTGAGAGATATTTTTATTCTTTTCCCCTCATCATCTTCCTTATGCTGGTTAAGACAAATTTATATATAAAACCTACCCATGGTTTTCATACCCAGGATCACATTTTAAAAATATTTGTATAGAGCAGCTTCATATTTTTGCAATTCATTTCTTTACTTAAAAATTATACTTATTTTTAAAAATAATTTTTATTTGAGTATAGTTGACAAACAATGTTACATTAGAGTCAGCTGTGGAATATAGTGATTCAACAAGTTTATACATTATGGTATCCTCACCACAAGTGTAGCTGTATCTGTCACCATACAGTGCTATCATAATACTGTAGACTATATTCCTTTTACTGTGTCTTTTATTCCTATAACTTATTCATTTCAAAGCTGGAAGCCTCTATCTCCCACTGCTCTTCACCTATTTTGTCCAACTCCCTACCCCTTTCCATTTGGCAACCATTAGTTTGTTCTCTTTATTGATACGTGTGATTATGTTTTCTGATTTTTATTCATTTTTTTAAGATTCTACATATTAGTAAAATAATATGATATTTGTCTTTCTCAATCTGATTTATTCCACTTGGCATAATACCCTCTAGGTCTATCTATGTTGTCACAGATTTCATGATTGTATCCTTTTTTATTATTTAGTATCCTGTTATATATATGATAATATATATTTATATTATATATTATATATAATCTCTCTCTGTATATATAGACCTCCTCAGATAGACACACACACACACACACACCCCACATCTTCCTTATCTATCTATCAATGGATACCTATGTTTCTTCCATATTTTGGCTATTAAAATTATGTTGCAATAAACATAGGATGCATATCTTTTAGAATTAGTGTTTTAATTTTCTTTGGGTAAATACCTGGTAGTGGAATTACTGGATTGTATGGTATTTCTATTTTTAATTTTTTGAGGAACCTACATAATGTTTTCCACAGTGGCTGTACCAATTTATATTCCCACCAAACATCAGGATTCCTTTTTCTTCTCATCCTCACCAATACTTGTTATTTCTTGTCTTTTTTATTTTAGCCATTCTGTCAGGTGTGAGGTGATATATCATTCTTTCAGTTCTTATTTTTAATAAGATATGATTGACATATAACATTATATTAGTTTCAGGTATACAATATAATGATTTGTTATTTGTATGTATTGTGAAATGATCATCCCACTAAGGGTATTTGGCATTTTTTGTCATACATAGTTAAAAATGTTTTTTCTTATGATGAGAACTTATGAGATCTATTGTCTTATGAACTTTCAAATACACAACACAGTACTATTAACTGTAGTTACCATGCTGTACATTATATCCCTGTGACATATTTATTTTATAACTGGAAGTTTGTACCTTTTGACATTCATCCATTTCATCCACTGTCTACCCCTTCCCTCTGGCAAATACCTATCTATTTTTCCTGTCTATGAGCTTATTATTTTTTTCTTTTTTTAAATTCCCCATAGAAATCAGATCATCTGGTATGTTTTTCTCTGACTTATTTCACAAAACATTAATGCTCTTAAGACCAGTGCACATTGTCAGAAATGGTAAGATTTCATTCTGTTTTGTGGCTGAATAATAAATATTATATTGTGTATATATATGTATATTTTTTCTTATCCATTTTTCTTATTAATCCATCAGTGGATACTAAAGTTGCTTCCATCTCTTGATTGTTATAAATAATGCTACAGTGAACATGGGAGTGCATACATCCTTTCAAATAAGTGTTTTTGTTATCTTAGGATAGATACCCTTAAGTGGAATCCCTGGATCATATTATAATTCTAACTTTAATATTTTGCTGGACCTCCATACTGTTCTGAATATGTAGTGGCTGAATGCAATGGCTAAACCAGTTTACAATCCCTCCAACAGTGAAGAAGATTTTCTTTTTTTTTTTTTTTTTACATTTTTGCCAACACTTTTTATCTCTTGTCTTCTTGATAATAGTCCTTTTAACAGGTGTATAGTGGTATCTCATTGTGGTTTTGAGATGCATTTCCCTGTGATTATAGATTGAGCACTCTTTCAAGTACCTGTTGACCATCTGTATGTCTTCTTCAGAAAAATGCCTGTTGAGGTTTTCTGCCCATTTTTTAATCAGGGGTTTGCTTTTCTGCTGTTGATTTGTATGAGTTCTTTATTAATTTAATTTAATCATGGGAAATTTATATGTAAATTAATTATTCCAGCAACTTCTAATCTGGTATACTCAATATTGAAGCAATAATGTCCATGTCTTATTTTAAATCAGATCATCTTATACTTTTCTTGAAGTGCATAAAGATTAGTATGGTATATTATTACATTATATGGATTTAAATGGTATTTTTTTCTTTTTTCAAGTTTTTATTTAAATTCTTATTGGTTAGCATACGATATAATAAGCAAGGGAAACAAAAGCAAAATAAACTATTGGGACTTCATAAATGTAAAGACCTTCTGCATAGCAAAGAAAACAACAAAACTAAAAGGCAAGCTATGGAATGAAAGAAGATATTTGCGAATGATGTATCTGGTAAAGAGTATCCAAAATCTATAAAGAACTTAGAGATTCAACACTCCCTCCCCCCCCAAAATAAATAAATGACCAGGGTAAGAAATGGGTAGAAGATATGAACAAACATTTCTCCAAAGAAGACATCCAGATGGGTAAAAGACACATGAAAAGAGGCTCAGCATCACTCATTCTTAGGGAAATACAAATCAAAACCACAATGATATACCACCTAATACCTGTCAGCATGGCTAAAATTAACAACACAAGAAACAGTAGGTGTTGGTGAGGATATGAAGAAAGGGGAACACTTGTGTACTGTTGGTGGGAATGCAAACTGGTGCAGCCACTTTGGAAAACAGTATGGAGGTTCCTCAAAAAATATAAAACAGAACTACCCTATAATCCAGCAATGGTACTGCTACGTCTTTACCCAAAGGATACAGGAATACTGATTTGAAGGGATACTGGCAACCCCAGTATTTATAGCAGCATTATCACCAAAGCCAAATTATGGAAAGAGCCCAAATGTCCAATGACTGATAAATGGATAAAGAAGATGTGATATAAATACTATGGAATATTATCCAGCCATCAAAAAGAATGAAATTGTGCTACTTTCAACAATGCGGATAGAGCTAGATGGTATTATGCTAAGCAAAAGAAGCCAGTCAGATGTACAAAAATAAAATAAATAAAAATTTTTAAAAAGTCAGAGATAGACAAATACCATATGATTTCACTCATATATGGAATTTAAGAAACAAAACATAGGAACTTATGAATTCTTTGTATATTTTAGATATTAACCCTTTATCATATATATGGTTTGTAATTCTCCCATTTCATAGGCTGCCTTTTCATTCTGTTGATGGTTTCTTTTGTTGTTCTTGTTGTTGATTATGCTTTCCTTTGCTGTACAGGTGTGTTTTAGTTTGAAGTAGTCTCATTTGTTTAGTTTTGCTTTTGTTGTCTTGACATTAGGTGTCAGTTCAAAAATATCTTTTCCAAGATCAATGCCAAGGACATTACCACCTATGTTTTCTTCTAGGAGATTTTGGCTTCTAATCTTATATTCAAATCTTTAAAACCATTTTGAGTTCATTTTTGTTCATGGTATAACATACTGGTTCAGTTTCATTCTTTTGCATGAAGTAGCTCAGTTTCCCCAATACCACTTACTGAAGAAACTGTCTTTTCCTCATTTTATGTTCTTTCCTCATTTATTATAAATTAATTGATTAAATAAGCATGGGTTTATTTCTAGGATCTCTCTTCTGTTCCATTGATCTGTGTGTGTTGGTACCATATGCTATGATTACCATAGCTTTGTAGTAACGTTGGAAATTGGAACTTTGTTCTTCTTTCTCAAGATTGCTTTAGCTATTTGGGGTCTCTTGTGGTTACATACAAATTTTAGTATTATTTGTTCTGTTTCTGTGAAAAATGACACTGCTCTTTTGAGAGGAACTGTATTGAATCAGTATATTGCTTTGAGTAGTATAAACATTTTAACAGTATTCTTACAGTCCCTGAGAATCGACTACCTTTCCATTCATTTGTGTCTTTTTAAACTTCTTCATCAATGACTTGTATTTTTCAGTGTACGGCTCTTTGACCTTTTCAGTCAAATTTATTTCTAGGTATTTTGTTCTTTCTGATGTAATTGTCAATTGGATTATTTTCTTAATTTCTTTCTTTCATAGTTTACTATTAGTATATAGAAACATGGATTTTTGAATATTGATTTTTTTATCCTACAACTTTACTGAATTTATTCATTAGTTCTAATAGCTTTTTGGTGGAGCCTTTAGTGTTTCCTATATAATACCATGTCATCTGAAAATAGTGATAGTTTTACTTTTTCCTTTTCAATTTAGATGCTTTTTTATTATTAATTGTTCTTCCCTGATTACCCTGGCTTGGACTCCAATACTTGTTGAGTAAACCTGGTGAGTGGGCATCCTTGTCTTGTTTCTGATCTTTAAAGATAAACTTCAACTTTTAACTACTAAGTGTGATGTTAGCTAAGGGCTGTTATAGGCCTTTGTTTTGTTGAAAATTTTTATCATAAGTTCATTTAAATTTTGTCAAAATTTTTTTGCATCTAATGTGATGATCATATGATTTTTATCCTTTATTTTGTTGATGTGTCCTATTGATTGATTTGTGAATGTTAAACTATCCTATCCTTGCATACCTAGAATAAATATCACTTGATGAAGGTTCTTTTAATGTGCTTTTGAAATCAGTTTGCTAATATTTTATTGAGGATCATTAAATCTGTCTTCTTCAGCGATACTGGCTTCTCATTTTCTCATCATCTTTGTCTGGTTTTGATATTAGGGTAATGCTGGCCTCATAAAATGAGTTTGGAAGTACCTCTCCTCTTCTATTTTTTGGAAGAGTTTGAGAAGTATTAGTATTATTTCTTCTTTAAATGTTTGGTAGACCACCAGTAAAGCCATACAGTCCTTCACTTTTATGTACAGCTTTTTATTGTCAACCAAAACTCAATAAAATAGTTTTACAAAATGTGCAGAAGTTCTGAATGGATACCTCATCAAATAAATAAGTGGCAAATAAGAAAATGAAAACTGCTTAAATTGATATGTCATTAGGAAACTGAAAATTAAAACACACACTACTATACACCTTTTAGAATAGCTAAAATCCAAAACACTGACAACATCATATGCTAGAGAAGTTGTGCAGTAACAGGTATTTCCATCCATTGCTGGTGGACATGCAGAATGGTATAGCTATTTTGAAAGATAGTTTGGCATTTTCCTTGCAAACCTAGATATGTTTACCATACACTCCAATAATTGTATACCTCGATATTTATCCAAATGAGTTGAAGCTTGATGTCTATAAAAATAGCTGCATACAACCTATTTATAACAGATATATTCATAATTGCTCAATGCTGTAAATAACCAAGATGTTTTTTAAAAGTTAAATGAATATGCAATGAATCCACAGAATGAAATATTATTCAGTAATAAAAGGAAATGAGCTATCAATTTACCAGAAGAACACAGAGAAACCTTCAATACATTTGACTAAGTGAAAGAAGCTAGTCAGAAAAGGATACATACTGTATGAATTCAGCTGTATAGCATTTTGGAAAAACAAAACTGCAGAGACATTATAAATATCAGTGTTTTACAGTGTTCTAGGAAAGGAGAAGAGGGATTAATAGGTGAAGTAAAGGTGTTTTTAGGACAGTGAAACTATTCTGTATGACAATATAATGGTGGATACATGGCATTAGGCATTTGCCAAAACCCATGGTACTGTACAACAAAGAGAAAACCCTAATGTAAACTATAGGCTTTAGTTAATAATGTATAAATATTGGTTCATCAGTTATAACAAATATAACACATTAATGCAAGGTACTAATAATTGTTATTTAATAAAGTTTATGAAAATCTATCATCTCACATAATAAGAAATATTAATGGAGGATACCTTTCAGTTTGGCTTAGTCGTTAATTGGAAATGCTTTTCTCTCTAATGATAGAAACACCAAAACATAATGCCTTTGCCAAGATAAAGGTTTTATTTTATTCCCATTATGGTAAGTCTAGCATCTAGAGTTTGGTGTTTGCAGGCGTTGATCCAGGGGCTCACTGGTATTAGAGTCAAGATCTCTATGAATCTCTTGCTCTTTTTCTCATGGTTTCTTGTTGCAGAATGTCATTTCTATCTCAAGTATAACATAACTTTTCCAGTCAGGAAAAAGAATAAGTCAGAATAAAAGATTGCATTTCACATGATTCTGTTTCCCTGTTAAATAGTTTTCCTGAATGCTTCCCTCACCCATTCACCCCTTTTACATAACCTCTCTTGCCACAATAATATAGCATGGTCTCCCATCTGCAAGGAATGCTAGGAAAGGTAGTTTTTTAGGTCATTACATTAATGACTCCAATAAAATCAAAGTTCTATTAGTAGGGAAGAATGGATATTGTGCATGCAACTAGAATTTTCCAGCACAAGATGTCCATATCTCTACTCTGCTACCCCCAAGTCTCTCAGCTTTATCCTTGACCTGACTCTCTTCATTTTTGCAAATTTACTGTAACAGTACCAAAAATTAACCACATTCAGACTTACAAATATTCAGAGACTGAAAGAACTGTTTACTTTAGTTGTAGCCTCCTATTGCAGCCAAGAACCATTTCTCAGGTACCCCTATCCTTACAGGTCTTTGATTCATTGACTGGTTAGAGCATAAACATACTCTTTTTTTTTTTTTAAAGATTTTATTTATTTATTTGACAGACAGAGATCACAAGTAGGCAGAGAGGCAGGCAGAGAGAGGAGGAAGCAGGCTCACTGCCAAGCAGAGAGCCTGATGCGGGGCTCAATCCCAGGACCCTGAGACCATGACCTGAGCCGAAGGCAGAGGCTTAATCCACTGAGACACACAGGCGCCCCATAAACATACTCTTAAACTAATCTCCTCCAAGGACTGTGGTATTGTCATAATTGCTCTAGAATGATCATGATTCACAAAATCTAAATTCTGACATCGAATAAGAATTGAGTATTTGGTGGGTAGTTACCCAAAAATATTTGCTAGAGTATTCCTGCACCCTGCAATAAATAATAGTATCAGCCTCAGTGATCCAATAAATTGGCTTTTCTTGATAACTTGCTTCTTTATTTAGAAAATTTACCTCTGTGGAACTCTTCATTCCCTGATGAAAAATAAATCCGTCATTCCCATATGCTAGTCATAAAAAAACATTTTCATACTTTCTCACAAGGTTGTATTTGTGGATATGGCAAATGGCTCGTATGGTTTTGCCTCCTCATGAGGGTCATCTTCAAAATGAACCACCATTACTCATCCTGAATGGCTGCCTTTGCTGTTATAGATTGTGCTCCTCAATCTAAGCTTTTAGGTTAGTGAAATATGGACAGTAATCACTTTGTGCTAGAATATAATACAAGCACAATAATATATACCATTGATTAAACACTTACTAACCATCTTACATGCATTATTATATTTAATTTGTATTATAGGCATATGAGATATCAAATGGTTATTATTGTTTCAGAAAATTTAACTTGGCCTAAGGCATACACCTAGGAAGTGGCAAGTCCAAGATTTGAACCCAGTATTGACTCCATATGTTTTTATGTTTTTTACAAACTTGATATACTCCCAACTTCCTTTATGAAAGATGTTTTTTGATGCTTAGTAGGCAGCTAGATTTATTCAAGCAACAGAGTTCTTATTTAGAGATATTACTACATACAAGAGCAAAGAAATACTAGGTTTTGATTGATGGTAATTATGTAATCTTTTGTTTCTTTTCATCTGTTCTTCCCTCTCTTTTGATGATGGTATGCTTAAAATAAAAACTCTTTGAAGGTAAACTTAAGAGGAGACAAGTTATACCTCCAATAGTATGGACTTGGGGAGACATATCAAAGCAAATAACTCCTAGTGCAGAACCAGACTTTGGGTAGAATAAGCATATCCAGAAGCTCATCTAGTCTCAATAGTGGCTAGGAGAGCTATCGATATGTAGGTCTGTTCTCAGTTTAAGGCCATGAATATCATTTTAGGTGATAATTAGAAATTGATGCCAAGGGATGGAAAACAGAGCTTGGTTAGAACTTAGATGTTGGAGTTTAAGGAAAGGTTCCAGTCATAAACACAAACCAGAGCACGTAATCAGGAGCACAAACCAAATAACTAGAAAATTAGGAGGAGGTCAGAATAATAAATACAGAGTAACAGCAAGAAACAAGAAGTATTAAGTCAGTCATTCATAGAAAGACAATTCCTTTACTAGCAGATAATTTTGTCCTTTATTTTAAGCTTTAGAATAATCTTGTGGTATAAATTGGATAAGCTCGCCACCATATGTCACCAGATGTCACCATATGTCACCAGAGATCAGATATAAGTCAATATGGAAGTGGACTGGAGAACAGGTTTTCAAGTTTCATATTTTATTTACTTAATAAGCACCTTTAAATATCCTTTTGGGGGCACCTGTTTGGCTCAGTGGGTTAAGCCTCTGCCTTCGGCTCAGGTCATGATCCCAGGGTCCTGGGATCGAGTCCCGCATCGGGCTCTCCGCTCGGGCAGGGAGCATGCTTCCTCCTCTCTCTATCTCTCTGCCTACTTGTGATTTCTCCCTGTCAAATAAATAAATAAAATCTTTAAATAAATAAATAAATAAATATCCTTTTGGTTAAGATAAAATATCTAACAATTATTTTCCATTGCTGTTATAGATCATTTTTAAGATTTAAAAATGTTTCAATACTACAAATTCAAAGCAATTTGTGGAATATGAAAAAAAATCACTGATGACGTTAGAATATCAAAATGATACTGACATTCTACTGAAGAATATAACATTAAAATAGAAGCTTCAAGCACTATAATAAAAATGATTTTTAAGGTCCTCTTTTTTTTTTGCATTTTCCTTGTGTTTAGAATTCATACCATAACTTAAAGTTTCTAGCCTATGTAGGAAGAAATGTGGCAAAAATGTTTTTATGATTTAAAAACAATATTACTTTATTTAAATAAGGTGTATTAGTGCTCAGACATTTGGAGAATTTATAAAGTTAGAATATGATTCAGTAAAGTGTATGTATTTATGGCCAAATGTACCAAGCAAACAAACAAACAAACAAACAAAAACTGCTGTAATGCATTTGAAATAGTCTGACTTCATTTAGTGGAATTAAACTGAACATACACTCTACCTTATTTTCTGAAAGTTATAAAATATACATTATTCTATCTGTTAAATGAAAATGAATGTGAATCTACAGTTGCAGCCACTATATAACAATGAATAAAAGTACTCCACTCCTATTTATGCCCAAGTAAATGCAGTATAATGGTGGAAATGAGAATGAGTCAGAAAAAAATAAAAGGCCACCACAATAAGGAGATTTTGACATATAATAGCCAAATAGGAGCTTATTTAACAATACTGTTCCTTGTATATACAGTTTTAAAGTATAACTTTAAAAAAATTTAAGGACACAACTCTTCTAAAAACACGTCAAATAACTCATTAAAGTCATTAATTTATGAAGGAATTAGTAAGACAATTAAGCTGGTTCTAGTAGCACTTGGAGGAATACAGGTATATGTAGCCCATTATAGTGGTATTTAAAAAAAAATGACTGTTAGCTGCTGCCTGTTGGTCAGGGGGACATCATGGAAGAGGAGCTTAGTTGGGCCATCTTATAGGCAACAAAGAAGAGAAACTCTCGTAACAAGAGGCTGTAGGAATATGCTTGGTCAGAGTATGAGGGAGAATGGGAAGAGAAAAAATCCAGAACGGACCTTCCACAAGAACCTTAGCTTCCACCAGGAATCCTAGAAACTTGCAGCCCCCTCTCCTCAGAACCAACATTTGAAGGCCTAAAACACAGAAAGCATTCCCAGAGATTTGGTTTAAGGAAAAAAAAAAAAATGTTAGGATAAGTTTTCAGAGATTATAAGTTAGATAAAATTGATGAAATCATAGAATTAAATAAAACTATAACATGTGGGGTTACCTTTCTACTCACCAGAAATCTGTAAGTAAGTGTAACTTCAGAGTTTCTCAGTTCTAATGAATTAACATATAGCAAAGTTAAATAGACATATATTAGAAAATTATATAATCCTTGGGTGGCCTTGATAGACTATGTACCAGGATGATCAAATAATCATGCTACCCACTTTTTTAAAGCTTATTTTCTGGTTTTAAATAATTATTAACACATTTAAATAGAGTTACAAGCAGACTTTTTAAGTGTTTTAATTCTTTATTGATCTGGGAAATATTCTTGGAAATCTTTTTCAATTGTGGAGAATGTAGAGTTTCATGTGGCAAAAGGCTGTTTTTGAAGGAATGCCTTTATTTTACCAAAATCTCATCTCTAATAATTTTCTAATCCATGATTGTTATTATCTCTAATTCTAATTCCTGAGACTGAGAAAAACTATGCTAAAACTGGTTCTGCCTTTGTATTACACCAACTGTGAATAGAAAAGGTCTGGATTCTTAGACATAAAAGAAAGTCTTGGAGAACTAAAGGGCAGATATTCCAAACTGTGAAATTATTAAAATTACCCAAGTTCTGTGGTCTTTTGAGAATCTGTGTTAGGGAACTTCTAAAAGCATTAGGGTGTAAGATACAATACAGTAACAGAAAACTTTTTTGAAGAGAGAAACTGTGTCACATTAATTAGTTTCTTAAATTTTTTATTTGAAAAGGATAGCTTAGAATTAAAGTAAACAGAGACTGAACTGTTGAACAAATGGTAGAGCAATCTAACTATTGCTAGACAAATAGATTTTTATATATGCTGTAGATTAGTATTGAAAATTATCTGTAGATATCAATAAACAACAATAAATCCCATGGTTACCCATGGTAAATCAAGGGAGACAGCATGTGAGAAGGAAGACGGACCAGAAAATTACTCTGATCTAGTACACTTTAATTGACTACAGGACTGTAAAAGTGTTCCTCTTATTTTGTCCTCAGTTCTGTCATTACCTGAAAAAGAAGTGGTAGCTCTAGAATACAAGATCTCACCATTTGAGGGCTGGAAGCTATTATACTTGATTTATAATACAAAATCAAGCATAAACTTTCAGTTTCAGCTCTATCAGGTAGTTTTAAGGCTGTCATGTCTTTCCTTACAATAAGAAAAAAACTGAGAATAAATAATTTTGACGCATCAGAGAATCTAGAATATGGGGCAAGACATAACGTTGAAATCTGGAAATACAGGCAAATCCAGAACACAACCAAGATCTGCTTCCCTACAGCACAAGCCGCTGGAGCCACAAACTGGTATAAACATGTAAATGTTTATATTGAAAATTTGCTGAAAATTAAGAATGAATTACATGAAATAGAAATTTCTGAGAACTATAGATTTAAGGGGATCCTTTTCTTTCATGGCCTTTTTTTTTTTTTTTAAGTAGGCTCTACATCCAGTGTAGAACCCAGTGCAGGGCTTGATCTCCCAACCTGGAGATCAAGACCTGAGTTGAGATCCAGAGTTGGATGTTTAACTCACTGAGCCATCCAGGCACCTGTCATAGCCTTTAACTGTACTTTTTTTTTTTTTTTTAAGATTTTATTTATTTATTAGACACAGAGAGAGACCACAAGTAGGCAGAGAGGCAGGCAGAGAGCCAGGGGGAAGCAGGCCTTCTGCTGAGCAGAGAGCCTGATGTGGGGCTCAATCCCAGGACCTGAGATCATGACCTGAGCCAAAGACAGAGGCTTAACCCACTGAGCCACCCAGGTGCCCCAGCCTTTAATTTTAGAACTGCCAAATTCTCATGGTAAAAATCTTTGGGAGATTTTTTTTTTTTTTCCTGGCTCCAACAGTGTAAGGGAAAAGGTGGCCATTATGAAATATGCCCATAGTACTCTCCATAACAGAGGTATACTCTCTAGGAAAAAAATAATTTTTGAGAGATTTATCCCCCTGGGAGAAGAACATTTCTGCAACTTTAGCACCACCCCCTGGAAACTTGCAATCTCATTTAAGGGGGAAATAATTATACCAATGGAGAAACACTTGTGAAAGTGGGACAAAAACAAGGACACAAGAGGAATTTGAAGGTCTAGTACCTACAACTATAAGCAATAAATACAACCCATCTCTTAGCCAGATTATCCATAAGTCCTCATACTAAAATCCTGTTTAACTCAGTTCCTACTACCCAATACAACAGGTCTAGTTTTCAACAAAAAATTATAAAATATACCAAAGGCAAGATTAAAAAAAAAAAAACAACACTGAATGACCAAAGCAAACATCACAATCAGAGTCAGATAAGACAAAAATATTGGAATCATATGACAGAAAATTTTTTTTTTTTTAAAAATGATAACATTTGGGGCGCTTTGATGGCTCAGTGGGTTAAGACTCTGCCTTTGGCTCAGGTCATGATCTCAGGGTCCTGGGATCGAGCCCCACATCGGGCTCTCTGCTCAGTGGGGAGCCCATTTTCCCCTCTCTCTCTGCCTGCCTCTCTGCCTACTTGTGAACTCTCTCTCTCTCCGTGTCAAATAAATAAATAAAATCTTTAAAAAATAAAAAAATAAATAAATGGCACCAAGCTATTAAAAAAAAAAAATGACACTTGCTTGGAAATAATGGAAAAGTACATAGTATGTAAGAACAAATTGGTAATATAAGTAGAGAGTTTGAAATCGTATGAAAAACATTGAAAGGAAATGCTAGAAATTATAAAGTCTGTAAGGGAATTGCAAGCCTCCCTCCTTTTTAAGGAGTCTTTGGGTTTCCCTACAGACTCAGATTTTCAGTGAAAACTTACAAGGCATGCTAAAAGGCAGTAACAACAAACACAGTTTAAAAAAGACAAACATTTGGGGCAGTTGGGTGGCTCAATCAGTTAAGCATCTGCCTTCAGCTCAGGTCATGATCCCCAGGGCTTGGGATCAAGTGTCACCCCAATGTCCCCATTCAGTGGGGAGTCTGCTTCTCCCTAGAGCTCTTCTCCTGCTCATGCTCCCATTTCCTCCCTCTCTCACTCAAATAAATAAATAAAATCTTTTAAAAAACTTAAAAAATAAAAAGACAAAACAATATACAAAATCATACACACAAAAAAAACCAAGTCAGATATGGCAGGTATTTCAAAAATTTAAAACCAGAAAATTAAAATAACCATGACCAGTATACTGAGAGCTCTATTGGGAAAAGTGAATAACATTCAAAAGTAGATGGGTAATGTAATCAGATTAATGGAAACTCAAAGAAAGAATTGAAAGGAAATGCTAGCAATAAAAAACAGTGTAAAAATGAAGAATATCTTTGATGGGATCATGACTAGCCTGGACACAGATGAGGAAAGAATCATGAACTTAAAGATAGGTCAATAGGATTTTTCTAAAGCAAGGATTTTTTGCTTTCTAAAGCAAAAAGCAAAGAGAAAACAATAAAAAAATTAAAAAAGAAAGAATATTGAGCCCAATATCAAGTACCATGGTATAAAATGGAAATGCCAGAAGGAGCAAAAAGAGAGAAAGGAGTAGAATAAATATTTGAAGTAATGGTGGCTGCTAATTTTCCAAACTTAATTTCCAAAATGAAATTCAGAGAAAACAGAATGGGAGAAAAAATTAATACTGAAGACGGTATCAAGTACCAAGTACAATTATAGTAGGTGTGATATACACAAAGTGGAAATACCAAAAGGAGCAAAAGGAGAGAAAGGAATAAAAGAAATGTTTGAAGAAATGATGACTGCTAATTTTCCAAAATTAAATTCAGATACCAATCTACAGATCCATGGAACCTAGAGAGCACCTGGCAGGGAAAATACTAAAAGCTACATCTAGGTATATCATATTCAAACTATAGGAAATCAAAGACGAAGGGGAAATTTTTGAAAGAAGCCAGAAGGGAAAAAAAAAATCCCTATATATAAAAAAAGAAGGAAAATAATTAAATTGGACTTTTTTTTTTCAAAAAGAGAGTAGAGTGAAGTATTTACTGTTGAAAGAAAAAATACCATCCTATAATTGTGTATCCAATGAAGCTATCCTTCAAAACTCAGGGGAATACTCACTTAGACAAACAGAAATTGATCAAATTTGTCACAAGTAGCCATACTTTGCCAGAAACGTTGAGAAAAGCATTCAAAAGGAAGATGATCTAGGTCAGAAACATGGATCTACACAAAGAAAGGAAGACTATTAAAGAAGCAATAAATAAAAGTAAAAATTAATTTTTTATTTGTAAATGATGTAACTAACATTTGAATAGTTTGTCTAAAATGACATTAGCAACAATTGGGTGTTTATCACTTATGGATAAGTGAAATGAAGAACAAATGTAATAAGTGATAGAGGGAAGATTTGGGAATATTCTGTTATAAGGACCCTATACTCCCATGAAGTGGTACAGTTTTATTTGAATGTGGACTTGTTAAAAGGTTTTGCACAGTGAAAGAAACCACCACCAACAACAAAAAGTCAACCTATTGAATGGGAAGAGATATCTGCACATGATATATCTGATAAGGAGTTAATGTCAAAAATATATAAACTTACATGACTCAATAACAAACAAAAATCAAGTAATCTGATTAAAGAATGGGCAGAGGAGCTGAATAGACATCTCTTTTTCAAAGAAGACCTAGTAGTGGGAAACAAACATATGAAAAGATGCTCAATATTACTAATCATCAGGGAAATGCAAATCTGAACCACAATAAGATATCACCTTATACCTGTCAGGATGGCTAAAATCAAAAAGACAAAAAATAACAAGCGTTGATGAGGACATAGAGGGAAAAGAACCCTTATGCATTGTTGGAAGGAACGTAAGGTGGTACACCCACTGTGGAGAGTAATATGTAGGTTCCTCAAAAGATTAAAAATAGAAATACCATATGATCCTTATAATTCCACTACTGGGTATTAACCAAAGAAAATTAAAACGCTAATTTAAAAAGATATAGACAACCCTTAGTGTGCCTGGATGGCTCACTTGGTTAAATGTCCAACTCTTGCTTTCAGCTCAGGTCATGAGATCAAGCCCCACATTAACCTCTGCACTCAGCATAGACTCTGCTTGAGATCTCTCTCTTTCTCCATCTCCTTCTATCTCTACCCTGCTTGCATAAAAAATATATATATGTACATACATAGATAAAATCTTAAAGGAAAGATATATGCACCCTATGTTTATTGCAGCATTGTTTACAATAGCCAAAATATGGAAGCAGCCCAAGTGTTCATTGATAAATGAATGGATAAAGGAGATGTGGTGTCTGTGTGTGTGTGTGTGTGTGTGTGTGTGTGTGTGTGTATGAATGATAGAATAATATGCAGCCATAAAAAGGATGAGATCTTGCCATTTGCAACAACCTACAGATCCAGGGAGGATGGCCTCAAAAGGTAATGTGGTAATTTCATTAAGTCAGAGAAAGACAGATGTCATAGGATTTCACTTACTGGTGAATCTTAAAAACAAAACACACAAACAAACAAAAAGCAGAATCAGACCGATAAATACAGAGAACAAACAGATGGTTTCCAAAGGGTGGGAGATAGGACAAAATGGATGAAGGGGAAAGGGAGAAAAACAGGCTTCCAATTATGAAATGAACAAGTCATAGGAATAAGAGGTACAGCACCAGAAATATAGTCAATTATATTATAATAGCATTGTATTGTGACAGATGGTTGCTATATTTGTGGTGAGTGTAGCATAATGTATAGAGTTGTTAAATCAGTATGTCGTGCACCTGAAACTAATGTAACCCTGTGCTTCACCTGTACTCACATTACAAAAAAAGCACTAAGTGCATAATCTCAAATTTTTAAAAAATGGACTTGAATTTGTTCTGAAGATATATTTCGAACTTTAAAACAACCACCAAAATATTTGAAAAAGAAGTACTGTTGATATACTAAAAGAAGAGAGAAAATGGAATCATACAAAATTTTCAGTTAAAATTAGAGAAGGCAGAAAATAGTGGGAGACAAAAAGAAATTGCAGTTGCTATAGAAAATCTATAGAATTAAGGTACTAAAAGAAATACACACACACACACACACACACATAAAATTCAGGTATGACACAAAGGCAAAAGCTATAGGGAAAAAAGGAAAAAAAGATTTTAACACAAAATTTATTTATTTATTTATTTATTTATTTATTTATTAAGAATTCCACAGAAACACAGTGAGAGAAGGAGCACAAGCAGGGAGAATGGGAGAAAGAGAAGCAGGCTTCCCACTGAGCAGGGAGCCCAATGCCCAGCTAGATCCCAGGACCCCGGGATCATGACCTGAGCCTATGGCAGATGCTTAAGGACTGAGCCACCTAAGTGCTCCTATTTTTGTAAAAATTTTTGTAAATATTAAATGTTAAATATTTTTGTCAATGCTATAAATAAAATATTTAAAGGGGGCAATAATTTACACTAACATGGTAAAGAATTGTCTTAACATATGATAAACACTTGCAGATCACTGTGAAAATAATGCAGGTTTCTTCTTGTTTACCTCCCTTCTGTCCTCCCTCCTGGAATGTAGACAAAGGGAATAAACAGTTGTTTTGAAAAATGAATGAATACAAGTAGGCAATATATAATGAATTTGTTTTATGAATAATGAGATAATTGTAAATTTAAATATGACATATCCCCTGCTCAGAAGTTCTGTAAAGAGAGAAATCAATAATGATATCTAGTGTTGGCAAAGATCAAGAGAAATAATTATCACTGTTTCTTATTTCAAAAGATAGTTCCAAAATTTGTCAGTCTGTTGACCCAAGAATTCTATTCCTAGGAGTTTAGCTTAAAAACCACATAAATACATAAAAACATACATCTAAAGTTCATAGCACTATTTATAACATTTGGGAAACCCCTACATCTCCAATAATATGGCTCATTTAAAAGGATCATCACATATTCAGAAACAAAAATGATATACCACCAATAAAAACAGCTGTAGATTATTTCTGGGTGATAAGGAAAAATTTTTATAATATATTGTTGAGTGACAATTAACACATTTCTTTAGACTGTAGCTATTGTCTCCCTGCTGTAAAGGGTGATAACACAAACTTTTACTTCTCGAATCTCTATATTAACCAGTTTTAATCTATATTATTGCCTTTTTTAGTATTCAGTTTGGTACTATAAATTATGTGTAAATTTCTCTTATATGATTTATTCCACTCCATTCTAATTTTCACATTTATTTTACTCGTTCTACAATTAAATGGAATTTATGCATACTGCTAATCCTTTTCTGGTAGATTTCAAAGTCATGTATTAGTTTGCTGAAGTTCATTCTTTAATAAGTTTCCTCAAGGAAGAACTCCGAAGAACAACATTCCCTGACTTCTGGCAAAGTCAAAAAGGATTTCTTTAGCTTTTCTGCTTGAATGTTGGCTTGTCTGAATATAAAATCTTTTCTGTATCTTGTAGTTATCTCCCTATTATATTCTTCTGTTGCATGTTGCTATGGAGAAATCCGAAGCCTTTTTTATATTTTTTCCCCTAAGAGGTGACTTGAACTCCCTGCTTAATTAACTGAAAGATTTCTTTTTATTCCTTTAAATTGAATATGTTTACCAAAAGTCTTGCTGTTCAATGTTCTGTGTTTATTTTTCCTGAAAAGTCATGTTCTCCACTTTGAATTTAATAGTCCCATCTTTTTTCCTGTCAGGAAAGCTTTAATAAATTATTATCTTTAAATATTTATATTGATATTGTTTTGATTTTCTTTTTTAGTGTCATATTTTTGTTATTAAAAAAAGGCCATACTTGAAGGAAGCTTTTTTCTTTCAGTAGTAGAGAAGGAATGAGAGGTGAAGACTGAAAGACTACAAAAGTATAACCTACTTGTATAAACTCTCTTTTGAATTCTACTGTTCTTTTCCATCCTTTTTCCTTGCAAAATTTTTGTGTTACTACTATAACAATTTATTACTCATCATTGAACAAATTATTTATTTCTGGAACAATCATATATAGGAAGATTCTATGCAAACTCTCCCCTTCAGCCTTTCTCAATAAAATGGAATTCCCGACAGCTTAATTTGGTTCCTGCCTCTGTTCTTACAGTGAAGGGATAAACTTTTGCAATCCAGGATGAGTCCCTCATTTTAAAGAAATGAATTTTTTTTCCTTAGCTTTTTTCTGAGGTTTTCTACCACTGGATTAACCTCTGTTCATCACTTCTTCATGATGGCTTTTCTGCAATCTTCACCCTTCCGTTTATTTATAGTCTATAGATCAAATATGTCTAAATTTCCCTGAAAATGGAGTTCTCTAATTCTCTGTCCCTGGGTAAATTTTTATATGATTTCTAAATGGAGCTAACTTATACAGAAGGATTTATACCATAATTCCCTGATACATTTCTTCTTTAAAAGGATTTACCAGCTACTTATTTAAATTTGCATTTGCTGGATTTAATGTAGTTGATCTACAAAAAGCAATTAGATACAGATTAATGTTATATTCCATGAGAGACAAAGTTGAAAATTTGAAGTTCAGACATTATAAATGGGACTACTAGCAATTTAAACTACCTAGTGAAACTATTTATGGCTACAAGGTACAGATGCAAAATTACAATATGCAGAACAGGTGCAAATCCGATGTGGGGGTGCTTCAGTTACCACAGTTTATGATTATTTCTGTATTATCTCCAAGTCAGACTCTTCTAAAAATTCTTACCTTTCATTTTTATCTAATAATCTTCTAAATGACTAGGCAGCTTTAAATCATGTCTCTCATAGCTCTCATATACTTCCCAAAGATCCACTAATAATTGATGATTAGAGGATTATAGTCTGGATTCAGTCATGATTTGACTAATAGGGAGAATATATAGTTTTTGGATACAGTTTTAGACCTGAACCAAAGACTGGAGGACTTAAAATTTTGCCATAAATAATTACATTACTTTTTTTCACTACAGATCAAATCCAGGAATGAATGTGAAGGCTTACTATGAGTCTAGCACAAAGAAAGAATATCATAGTGCTTCTTGTTTGTATTATATATCATCATAACCATTATTGCTATCTACTAGGGAATAAATATAAGGGCTTCCCCCCCCCCAGTAAATTTACTGAAAACATAATCCTAGTAGTAAATCAATCAATCAATCCATCAGTACCATAATATTTTATTTAAAATAAGATACCACAGTATTTTATTTAAAAAAGAAGGCTATGCATGATTGTTGCAACATTTTTGTTTGCTTTTTACCAACAAAGTGGTAGAACTTGATAAAGAGAGGGTATTGGCTAAATGAAACCAGGATCTGAATCACTCTAGAATTTTTGGCTCTTAATTAATTGACAGTACATATGACATAAATAAATTTAAAAAGCACCATTAGGAAACATAAGTAAATTTGGAATACAAATATATTCTCAAAGCAGTCAAAGCACATAGGGAAATGAAGTGTGTGATTATTTAGGGGAGTAAAGGTTTGATGAATTTTCTCTAAAGCAAGTTGGCAAATTATGTTGAGAACCTTTAAAATGGCCATATCGTTTCAAATACTAATGTTACTTAAATAAACAAGTACAAAAAATTATGAAGAATATAATCAATGAAAAATATTCATAATGAAGTTGCAAAATAATGGAGAAATTCTTTAAAATATATAGCATATCCATGTAATGTAATGTTACGTAGTCATTGGTAAAAATAATTTCAAAGTCTTTTCAGTATCATGGATAATGTTTCACATGAAAATCTTAAGTGAAAATGCAGGATCTCTACTTACAGTTTTTGAACAATTATGTTAAATTCATACATATATATATATATATATATAAATAAAACATATAATGTAAATCCAGTAAAGTATAAATGATAGTTATTTCTAGACTGTGGAAATAATGGTAATGTTTATTTTCTTACTATGTTACCTTTCTAACTCTATAATCTATATATATTTACAATTATAATTTTATTTTTTATGAATGTATAGTAATAGAATAAGTACAATTTAAAGTATTTGAGATGGAAAGAAAGGAAGTTTGTTACTGTTAAGTATCATTTCTCAGAAAATGTCAGGATATTTTAAACATTTTATCAAATGTTTCTTATATGGAATTTGTATTTTTCAAGTGGTTCATTTAACTCTCTAAGAAACAGATATCTCCCATTCTCTGAATTATCAAACTAAAATTACTATGATCAGATTCTGAGTATTAAAAAGCTGTTAAAGCTATGGTATAACTTCCTCTCCTGTGGCATTTAAACACATCCTTCCCATTATCTTTGTGGTATAATCCACCTTGTCTGGAGAACTAATCAGATACTTACATAAAATGCTTCCAGAAATTAGTACACTTAAAGTTATATTTAATACAAAGAGACTTTGACTTGCTTCAGTGCCAACTGTGCGCCTTTTTTTTTTTTTTTTGAAGATTTTATTTATTTATTTGACAGAGAGAGACAGTGAGAGAGAGAGAGAGATCACAAGCAGGGAGAGTGGGAGAGGGAGAAGCAGGCTTCCCACTGAGCAGGGAGCCATTGGGGAGGCTTGATCCCAGGACCCTGGGATAATGACCTGAGCCAAAGGCAGAAGCTTAATGACTGAGACACCCAGGTGCCCCCAACTGTGCACCTTTTAACCTGCTTTGTTGGTGTGTATAAATTCTTTGCTTATGTTATATTGTTTCTCTAATATTTGCAGAAATTCTGTGATTTTAAAGAATTAACTGGATCTTATTTCTATAAGTAGCATGTATCTCCTGACTCATGACCCCCAAAGTTCCAAGTGCTTAAGTTCCTTTCTTAAAGGGATACGAATATTATTAGTCACTTATTACTTAGTTGTTTTTTTTTAATTGATTACCTACAATATGTAAGTTCTGATAAATTCTGTGGAAGCTACAAAGATGAGTAAGATATAGGACTAGATTTTCAAAAGCATAGAGTCAACAAGAACATAGAATTAGTTCCAAGTATGAGGCAACTTATGATGAGGACTCTAATAAAAGAACTAATGAGTTGTTCAGCAAATATAGGGATGGGAGAGATGATTTCTAACTGAGTGGATGGATGCATACAGTCTTCTTTAGTAGTCTCATACCTTGATAAAAAAGGAAGGTGATTATGAAACAGTGGGAATAGGATTTATCCTAGAGAATAGTCTGCATAGACCAGTTAATATTGCTGTTTAGCAGCCTTATATTCTAATCCTAGCAATCACTTTGGCAAAAGATAGATCTCATCATAGTGAAAGCGCACAAAGCTAGCTCCACTACTAGAAAATCACCTTCTGGTGATATGGGGATAGTAACTTCCACTTTATATGTGAAGGATGCAGACTTACTGACAAATGGCTGCATTTGTCATCCTGTACTGGTAACATTGCATTGACCTAATTACAGTCATCTATAGATGTGTGACACACAATATCATCATGACTTCATTGGCATTTGCTTAAAGTTAAAGGAGACAGTATTCCGTAATCAATATTATATTTTAAGAATAATATCTAATTAAATTACTCTAGCTGAATAGAGGATGTTGATCCTATTAGATCCTCTAATCTATAGTGATTAGAACATTTCAGAAGTCAGATTCCTCAGGTAACCATTGTACTAACACTGAGCAAGGAGACCTGAGGCTGATGATTCTTTTTTTGCCAAGTTTCTGGAATTCATTGGCTAATGATGTGGTCTCAGGTGTACATACTAGTTTTTCTTTTATTCTGCCTCACACTTAGCTCCAGTAAGGGATATGTACATAAGAGTACTGCTCATGTCTCCAAACATTGCTATAATCAGTTAATATAATCTGGCCAGAACCAGCTAAATGAAAGTTCAAGAAAAATGGAAAAATGGGTTTCAGAAAATAGCTGACTCCAGGAAAGCTAAGGTTAAAGGAAATGCATTTATTCTGAAAAGCATCTATTAATCAGGACTCTGTCTATTTGATTAAAAGCTCTTTCAGTAAAAAGCAACAGAAATCCATTTAAACTAACTTAGGTATAAAAGGGAATTTTTTATAAGAACAAGGAAGTATGCCCCAGGATCCCAGGGAAAGTGACCAGGACAGATACCAGGAAATGTGAAAATCAGGCACAAAGGCAGGTATTCCCAATTCATACGTCTCTTTATATCTCTCCCTAATTATCTCTTGCTTTAGCCTTTTGTATTCAAGTCCAGTCTGCTCTCTTTCTGTATGTGTGATTTGATGTGCACATGATGAAAGTTGATCATACTTGTACATAGACAGTGTTGGTTATAAAATTTTTTTCTTCCAGGTTCAAATGTTATTAGACACTGACATGTGTGACCTAATCCCAAATTTCTGGAAGAAAGATCCTAACTGGCACAGTATAAATCAGGTATTTATCCCATGTGCTTTCAGATAGGGCCAGCTGAACAGGCCCACATAACGTAAGCATGGCAGCCCATGTAGGGAGTTTCTACAAAATCACCCCCTACTTGAGAAACTATGCTAGAAAGTTTCTACCATACTGTTCTAGTAAAGACTTTTCTTGAGGAAGTTGAGAGCTTATGTGAGTTGTTTAATATTATCTACCATGTAAGTAGCAAAAGTGGGATCAGTTTTAGGTCTAACTCCAGAGCTCCTTTCCACTGACAAATTCACAGATGAAAGAAATGTGCTAAAGTTTGTTTCTCTCTAATTTTAAGAGTAGACAATTTGCACAGGTACAAGTAATAAGGTGTGCCTCCCAAAATTCTCCTGCAGACAATATAGGTGACCAGTGCCCCTCCCAGAATCCCCCTCTGAGTTTTCCCAGGGGCCAGGTTTTCCCCACTGTTTCCAGTCCATTACTGAGCATGGGAAGCAGGGAACCATTGAGGCCCATTCCTGCAGGAGTGGGGGTTTCCTCTAATGAGCAACATTGACTTGATATACATACTCCAACAGCTGGAATGTTCATGAAACTGTGCTACAGTCTTAAACAGTTCCCACCTGGTACTCCTTCCCATCCTCTCCTTTCTTAGGTGCCAAACCCGCTGCTCACTCATGAGGCTCTCTCTGGCTACCTTGTTCATCCTCTATAGGTGTTTCCTTTGGTTAATATCTTTATATGTGTAATCTTATTTTAGCATATGCTTATTAGGGAAATAATGACACAAAAATTTTGGAGGAATTTTAAAAAATCAGAAAGATGAGATTAAAAGCTGCATTAAAAGTAAAGATAAAAGCAGTTAGAAAACGAATTAAAATAGATTTCTTTTTATATTGTTTGTGGGAAGTTATAGGACTTTCCACAGATTTCATTTGAATTAAGAATAGCATTTATTATTTTTCCCTCTTATCAAAACATATATATAGCCCATATAACACATATGTTAAAAGAATAAAAATATAGCTCTTTAAGCTACAAAATAAAATTAACCCAAATTGCATCATTAAATTTTAATATAATTTTCAGTTTCTGGTTATAATTCCTATTTTTTTCAAAATTAGGATTCAATTAAATAAACTCTTCAGATCTTTTTATTTCCATGAAACTTATGTTGTCAACACATCCCCAAATCATTAAATCTATATTTTCTTTTTAACTGATAACACAGACTTAGGATCACCCAAGAATTTTTCATTGTATCCCTCTTTTCATTCTTAGTGACCCTTTGGCACAAAAGGTGCATGTAGGGAGTGAGTGTAGAGGAGGGGGAGATACAGTTACTAGAATAGGACATGCCAGTTTTGGGTGTTGAAGGAAAAAAAACAACCCAGCATTATAAGTGGGGGTGGAGTAAAAGTGTTCTAAGGACCCCTGGAAACAGGGAGGAAGGAGAGTTTCCTTTCAGAACAGTCCAAAACCCTTCTTCCTCAAGGAAAATTCCCTGGTGAGGCTCTTCCAAATTGCCACAACTGCTGTGTCTTCTGTCCCCCAGCAGATGGCTCTAACCATGATGTGATCACCATTTCCCATTCCAATAAGTCTCTTGGAAATAGCAGGGATGGCCCCAGTTTCCTTACCGCCCTCACAAAATATCTCTGGATGATTTTCCCAACCTCAAATATAGTCATTCTCTGAGGCAAACACATGTCACCCCCCTGGTGGGATGAACTAACAGTACAGACTAGACTGACTGTCCTCAGGTGGTCCTGTTAAAATAAGCATTAGATTCAGTTATCAAAAACAGTTTGGGAATGCTAAGGCCTACCAGGAAGTTGGGGAGGCCACATTGGAGGCAGTGTCAACCTATATATCTTTTCACTGATGTAGAAACCACTTTGGTTGGTATAATTATAAACAACATTCTCTTTTCAGGGATGCCACATAAGCCTGTAGGATTTTACTTCCTGTGAGGGAACCAGGAAGTATCTTGTTTTTCTTTTGAGAACAGAGTGATTTATATCTTCCTTGGCCTGGAAGGCATTCAGGTCATCTGCACTGACTGGACTTGAAATAGGTGATGGCATTACCTTAGGCTTTTTCCTAGTAGGCCAGTTGGATTATCTACAATTCTTACTACATCCTACTATACCTAGATTAATGTTCAGGGAAACCAGAAAATTCAGAAATTAAATACAGAAATTTAAGGAGAAAGACTCTTGATTTTCTAAGATGGACACTATTGGTTGATCGGATTTGTTCAGCTGGGACCCTGGGAGGTACAACTGATGTCGTTACTGGTCCACTTTTTATTATAAGTGGTTATTCTCAACTATTAGAGTATTTGCTTGGTACAAATTTATATAGGCAGCTTAGGGTGCAACAGTTTAAAGATCTTCATAGGTAGCTTGGACATCATCTTTGTGGTTGTTTGGGTTGTAGGGTTTTACTTTTCTGCATTGAAAGATACCACTATGACAGAGCTAGCTGGGTTGATACCCATTTATGTGTTATAAATTCTGAACTGGTTCATTCTATGGCTATGTCTAGATTTCTTTCTGGCACTGGTGCACACTTGTCAAGGAGAACCCCATTACCTCAGGAAGATGACAACTTTATTCTTGAGGTAGTGACTCTTCAAAATCAGAACCACCCCTCCAGATAAATAAGTATTTTTAAATGATACAAATCTCCAGCTGTCAAAGTGTTTGTAAGTGATGAGTTTTGCTTCTGAGCTTTTCAAGCCTTGGAAATGAGGCCTTGTCAGTGGGGTCTGCCAATATTTTCCTGAACTGCTTTTTTTAAGGGCAAATTTGGAGGTCTTCAAACATTTCTTCATTTTTTTCAATCATTTTATCATTTGTATGGGGTTCTGGAAATGAGAAAGAGATTATCATGTTGTCTGTTATCAAGTTGCCATCTTAACCAGAACTGTGGTGTTCCCTTATGAATCATACCATGTTGCCGAATACTGTAGTAAATGTGAGAAGCAGGTGGAATGTAATGTCCTGCAAAGTGGTATCATATGTGTATAAAGGCCCCTGCCAACATAATCACTCCTTATGTACTCTGTTAATGGTGTGTCTTTCAGGATCTCTAGAGAGCTCCTGATGTAAGCCTTATCAGAGCTGTGACCAGATTCAGTGAACCAAAAATCACAACACATGTTCTCTTGAAGGGGTTGCTGTAGTTCTCTCAGGTGTTGACACATTTTCGTGATAACTACTATTTGTTGAGTACCTTATCCTTGCTCGTTTCTGTAATAATTAAATTACACATCAGCATTTTTCATTCGCCGTAATGCTTATAATAACCTCTGCTTTTCACATATGGAAAGAGGCTCAGAAATAAGTCACTTACTCAAATCATACAGCTTGGAAGTGGTATGCCTTAGATTTGAAAAAGAAATTTTCTGGCTCTCAAACCCATGCTATTTCTACAGAATAATGTGATGAAATTATATAAACTATTAATAATGTAGCCAATGATCTCACTTTAAATAATTTGTGCCCATTGTGGCAAGCAATTTTAATATGATTTAGAAAAGTACAAATTCACACATACTCACCCTCAAAAGAAAGGCAGTACAGTAAGTGAAGAAAATAGAGGGGAAAAGTTCAGATTATTGGATATATACTCATCAATCTAAATATCTGGGAACTGAGTACCCTAGAGGGTACAAGGTTAGTTAGATTCTTCATAAATGTTAGGTGATGGTTATACTAGGAATTTTATAATCTGGAAAAAATTTGAATTCACAGTTCATAATAGGTGACTTTGGTGTCAAATATTTAGAAAGACTTTTAAACTAGGTTTCTGACTACAGGCTAACAAGGGTAGAACTAGTAAAACTAGTAGACAGTATTAAGAACAGCAAAAAAGCCAGAGAGTGTTTGTAATCTTGGATCTCCAGGTAAATACTATAATTAAATTAGTCCTGTTTTATTTTTTAACTTTTCAGGTTTCAGTTCTCAGAGACTGAATCCTCAGTCCTAAATGGAGTACTCATGGAAATGTCCGCTGCTTATTGTTTATGAATATGGACATTCTAAAGTGAAGAAAAAACTATTTCATTAATTTTATATGACAGATTTTCAAGACTAGATCCCAGTGATTTATATTTGATTTCAAGATAGTGGAAGCTAGGTATATAAAATAATTAATAAAAACCTTTTACAAAACAAAAATTACTTAGGTATCTAAAACTCAAGATTTAATGACTAAGCAATGCAAGACCCAAAGATTTCTCCAGCGATGTAAATTAAAAATCTGTATCAAAGTGAGGAATGATATTAGGTGAATACTATTTAAGTTGTTAATAACAAGAATAGTCCATAACAACTTTTAGAATTGGTTTGGTTCCAACTCGACTGGGAATTCTAGGCTTTTGGGGGGAGAAAGGTAGATAAATGTATTCTTAACATTTGATGCTACTGTAATTACTTAATACAGTAATGTTTGGGTACATTTCTAACCTAATTCATGTGTGAAAAAATAATTTATATCTCAAATCAACTTATAAAAGATTATTTTTAGCATTCACAATAATCCTGTAATTACTTATTTTCCTTTTATAGATGCAGAAACTAGTTTAGAAAGAACTAACATGTCAAAATAAAATTTACCTTTCTTAATTCTCAGCTCAATATTCCTTCTATTTCACCACAATGTTTCTCAAAGTGATTGTTCTCATATTATCTTAATGAGGAATTTCCTATTGTGTGCTCATTATCTGATCTTGATAAAGGAGAGCAGGAGAACCTTTGTCAAGATGGTTTCTGAACTGCAACTACATTGATATGTGCACAAGGATAACCTTAGACTGGTAGGCTTGACCAGCTGGAGTTTGTTTTAGTTTATACTATGAGATACCATGAGTGAAAGTGTTACCTCTTTAAGAAATACAAAGCCGACAATGAATCATGGAATACTAAATCAGAAACTAATGATATACTATATGGTGACTAACAGAATATAAAAAAAAAAAGAAAAGAAATACAAAGCCATTGATAGTGTCTTGATTGTGTCTTAACAGTAAATAGGTTAATGAGAATTAAGGTCTCACTTTTGATATATCACTTTTGGAGAAAAAGTGGTAGGTTTTAGAGGTGGAGGAGAAACAATATACAAGGATGTTTTGTTATATTGGATGCTTTCTCTCTATTTATGTATATATGAACACACACACAGACGCGGGGCAAGGAAAATGTGGCTTTTCAAGAATATGAAGTGTGTTTGGTTCAGAGCAAATACTGAATCATCTATGCTATACTTCAATTATATCATTTATTGTTCTATAAAATTATACATATTGTCTTTAATTTGTCACTGGTAACTGAGACTAATATGAAAAGAATAATCTATTTAAATAAAGCTTGATTACTTTAGTAATGAACTGCATGGACCACCTAAATTACTTTGCATGATATACTGCTCAAATAAATATTTTGCAGGACGCCTGGGTGGCTCAGTCATTAAGCGTCTGCTTTTGGCTCAGGTCATGATCCCAGGGTCTTGGGATTTAGCCCTGCATCGGGCTCCCTACTCCGTGGGAAGCCTGCTTCTCCCTCTCTCGCTCCCTCTGCTTGTGTTCACTCTCTTGCTGTGTCTCTCTCTGTCAAATAAATAAATAAAATCTCAAAAAATATATAGATAGATAGATGGATAGGTAGAAAGAAAGAAAGAAAGAAATGCCTTTCTCAGTCTGAACATATGTATAAACAGAATTGGGCCCTGCATTCTTTTTGAAAAATTCGCCTTATTGAAAGAAAATATTTTGAACCTAGTAGAGAAGGAGATTCATTTCTTGATGATTATTCTGTGTCACTTTAATTTATTAAAAGCTTACTGTTGGTTGGTATGTAATAATTCATAAAGCTGCTTATGAATAGAACTTCCTAGTAGATGTCATGGTTCTCCATTTAACTTATTTTTAATTTTTATTTTAAAATTATCATAAAGTAAAATTAACCCTTTCTTTTGGTGTATCAGTCTGTGAATTTTACATATATATAGATAGATAGATATAGATATAGATAGATAGATTTATGCAATTATCAACACAGGATACAGAATAGATTCATCCCTCAAAAAAACTCCTTTATACTCTCCGTGTTATACTTACATTCACCTCCATCTGTATTCTTCCATGTTATACTGTACATGTGGCTTGTGGTTGCTTATTAAAAACAGAACTGATAGCTGTTAATACTGTAGAGCAACAAACACTATGATTATGTGTGTAATATAATTGGGGAGCAGGACTGGATTATGTTTCATCTACTTGGGGAAGGAGCATTTCGTAATTATATGAAGAGGTTTTTTTTGTTGTTTGTTTGTTTGTTTGTTTTTCTAGTAACTCTTCTCCCGTTGATTCTGATAAATATTCCCTCTCCCTTTGGGGAGAGGGAATATTACTTTTCTTTCCCTCTCCTGTTTGAAAATCACCATAATTATTAACCACCAGTATTTATAAAAATATATGATATCCCATAGATGTATCTGGGAAAATGGAAAAGCTAGAAGTTTAGGAACAATCAGTAGCTTTGAGGAAAGTTATTTTTATTTTATGTATCTTTTGGTATCGAAGACCCTCTTTAAGGTCCAGTTGGGTTATCTACCATTTTAAAAAAAAAAGGTATTCTAAGGTCTTTATACATTCCTAGGTTGGAATCCTTTGGGGATATGAGCTCAGTCTTACTATACAGTTGAATTCTCAAGGCCTGGAACATTTCTGAGAACTTTGTTGGTAATCAATAAGGAAGTGATGAATGATGGATACATTTTCTGAGCTTCAATCTACTCTTTAAAATTAATGATAAAACTCAGAGGTTTCTGCTTCTTACCACAATATAACAGAAAATAGATTTGTCCTCCTTCCTCAAATAATTAGAAAGCCAGTAAAAGAGTATTTAGGACAACAGTTTTCAGACTTTGGGCAGCAAACAGAAAATGACTGATTTCTAAGTGAAGAAAAACAAATAAACAAGCTGAATCCTGTATTTACCCCAGCTAATAATCTGGTTGCAGATCCCTGGAGGAAGTACAGAGCAAAGGATCACAAACAAATGTTAGCATCCTTGCTGAGTAGAGAAGAGATCAGAAGTTGGGCAAAGTTGTTCAGGTTCATAGGAGGGAAGGGAACAAAGAAAGCACTGGAGAGCTAACAGAGGAGTTCCCTCGTGTTTTTGGCTGAGTGTAGATTTGTGCATTAAGGGGGAGAAGTTACCCAACGTTCTTGAAAAACAAACAAACAAAACAAAACACTGAAAGGCAAGGGTGCAAACAATGTTTGGAGCTCATACAGATGAAAAATATTTCATTGAGCTAACAGAATGGAAAGATCACATAAAATAGTGACATTGGTTGGAGCTCTCAGAGAAGTATTGCATGACTCAGGATTTTCACTTCCAGGTATATGACCTAGAAATCTGATAACATGAGTTCACTCAAAAACACATACACTAATATTTGTACAGCATTATTCATAGTCGCCATAAAGTAGAAACAACCCAAATGACCATGTGCTGATGAATGAATAGACAAAATGGAGTATATACATATGATGGAATGTTATTCAGCCTTAAAAAAGAATAAAATCCCGATACATGACACAACATAGATGAATCTTGAAAGTATGCTATGTGAAAGAACACAGACACAAAAAGCCATATATTAGGAGTCCATTTATATGAAATTTCCAGAACAGGGAAATCCATTTACTTAGAAGATATATTGTTGGCAGAGATTGTTTGTGGGGAGAAATGTGGAGTTACTACTACATAGTATGGAGTCTGGAGGTTTTTTTTTGGGGTGATGAAAATTTTCTGGAATTGATAGCGATGGTGCTTACATAATCTCACGAATATATGAAACAAACCCTACTGAATTATACATGTTAAAAGAGTAAATTTTACAATGTGTGAGTTATATCTCAATAAAAGAGAAAGCTTTGTGTTATTAGGATTAAATTAGTTTTAGACTAAAGAGAGCCCTGATTCACCCTAACAATACTTGACAGCAAATCTTAGGCTATGACCTAATGAGGAGCTCAGCAAATTCTTTTTCCACAAAAGGAACTATAAACCTGAGAAAAATGGACTAAAACAACCATTTCGGTGCTCTGAAAATCAATCAAAACAATCAACAATAAGAGAAGTATTTATGCTTTTACAAATGTTGAGTTTCATGAAAGAAGAGTGGAAATCTGTGGTGTTCTGACCGGGGACTGCTCTCATCTTCTTAGCTTGACCAGTGCAGAGGTTCAGCCAGGGCAGGACAGGTGATGGGTAGTAGCAGATCTCTTCAGGCATCAAAGGGACTCTCTTGATTTGTAACAGTCTGGGAGCAGACTCTTGAACTGAGTATGGGAAGACCAAATAGGTCCACTCTATTACACAGAGGTCTGGGTTTATTTAGTTGGGACATGCATGTGCACAGCCCAGAACTGAGAGGGCCCAAGCATTTAAACACACCCCTGGCGATCCCAAGACTAAAGACATGTATTGGAGTTTCACAAAGTCCTGACTGCAAGAAAACCCAAGTCGGATGTCAAAATAGTCTGAAGTTAAAATCATTCTCCTACCCAAAGACAGATCTGTCAGCAGAGGACACAAGCCTTATACTGATTCAAAGTGTTTGAGAACAACTTCTGTCCAATTATTAGCTAAGCATTAAATGATAGGTTCTTGGGAAAAGCCTTTAAGAAGTCATGCTTTAAAATAAAAACAATTAGGGGCTGCTTCGATGGCTCAGTGGGTTGGGCCTCTGCCTTTGGCTTGGGTCGTGATCTCAGGGTCCTGAGATCAAGCCTCGCATCGGGCTTTCTGTTCGGTGGGCAGCCTGCTTCCCTCTCTCTGCCTGCCTGCCTCTCTGCCTACTTGTGCTCTCGTCTGTCAAATAAATAAAGAAATTTTAAAAAATAAATAAAATAAAAACAGTAAAAAAAAAAACCTGAGCAGAGGTATCAGAGATTATAGAGCACAGAGTAGACATGTTTTTATAGATTTATTACAGGCAAACAACTAAACAGACAAGAAACGGCAATAATGATCTTCAGGAAGAAAGAATCCATAGTTGCCATAATGTGTGTAATGTCTAGTTTTGGGGCAAAAAATATGAGGCAGGCAAAAAAAAAATCACTTATGTGACTTACATTATGGAGGAAAAAACACAAAAACTCTCTGGAGTATGTCTAGCTATTAGATTTAGCAGACCTCTATTCCCCTATTGTAAAAACATCCAGACAAGTAAGGGAAATCATGTTTAAAGGAGTAAAAGAAAGTGTGACAACAATGAATTAACTAATAAAGAATTAATAAATAAATAGGTCTAAACAAATAAATCCAACTGACTTTTTTGACAAAAGTGAAAATAGCAATTCAATGGAGCAAGGATAGACTTTTTGACAAATGATATTATAACCTTGGACATCAATGGCCCTTTCTCAACCAAACTAACACATTACACCAAAATTAACTCAAAATAGACTATCAACTTAAATGGGCAACTATAAAACTTTTAGAAAATGAAGACATGGGTCTGAGACATGGGTATTCAGGTCTGAGTAGGCGAAGAATTCTTATTTTTGATACTGAATGCATAATGCATAAAATTAAAATTGGTGATTTGAACCTTATCAAAATGAAAAAGGTATGTTCTTAGGGGTGCGTGGGTGCCTCAGTTGGTTAAGATCTGCTTTCAGCTCAGCTCATGATCCCAGAGTCCTGAGATAGAGTCACTCATTGGGCTCCCTGCTCAGTGGGGAGTCTGCTTTTGCCTTTCCCACTGCCCCATCCTCTGGCTTGTGCACCCTCTGTCTCTCTCTCAAATAAATAAATAATAAAATCTTTTTAAAAATGACAGAACAAGTTTGCTCTTTAAAACCATTTAAAGAGGAAAAAAAGACTCAAATATAAGCTAGGAAAAAACTAGTGCAAACTACATATATAGATAAAAAACTAGTGCAAACTACATATGTAGATTTAAAAAAGGATTGTGTATAGAATATGTGAAGTACCCTAATTATTCAATAGGAATAAAACTAATGATCCAATTGGAAAATAGTCAAAATGCTTGAATAAACATTTCATTGATAAAGACATACAGATGGCAAATAAGCACACAAAAACGTATTCAACACCATTAGCCATAGGGAAATGCAGATTAAGACCACAAAGAAATACTGCTACATACGTAGAAGTATAGCTAACATAAAAATAGTGACAGCAGATGCTACCAAAGGTGTGGAAAAAATGTATATATTGCTAGGGAGTGTCCAAAATGGTATGTCTACTCTGAGAAAGAGTTTGGTGGTTTCTTATACAGTTAAACTTGGAATTACCATATGACCCAGTAATTGTGCTTTTGGGCACAGAGTACTGAAAACTTAAGTTCATGCAAAAATCTATAATAAATGGTTATAGTAACTTTATTTGTAAGGACCCAAAACTGGAATAGTCCCAGATCTCCTTAAACAGACTGTGACAGATCCATATTAAGGAATATTACTCAGCAATAGCAAGAAATAAACTTAGTAGTTTACATACATGCAATGTGAATGATTCTGGGAATTAATATTGAGTTTAAAATGCCAATATCAGAAGATTATGTATTATATAATTTCAATTTTATAACATTTTTGAAGTGATAAAGTTTTAGAAATAATGAACAGATTATGGTTCTGAGACACTAAGGAAGTAGTGGGGCAAGAAAGAAATGGATGTAGCATGATAGGGAAACACAAAGAAGTTCTTCTGGTAAAAAGAAAGTTCTGTATCTTGACTGTATTATCAATGTCAGTACCCTGTTTGTGATATCATAATATAATTCTCATGTTAACCATTGGAGGAAAATGAGTAAAGGATACATGTGATCTCCAAGTGCACCCTGTGAGGGGAAACTTCATTGAGCTAGTTCAGTCAAGTCACTAAATAAATAAGCAAGTACACAATAATAATAATATGCCTCAGGAGGGTGTGGATTATATTATTAGAAAAGTTACAAAACTCTAATTTTCAAAAAATAATTTTGAATAATAAAAAGGAAATATCAGAAACATGTCACCCATAACACAGGAAAAAAATAAGGCAACAGAAACTTAATTTAAGATTGTTCACATTTTGCATTCAATAGAAAATTTCTACAAAGCAGCTATGATATATAACCTCAAACAACTAAGGAAAAGCATACGTAGAAAATTAAAGTATGAGGGAAAATGTCTCACAAAATAAATAATATAGAGATAAAATTTTACACATGATCCATATAGAAGTTCTGGAGTTGAAAAATATACTAAGGACATGAAGCATTCATTAGAGGGGCTCAGTGGTAGATTTGAAATGGCAGGGAAAGGAATCAGTAGACTTGAATATAGAATAATTCACATATCTAGTCTAAAGAATAAAAAAGGAAAGGAAAATAAAAATAAACAGATTTTCAGAAATCTTTAGGAAACCATCAGATATAACCACATTAATGTAAAGGAAGTTTCAAAGGAAAACAGAGAGGGACAGAAAAAAATTTAAAGAAATAATCGTCAAAAACTTAACAAATGTGATAAAAAATCAGTGTGCATGTTCAAGCAACTCTGTAAACTTTAAGTGGAATAAACTCAAAGAGATGGACACTCAGATACATTATAGTCAAACTCAAAAGCCAAAGCCATAAATAGAATCTTGAAAGCAGCAAGAAAAAAATAACTTATCACGTACCAGTATTCATCATGGAAATTAGTAGCTAACTTCTCATTGGGAATTGTGGAGGACAGAATTCAAAAGGATAGTATATTCAAAGTGATGAAATAAGTTTGTCAACCAAGAATTGTATATCTAGCAAAACTCTTCATCAAAAACAAAACTGAAATTAAGAAATTCCCAGATAAACAAAAGTAAAAATAGATGATAATTTGTCACTAGCACACCTGCCCTACAAGAAATAATAGAATCCATCTGGTTAATATGAAGGGCAGTCAACAAAAGCTTAAACCCAAAAGGAGAAATAAGAACACTGGTAAAGACAAATACATAGATAAATATAAAAGAAGTAAGCATGTCATTTTTGTAACTTGTTTTTTCTCTTATCTTAAAAGACAAATGTTGCAAATAATGGCTATAAAACAGTGAGGTGGGCTTTTAATGTGTAAAAATGCAATTTGTAATGTCATAAATAGTACAAAGAAGGAATGAGGGAACAGAGCTACATGGAGCAAAGTTTTTGTTACACCATTGAAATTTGGTTGATAATTGAGTGGAGGATGTTAGTTGTAAAATGAATGGCAATTAATAAGAAAATAGCTCAAACATAAAAAAAGAAGATAATTAAAGTGGTTTATTAGAATAATGTCTTTCACACAAAAGATAGAGATATAAATATCTGTATCTATATCTTTTTTATCAAAAAAGATAACAAGGCACACAGAAAACAAAGATGTAAATGTGATAACTACTTCATAGTCCTAAAGACTAAAAGGGAATATAGAGGTGAAATTACATGGTTAACAGATCACTCTGTGTAGTTATGGATGTAATGCTGATGCATTGCTTAGTGAGAATACAAAACACATCTAAACTGATTTGAAAAGTACTTGAAAATTATAAGCATAGTGACAGACTATGTATTTGTAGTCCCTAAATGGCATATATGAAAGCCTGCTTATGAATGTTCCATAAGGGGAAGGTGGCTCATTTTCTAGCCACTGTATTATTCTAAGTTGAGTTGTCTTTGGGTCAGTCCTTCAGCTTAATTTTCCCATATATAAAATTTTTAATAAAATCATTTGGGAAGCATTTGTGAAAGCATCATTTGGATTATAACTTTCCCTGAGCCTATATCAGCAGGAAAATGCATTTGGAAAGAACTGGAATATGAACCACCAATTTCCTTTATATTCATACCGAGTGTCCTATTTGTGTTTATGAAATGCTTGATAGGAAGCTTTAAGATACATTAAATAACTGGGCAAAGGAAGCCTGTGAACCTGAGTAGAATGAGTCAGTTTAACTCATTTAAGTCATCTTTGTCTGAAAATATCTAGGCAATGCAGAAGGAACATAATATACTACTGCTCTTCACTTTCTAACAAGATGTTCTTGACCTGTCCTTGGTCGATTAGTGGACAGGCAGAGCAAAAAGGAAAGGCTGAGTATGAAATGGAGGCTATAGCATTGTTAGGGTTTAGCATGTAATCCTACTTCACAGCCTAGGGCCAACATCAAATTTCCTAGGTCTAAATCTTATATGACCTTGAGCAAGTGCCTAACTCTTTAGACTTCATCAGTGTAATAAGGATGAGAATAAAAGTACCTGGAAAGTTATGGGAGGGTCAAAATGATCTAATCACATGTAATACAACACAGGGCTTGCTTCATAGGAAATATTCTTAAATATCAAATATTGTTGTTGCTCTTATTATGTTGCTATTATTATTATCATCCTAGTTTCATATCCCCCTGATTCAAAATTCTGATAGCCAAAAAGCTCTGGAAACCAAAATCTTCTTCATATGACTTAAATAAATAGCCCAGTCAAAAGAAACACAAAGATGCACAACACAGCACTAAAAAAGACCCAGTAATCTCTTTTGCCTATCTCCAGGTTTTGGATACATTCTGACAGTCTTGATCTCTGTAAAATAATTTTACTTGCTCGTCAAGAGAATATGAAAGTGACTGGAAGCATTTTCACATGCCTGTAAACAACCCACAATGCACAAGACAGCCCACCACACAAAATGTCAGTAATGCCAGCTGACTGGAGGAGAAACTCTGCTCTAAGGAGAAGAGGTTAACTTAAACACTTTCATACAATCAAAGTGAAAATAATTTCTTCCTGGTGGAAAAAATAACTCCAAAGTTACAATTTATTGCCCTGTTGAACATCAGCTTGGCATCTGGTGTGGCAATCCCATCCTTACAGTTCTTTGTTAAATTGCATATAAATCTCGAGCTCCTCAAATGTGTTTGGAAGTGGTTTCTTGCTGTTTTTTTTCATGACTTAAAATCTTTGACATATATTCCTTTTATACTTACATGTTGGCTATGTTATTTAATCTTTTGAAAACTATATTTTAATAACTGAAGGCTAGAAAAATAGATAATTTTGGAAAACTTTGTATTTAAAATTAATTCATTCCTTGGCTTTTTTAGAAAGGGTGAGATGTCAGTCATTGCCATAGTCGGTGTAGGTTCTCCATTAGGCTTACATAGCTTGATCTTCAGCAGTCATTTCTGGGGTCTCAGAGATGTCATTGCTAATTAGATTCCATTATTCTTTGATTAAGCTCAACTTCCTACTTAGTAGCCACCCCATACTTTATCCTGTAGAGACATATTCTTTTTTTTTCCAGGATGCGGTTTTTCTTAATTCTAAACTGATGTTCAACTAAAATTGAATCTACGACCTGTATTTTCCTCTTTCTTCATCTTGGTCTCCTGAGAAAAATAATTTTTGCCAATATGTGAGTTTTCTTTTGCTGTAAAAAGGACCCATTTGTCCCATGTCCGAAGGTTTTTTTTAAATTTTTTTTAAGATTTTATTTATTTATTTGACAGATAGAGATCACAAGTAGGCAGAGAGGCAGGCAAAGAGAGAGAGGAGGAAGCAGGCTCCCTGCTGAGCAGAGAGCCCCGTTGTGGGGCTCGATCCCAGGACCCCAGGACCATGACCTGAGCCAAAGGCAGAGGCTTTAACCCCTGAGCCACGCAGGTGCCCCCATGTCCAAAGGTTTTAAAGTTGTCTGAAGCCTTTACCTGGGTCCCGAGAAGACAAATGTTAACATATAATAGGCCTTAAGTAGGGCCCAATCTGCCAAGCTGAGAGCTTATGTCACCTGAAAGTGATAGCAATTTTATAGGACAAAATTAACAAAAGGAAACCACATAGATACATTTTGATATTTGAAGTGGTAGAAGGAACTTTATGTACCAAAATTGTTTCAAATCTTGGCTCCATCCTTTATTAGGTATTTGATGTTAGGTAAACTACAGATGGTCTCTGAATCTCTGTTTCCCATCTGTTAAACTTTTCTAGTAGGATTGCTATTATGATAAATGGTAAGGTCAGATGTGAATTACATATCCTAAACATATTTAACATGTACCTGTTAGACACAGATAATTATATTTTTTCACTGTATCTTTGAAGAATAATAGTCCTTCCAAAATCCTGCAAACATGGCTATGCCACAGAATACAATTTTTACCATACAATATTACAGTACTTGAAAGAGCTATGTTAAGTTTAGACAATGGATTAATTTGACTCTCTCATAAAAGTCATATTTCTAAGGCTCAGCAAAATTATAATTTAAAATGCAATGAACTTTCTAGTTTTTAGCAAAGAGTTAAATATGAAACTCATATATATATGTGTGTGTATATATATGTACATATATATATATTACAAGTGCTTATTGCATAGCCTACTTATTTTATATGGATTGATATTTTTTAAAGTATTGTGAAGTAGAAGGAAAATGAGTCAAAGTGAGACTTTTGAGGGTTCAGCCTGAACACTCTGTGCTAATAAAGAGGTATATTGGAGAAAGTGTAGGTATAGTATGTAGAATAATGTCCCTCACCCCTCAGAAAAAGAGGTCTTGTCCTAATCCCTGGAACCTGTGGATGTTCTCTTATATGAGTTATAACTCTAGAAGTAGAGGTGAGAACGATTCAGTGTGAGAAGGGCTCAACCTGCCTTTGCTGGCTTTGAAGACAAAGGGAGAAGTCTGTGAGCCATAGAACACAGGCAGCTGGTAGAAGCTGGAAAAGGGCGAGGAAATGGATTCTCCTCAAGAGCCTCCAGAATGAACACAGTCCTGTTGACAACTTGATTTTAGCCCATTGAGATGCATTTTGAATGTGACCTCCACATTTTGTGCTGTTTAAGGCATCAAGTTTGTGATGATTTTTTTTCAGCAGCAATAGGAAGCTAATACAGCAGGGAATCTTACTGTTCATGGAATACAAAAGGAGAATATAGAGGAGGTGTGTCTCCTTTTTCAATCCTTGGGGGTTAAAAAACAAAGGGAAACTTGCTGTGCATAAATTACAAGAAGATATAGGCCTGGATAGGGGGACATCAAAGGAGGTGAGATTTCAGATCACCTTCAGGAGCAAAAGACATACAGGGACACATCTCCTTCATTAATGCCTGAGGTAGGGGGTGAGAAGGTAGCATTTTATTTCAGATGTTGGAGTGTGGAAAGGAATTAGAGTGATTGATTCATTTACTCATTCATTCACAATGGCTTACTAAATTTCAGGCACTGGATGACAGACTCCATATTGAACATAGTTGGCCCCATCTCTGTCCTTCAGGAGACTACAGTCTTCTGAAGAAAAAGACATTTAACAAATGAAACACGGTTAAATATAAATTGTAAACTTCGCCAGTGCCATAAAGGAAAAGAAAAAATGGTTATAAGAAGGAATGCTTACTGAAAACCTAATTTAGATTGGGAGAATCAGGTAAAGCCTTTCTGAGAAAGTAATACCAGTGTTAGAACACAGAGGATAGCCAGGCTAAGGACTGGGCAAGTCTTACAGAAGGAAGAAAGGGAATATGCAAAGAGCTTGCTTGTGCTAAGAAAAAATGGGATTATGGAGAATGTATAGAGTAAGAAAGACAGTGTCTAGAATTGTCTGGGCAGACATATTACCAAGAATTTGGGGCTTTCATTCTAATAGTTGTATGCTGTGATTCCTGATGATTCTGATTCCCCACACTTAAAATCTAGCTTTAAATGACAGGATAATAAAATGGTAGAGATGGAAAGATATTTAGCTCTCATCTAGCCTATATGCTTTGATTTCAGGAAATCAAATTAAGAAAGTGAGACACAGGGAGGTTACCTAGCTAGGTTAAAATTACACAAGGTAGCTCTGGATCAAGATCAAGATCTAAGTCCCCTAGGGTCTTTCAACCATTGGCCTTCTTCATACATGACACTGCCAAATGCTGAAACTCCAGCAGCTCCAAAATGGGCTGCTCTTCCCTTTGGGGGGAGGGGAACCCTCTTGTGGAGATAAACATCAAATTTATGCTTAAGGAGTAAAGAGTGTGTACCCTGGAGCCCTCCCAGTACTTGTCACAACAAGGAAAGCATCTGAATTAATTAGGTCTCTTTTATTTTTTTCTCCATTCTTAACTTTTTGGCCTCAAGGTCTTCTCAAGGTGGAAATTTTACTGCTATGAGAAATACTAAGAATGACCAAGAGGCAATTTAATTCTCTCTAATTGATGAATAAAAATATTTTTATTTCAAAATAAGCTGATTTCTTATTTCTTAAGCATATGTAGTTCACTCAGATTTGTTCCCGTTTTGTAAGCTGTGAAGTTTTCCTGTGAGTTGAGTGTCTTTTTTTTTTTTCCCCCAGCTGAACATAGATATAAGTAATACTACAAGTATATGTTAAGGGAGTCATTGTTGCGTTACTTAGTTGCATTATGTTGTTACCTTGTATTATAGAATTCTCTGATATTCCATGTCTCAATAATAAAATGCAGGCTCTCAGAGCTGAAAGAGATTGAAGAGGAGAGAAAATTTTTTCTGCTAAATAGCTGTTCTGAGTGGCATGAAGTTTTGTTGGTTTAAAAGGAGAGCCTGAACTAATCAATACCTAAAAAACATCCAGCCCCACCTCACCCCACCCCCAACTTACTGAGCTTACTGTAGCCTAAGCCCAGATGGCCTCTGTCTAGATAATTACAGCCACCTAATTTGCCTGCTTTCTTTTAGAACATCATTTTTTAAAGTACGGTTTCAAGACTGCCTACATTATACTCAAAGTCAGCCCCACCACACCAGAGGTTCTCTGTGAAAACTTGCATACCAAAGATTGAGGACCAATGTTCTAGACCTAGTTCTTCTTCATGCATTATGAAAACAGTTGCTATATCGCCCTTTCCATGGGTTTCTGCATTAGAATATGATGACCTAGCTGAATTCTTTATAACATTCCTACATAGACCCATCCCCCTGAGCATTTAAAGTCAGGGTTTGACAAAAGGAAAAACTGGATGCAGTGGGCAAACAAGGATGCAGTGGTACAGTTGTAGATATGTCCACTATACAGCCCTTGCCCTCAAAGCAGAATGCATTCACAGGTGACATTTCCTTCTTTGAAATCCAGTGGGTCTTAATGGGTGTGAAGATTGTATCTTCTGGAGGATATCAGTGTTATTATTTGAATGAAACAAAGAACTGAGCTAGGATCAAGTATGTCTTTGAAATCAGCAAGATGCTACTTAGATTGCACCAGCCTATAATTACAATGTAGCCACCCCTCTCCACAGACATCAGAAGAAGGATATATATTCCTTGATGTTCCATCCCTCCAAGGAGATATATTCCTTGTGTATAAGAGAAGATAATGTCTATTTTTTCATAGACTTAGTTATTCTGAAGACCTGCTCATTAAAAGCAGGGATATAAAGTTTATAGGTTCAGCTGCTTAATTTAATTTTAAAAAATCAGTCAATTAGTGACTAATATAGTAAAATATTTTCTGGTCTTCAGTACAGAATAAGATAAGGTCATTACTTTTTCACTCTCATCATAATATTTGCTGTTAATAAACAAACTAGTACTTGATCTCCTTTACTTAATTCCCAAGGAAAAGGTAATACAACCAGAAACTAAGAAATTTCTCTATGTGTACTAAGTGTTGAAATTTGTATTGCTTATAATCACAAGTTACTTAATATTACCTGCAGAGGATCAAAGCAAAATCCTTTGAGTGAACTCCATTGTTGCTATCAGAGAGGTTAGGTAACTTACCTGAGGTCACAGAACTATGAAGAAGTAAAGCCAGGATTTGAACCTAAGTGGTCCACTTTTGGAGTCTTACTCTAAAACTTTGCATGTCTGCCCCACACAGCTCAAATCCTATATATGAAGGATAAAGACAGCTAACGGTGGAAGATTCCTGTATGGATAACTTTCTTTCTGACCTTAAGCAAAATTCGAGCATGGCCTCCAAGATTCCTGTCCCACGATGGACATGCCCTGTATAATCCCACCCATCTGAGTGTAGTTAGGGTCAAGAAATCTGATAGAATATCACTCCTGCAATAATATACTGAGCCAAAAATGACTCAGACACTTAACCAAATGTGCCACCCAGGTGCCCCATCACTCCTATGATTATTTCTTAGGCAGCTGACTTTATAATCAAAAGGGAGATTATCTTGGGTGGGCCTGAATGAGATACATTCTTTAAAACAAGGTGAAGTATCAGAAAGACTCTTGCTAGCCAGAAGACACAGTGTATATGACTTCATAGCTCCTAGGAAAAGAATAGCCACATGGCTTGGAAGAGAACCCTGAGCCACCAAGTGGGAATCAGCCAACTAAGACCATGATTGTAGCCTTCTCATACCCTGAGCAGTGGACCCAGCTCACCACCTTCCAAGGCTGTGGCAATGTGTTATGTGCAATAGAAAATCAATACAGGCTATTGCTGTCTTATTTCTTGGATAATGTCACTCTGACTTTGACCCTTGCTTCTGCTCCTGGTATCCTTATCTGCAGTCACTCATGACCCAAATCAGCCATTTAGATCTTGCACTTGCATCTATAGCAAATCTACAAACAAATCATTTCCTATTTTCTATCTATTCTCTTTTTTTTTTATGGCATCTGGTTGCCAAAACTCAATGTGTATCTTGCTAAATGATTATGCTTTCTCTGTGGTTTGGTCTCTATACATTTTACTGGTTCTGTGAACAAGGGGGTTTCTCAAATTAGTTGTTGATCAGCTCTTGCCTGTTGATTAACACTAAGCTTTATGATCCCAGGCCTCATCTGTGTCACTTCCCACTGAATCTCTAGCATGTAACACTGTGCTTAGCATATAGTAGATGCTTAAAAAGTATTTGTCAAGTAAATGAATGTATATGGTATCATACAGAGAAAAACATGCAGTGGCTAAACTAACTTACATTTCTTTTCAAGCAGTAGATGTATTGAGCAGCTGAATCTTGGTCATTCCATTGCTTTGGGGGCTGGGGGTTCCCTCTGTCCCTGTTAGATAGAGCTGTGTCTACATTAGATGCTCAGAGAGTATTGCTGAAAGGCATAGGAATAGAAACTATATAGGGAAGAACAGATTCATTTATGTGTAACCTTGATTGGAGCTTCAAAACTAGCTGACTTAGCGGCGGTGTTTGTTTTGAGACATTTGTTCCTCTGTATCTCTTCTGAGTCCAAATCAGATGGAATGAGTATGGTAATCTGAATCTGTGCAAAATCAGGAGAAGTGGGCTAGCTGTTTTGCACTGAGCAGCACTGTTCTCATCATGCCTGTGTCAGCAATCCAGGCCACACTGGGCCTCCAGGGAATTTCAGGGGTCAGCAGAACACATTGAACATAGTAGAATTTACTGTTGTGCTCAGCCCCGGCTGGTGTTCCAGTCTTCTCCACAGGTAATGTGCACTGTATTTCACCCCAACCCTCCTGTCTGCTCAGCCTGGTACAGTGTACAACATGTAACATACAGTCAGTGGATAAAAAGGAAAAAAGTACAAGCATGCTTTGCAGAACAAAAATGGGGACAAACAATACCAGGGCACTGACTACTTGCCAGGTATTCTGCCAGACACTTTATAAACATGAGTCCATTTGATGCCTACATTGACCCACTTGGAAAAGGACATGTTGGAGAGGAGAAGGGAGTTGGGGGAAATCGGAGGGAGAGACGAACTGTGAGAGACTGTGGACTCTGAAAAACAATCTGAGGGTTTTGGAGGGGCGGGGGATGGGAGGTTGGGGGAGCCTGGTGGTGGGTATTATGGAGGGCACGTATTGCGTGGAGCACTGGGTGTGGTGCATAAACAATGAATTCTGGTACATTGAAAAGAAATTTAAAAAATAAATAAATAATTTGTTTTAAAAAGGACATGTTATTCCCATCATATAGATGATTAGATGGAGACTTATAAAGGGCCAAACAACAAATCCTGCAACCAGAAGGGATTTGAACATGGGACTGTTTAAATCCCAGGCCAGTGCTTGTTTTATGATTTTGATTTGTCAAAATACAGAGCCAGGGCCAGTGTCTGCATTGGGTGACTGAGATGCTGGGTGAGGGTCTTGGTCAGGCCCAAGGTTGCAGTTTACTGTCTAAGATGCCCTTTCTCAGTGATGCTTGGAATCCACTAGGTACACCTTTCCCAAAGAAGGGTTTCTGATCTTCAGATCTTCAGTAATGATAGATCGATATCTGCCTCATTTTCAGCCTTACCTAAATTCTGGACAGGCTTTAAGACAGCTTAAATCCCCCCCTTTTTTGTAAGGGCATATCGCTTTCTTCCTTCCTAGGTGTTTTTAGAGAATATTATTTCACTTCTATTTGCTATTTTTTGTTTTACTCTTCTTTCATTCAAATAGAAAAACTATTTATTGTATACTTTTCTAAACCTGGAGAATATAGGAAAAAGTAGAAAAAATTCCCAATATATGAAGCAGGCAGACACGCCTAGAAATAATTGTACAATTTAAAAACTGCTGCATGGAAGTAGCTATAGATTACGTTGGAATGAATGTGATGCTGCTACTGTCTCTGATGGTGAGATGAGGGGTAGTGATGGTATTTTAATTGAGTTTTGGTGGTTGAATAGACTTTTCTCTAGGCAAATAAAGAAGTAGTAAAGCATCCTGGGAAGAAATCTGAGCACATGCAAGTAGTTAGAAATATGTGAAAGTCTGTGTTTTGGAGACTGCCAGTAATACCATATGACTGCACTACAATGCATGCTGGGATTTGCAGGCAGAATGAACATAGAAAAATAGCCAGAGACAGGGATTTGCAAAAAGTTAAAATTATTGATTGTTTTTTCCTTTCCTTTTCTTTTCTTTTCTTCGCCACCTCCACCCCCCACCCCCCCCCACCCCCCATCGAAGACAAAACAAAATAAGGCTTGATTTCCAGCATATGAGTGACTGGTTAGTTGAATGTTTTAGAAATACTGTGTTGGAAGCAGTAGGGAGAAATATTAGGGCAGAGAGGGTAATACTGAGGGCAGGGGGAGATTTAGATTGGGTATTCAATGTTGATTTCCCCAAAACGTTTTTTATAACCACCAAAATCAGTGCCAATAGTAACAGAGTGAGGAGAAATTTGAAAGATGTTTGTGAAGGCAGAGATAATAGTTGATGAAACAGGGAGTAAAGAGAAGGAGAAAAAGAATATGACTTAAAGCATTCTCATTTAAAAGCCAAAATAGGAAACATTTAAGGAAGGAAGTCAGTTGTGGAAAAGGTAATCTCATTTTAGCTTTGTTTATACTTTTAAATTCCATTTGTATAATATACAAAAATAAATAAAAATAATCTATGGTCATATGTGTCCGAATATTAGTTACCTTTAGGGAGCTGGTTTATGACTGGGACAGAGAATAATGAAGGCCCCTAGGGTTTTGTTGATACTTCTTGATCTGAGTGGTGATTATTTTGGGCTCACCTGGTGAAAATTCAATAAACTACACATTTAGAATTTATATACTGTTTTTATATATGATGTATCTCAGTGATATGTTTACCTAAAAATGATTTTAAATTAAGCTCAATTGATAATTTTAAGAGCAGTGTAAATACAGCTGAAGGACAGAAGCAGCTAGGTGGAGAATAAATATGAAGAAATTATGTTCACAGTAACATAGTGTGTAGCACAGTCTCTGCCTTGTACTTCATGGTAGTCTTTCTCAGTTCTTCTGCCTTCCCCCATTCACTGAATTCTCATTTCTTAATTCTTGTACTTTCTGGTGCTCTATTAATGGCTTTCTTCTTTTCTTTTCTTTTTTTTTAAGGTTTTATTTGTTTTATTTATTTGAGAGAGAGTGAGAATGAGAGAGAGCTTGAGCACACATAGAGGGAAAGGGAGAGAGAGAAGCAGACTCCCCATAGAGCAGGGAACCTGACGTTGGGCTTGATCCCAGGATGGTGGGATCATGACCTGAGCTGAACGCAGACGTTTAACCAACTGAACCACTCAGGCACCCTGGCTTTCTTCTTTTCTTTCTTTCTTTTTTTTTTTTTTTAATTTTATTTTTTATAAACATATATTTTTTTTCCCCAGGGGTACAGGTCTGTGAATCTCCAGGTTTACACACTTCACAGCACTCACCATAGCACATACCCTACCCAATGTC